>NC_087202.1:138081314-138083814 GCF_015104395.2 Macrobrachium nipponense | reverse complement strand
GGACGCGGTCTTAATGGCGCAGACTTATGAAAAGACTGATATCAGAGGGGAAGTCAAAAGCTTCAAGAGGCTTTGAAGTCGTATTTTGCATATGAAAAAATATCGGCACTTTGATTCATGTACTGATGCTCGGTAGCAAAATGAACGCCTGGTTTCTGTATCTGCAATATACTGACCGGGGTTTCAGACCCTTTTTCTACGGATTTTTTCGTTTTCAGTAAATAGTAATGAACGGCAGCATGTAATTTAGAAAAAGATGTGGGGGCGGGGTGACGGGAGGCAGGACAGACATGGTATCTATGTCCTTAATTTTTCCTTTTTGCAGAAAAAAAGTCAGTTATAATGCGACATTCACAGAGACTGCTTTGATGCGATCATCATTCGGTTTTCGTGTCAACGAAGTCCCGTTTCCTTCGTTGGCAACACGACTGACAGAGGGAAATTGCAATCCTGCGAATGATGACACAGAGGAACAATTATGCAGTATCCTCCTACTAACACCGGATCATTAGTGCTTACATACTCATCTGGAATTTCGTCTGTCTTTTGACGAAACACGTTCCACAAAGAAACTGGTTGAGTGGGGAAGTTTCACAGAGAAATCAGCATCAAATCAAAGAAATCTCCTAATTCATACCTTGATTAACGCCAAGACTGAATCTAGGAAATTAACCTGAAGTTGGTTGAGATTTTAATATTTTTGACTTTGTGAAAACGTCATCGAATTTCATATCATGCCAAAAGGTGAGATTACTGGAAGTGAAATTCCTTTTTAATAATTGTATGAAGTCTATTCTTATACGTTAATATTGCCAGATTATTCAGCTATTTGTGTGGTTAAGCCACTATGTCTTGAATTGTAAGCGTCAAAAACTCAATACAGTTCAAGCATTCGAGGCTTGAAAAACATTTTGCTTTGACAGAACAGGGTGGTAAAACCTCTTGCACAACGATACAGAAGGAACCAATTACTTATCAGCTGTAAATCTCTCGTTTGTCGAATACTTCAAAAGATTGTGTGACCTCTTTAAATCAGCTGAATCCGATTAAATAATTTATTTCTTATTCATTCAAATAAATTTGGTCTTCTTTAGTACTAGCAAATCAGGCTTCAACTTTATAAGAATATCTAACCTGAGTCAGACAAGATACAGGGATGAACATGTAATATATAAAAAGTGAAACAGTTTATTAAACCAAACAAAAATATACATATTAACAGAGGAACAAAATATAAAGATGAGCTTCGCCAAAGGTTACTTAGCTACTCTGTGCATGAACATCGAAATAATTTAACATTCCTAATTTCCATCTAAAGTCCCTAGATGGATTTCTTCCAGGAAAAAATAAACAAAAAGAAAACCTAAGAAATAGTGTGATCATTCTCAACAATGTGAATAATTAATCCTGTATACCCAATTTTGTAGCATCTACAACCGGGAATCTAGCAGAGGAAGGTGATTATTTCAGCAGATCCTTCCTTCGGCAATATCCTGAAGGTCTGCAGCCTATGAGGGGTCGGGCCTGCGTTCCCCGGGTCCTATGTTCCGGGTCCTATGTTCCCGGGTCCTATGTGGCCTGTTGTAGGCCTGATACTATCACCTGACCAATGTACATGCATGTGCCCTATTTCAGGATCTACCAGTGTTTACATAATCACATTATTGTACAAATTCAATGGAAACATTATTTATTCTTGGGCCACGAAAAAGCAGCTTTTTTTTTAACATTTAAATTCAAAGATAATTTGTTTAATCTAAACTGATCATATATTATTGCCATCTTAAGCTATGTATTTCATGTATAAGGTGCGGAAGTGGTTAAAATTGCCGCACAGCTGCCCGTGCGCTGCCGCATTCCCGTTTCCATGCACCTGTAAGGACGACATTTGCACCGAAGTGTCCAGCCTCCCAATGTATATGCCTCTTTTTTACATATACCAAAATGTAGAGCAGTTTGCGGCCTTCCCACTAATATATGTCTCATAAATTTACACATCCTGTACGCTTAATTATATGAATATTTGTAGGTGCAACAAAGCACAATCACAGCGGGGTTTCGCTCCCTTATTTCGTATGTACGCTTGATGAACACTACAATTCCGTCCGCACAGCCTTCTCATATATGTCCTTTTCTGACCAATAAATCAGTAAGCATTTCTCCTCGTCTCAGTCCAGTCCTCGCACACTTATACAATGCTTAAACAGGCCACATAGGACCCGGGGAACATAGGCTCTGGTGAATATAGGCCCGCAACCACAATGACAGGAGAAGTGAACGTTGGAAACTGAAGAGAGATAAGGAAAAGGAGGAATCCATGTTGTTTTCCCTCAAGTACTGAACATGAAACCTTAACCC
Source organism: Macrobrachium nipponense (assembly GCF_015104395.2). NCBI lineage: Eukaryota > Metazoa > Arthropoda > Malacostraca > Decapoda > Palaemonidae > Macrobrachium > Macrobrachium nipponense. The sequence goes on along the minus strand of NC_087202.1, from coordinate 138,081,456 downwards.
TTATGGCTGCTAACAAACATTCAGAAAGGGAATGTAGAAAAAGGAAAAACAGCGCCAGAATGAAACCTGAATAGAAAAAAAAGGTATCTAAAGATTGACGAGACGACTTACCACCGCGAACTTCGCTAACGCTTCTCATCAC
>NC_087202.1:138056228-138078314 GCF_015104395.2 Macrobrachium nipponense | reverse complement strand
TATATCAATTCAAGCTACAAATGTCCTTTAATATCTAAATTCACTTTACCTCCCAAATGATATATTTTCATATAGCTACCGAAGGGGAATTTTTTAGTTGATAATAATTTCGTCCCCCCATGGGATCGAACCATCGTCCAAGTGGACGGGGACGAAATCAGGACAGTCAGTGACGCTATCCCATGGGGGGACGAAAATTATTATCAACTAAAAAATTCCCCTTCGGTATATATATGAAAAATATATCATTTGGGAGGTAAAGTGAATTTAGATATTAAAGGACATTTGTAGCTTGAATTGATATATATTATATATATATATATCATATATATAATATATATATATATATATATAATATATAGATATATATATTTATATATATATGATAGATATATATATCTATATATATATATATAAATGATATATAATATATTATATATATATATATAATATATATATATATATATTTTATATATATATATATATATATATATATATATATATATATATATATAATATATATAGATATATAATTTATATATATAGATATATATATCCTATATATATATAGATAGATATATATATATATATATATATATATATATATATATATATATATATATATATATATATATATATATCTATATATAAATATATATATCTATTTTATATATAGATATAGATATATATCTATATATGTATATATATATATATATATATATATATATATACCTATATATATATATATATATATATATAGATATCTATATCTAATCTATATATAAAATAGATATATATATTATTATATATACTTATATAATATATATACTATATAATAATATAAATATCTAATTAATATATAGTAATCATTTTATATATATATATATATTATATAATTATATATATATATATATTAATACCTCTACTCTATATATATATATGTTGAGGTCATGACTCGTTTGTGTGATGATTTTATAACTTTTACTTCTTTCCAAAATGCAGTAGGTTCACTGAGTCAGAGTAGATACAATCATGAGGAATGCATCACTAAGAACACACCGGTTTACGGTAAAATAATGCATATATCACAAAAACAACCAAAGAAAAATAAGTTTCAAGTTTAACTAATACAATTCGACAGGCACAGGACAGATGCGTAATTGGGGCAAGACTTGAGTTGCCGGCGTTCGATGAAGCGTGTTGCCATGTAGTTTATTATTCAGAAAAGAAAAATTGAGAAAATAAATGGTAAATTCGGAAAAACCATGCGATATCTTGATTGCGCTGTTTATTGATGAGTTAAAGAGTGGCCGTTTAAATGTCCTTCTGCCATGCCCACCTCTAAAAAACTCATTTCCAATTGGAATTTGGCAATGAAACTTCTTGTGGTGCTTTGACAGTCATTGTAGTATTTTTCATTGTGCTTGACTCATTTGCCGTTTTTTTTAGCGCAATTCATCGAAAAAACCACTGCTGAGTCCCTCAAGTTAAAACATCAAAATTTACTTTATTTGGCCTAAATTGGTATGATAAAGTTTTAACTGATGAGTGAATTGTCTTGTAAGGACGACATTCAGGCAAATGTCAACCCTTCCATTGTAAAAATCTGTATATCCATATGTCCTCTCTTTTCTTCCAGCAACTAAAATGTAGAGCATTTTACACCCTTTCTTTTTATGTATATATGTTGGGAATCCGTTCCCTCTATGTAAAATTATTCATGTATTTTCGTCTGTCAAGAAACACATTCACAGCCGGGCCCCTGTCCCTTTTTGTTTATGTTTGTTCGTGGGTGCGTGACGGACACTACACTCCCATCCAAACGCCGCCTCATATACAGCTTCATTTGATGAATAAAATTAGTTCATTCGCTCTCCTCGTCTTACTCAGTCCTCACAATTGGTGACCCAGGAATAGGTGACCCAAGCAGTTTAGGCTTTGCCATTAAAGGACAAATTACCACCGCTCACCTTCAGAGAACCTTTAACAGACCCATACGATGCCTAGACTAGGTTCTCTGGTACTCCTCAACGCCATTCAAGAATTCTTGTTGACCGTAAATGTGAGACTGGAGAGTTCAGCGCACTCACTCTACTCCTCTGTGTCCGCCTCAACCCCATGATCCATGAAATGATCTTTCTTCGAGCTCAAGTCCTCCTTAACGCCCTTACCCGCGCCCTAGATGGCCACACCATTGGAGCCCCACCACGTCAAGCTGCCGCCCTTCTGCAGTGAGGACATCGCAACATGGCTGCAACTGGCAGAAATATAGTGCCGGATACGTGGCATAGTCCGGGACTGCACCAAGGCGGACCTCATCACTGGGATCTTCACGGTGGATGCCTTCAAACGCCTCACCCCATGGATGCGTAGCCAGCATGGGGAGCTGCCCTACGAATGCCTGAAGAGAGAGATCATCCAGGTCTTCTCCCTCCCAGTTCCCCAGTGAGCCACCCAAATTTTCTACCTCGCGGTCAACCCCATGACCACCTCGTTTCCCAGACTGGCCTGGTACAAGCTGCAGGACCTGGTTCTCTTGCCAGAAGTGGACCACCAAGGATGAAGGCAGGAGATGAACATCCTCCACCAACCCTTCCTTCGCCAGCTATCACCTGAAGACCAAAGCAAGATCTAATGCCGAGACCATGGAGATGGAAAGTCTGGTGCAGCGGTCTTCCACTGCAAAATTCTCCTCTCCTCCATCAGCCAACAGCACCAGGGCCCAGACCATTGCAATCCTGGGCCGGACCTACACCTGGCCCTTCATCCTCGCCGACATATGGACCCCTGTCCTGGGGGGGGGATTTCCTCGCCCACCATGGCCTCTTGGTGGACGTGGCCCACCAGTGCCTTCTCAATACTGAGACCTGCCCCACTCGCCCACTCACTAGAGGACCAAGGGCCCCCACCATCTGCTCCATCCTTCCCCACCACAGATATGCCTCCCTTTTCCAGGAGTTTCCGGACATCTTCTCCATGAGCTTCACCAGGTGGCTGGGACCATGCCCAAGCACGGTGTCTTCCACCATATTGAGACCAAGGGCCCCCCCCAACACACGCCAAGTTCCACCGTCTCCCGTCGAAGCTCCTCCAGCATTCAAAGAAATGGAGAAGATGGGATCTGTAAAAAGGCAGTGAGTCCGTGGGTGTCCCCCCCCCCCCCCCCCCCACCTGGTGAAGAAGGCAGAGATATGTGGAGGCCCTGCGATGACTACCAGCACCTGAACCTCGCCACCATGCCCGACAGCTACCCCCTGCTAAACATGCAGGACCTCACCGGGCCCCTCCATGGCGCCGAGGTTCTCTCCAAGATCTACGTATAAAAGTCGTATTTTCAAGTCCCCATCCATTATCTTTTCCAGATCTGCGGTTGAGCACCTGAACCACGTCCAGGCGGTTGAGCACCTGAACCACGTCAAGTGCCTACGGGGGAACAGACTTATCGTCCGTTTTGACAAATGCACCTTCAGCACCAAGAAGGGGGTTTTCCTCGGCCATGAAATTACAGCAGCAGGAGTTCATCCCATGGCATCAAAGGTGGCCACAGTGGAGAAGTTCCCGACACCGAGAGCCATCAAGACCCTCCAAGAATTCATTGGGATGGTGAATTATTACCGAAGGTTCGTCCCGGTCATCACCCGCACCATGTGCCCTTTGACCGAGGTCCTGAAGGGTAAAACCTAAGAAACTGACATGGGGAGAAGACCAGCAGCTCGCCTTCGCTTGAACCAAGTCTTCGTTCAGCAGGGCCACCGCCCTGACTCACCAGGATCCTGACACGCCCCTGATGCTCACCACCAATGCCAGCAACATTGTGTGCGGTGCCATCCTGGAACAGCTGGGCAGTGGAGTCCCCACACTGCTAGCCTTCTTCAGCAAGAAGCTTAAACCCACCGACACTCGCTACAGCACATTCGACCGCGAGCTCCTTGCCATCTACCAGGCCGTCCGCCACTTTAAATATTTTTTGGACCAGGGCGTCCCCTTCACCATAAGTACAGACTACCAGGAAGAAAACCTGTAGCCGACGCTCGACGTCGAGCTCAACTCCCTTCACCGCGGCGTCAACTACAAAGACCTAGCATGTGAACAAAGCTCCAACCCTGAAGTACTAGCCTACTGCTTTTCGCTGGGAGACATCCCCTTCAGTCCCTCCAGGATGACGCTCCTCTGTGATACCAGCACAGGACACCCTCGTCCCCCGATACCCCACTCCTGCAGGAAACAGGTATTCGTTGTTCACGGCCTCTTGCACCTGTCGCCCTGCACAACAACCAGGCTCCTGATGGAGCAGTTCGTGCGGCATGGCATTAGGAAGGATGCTCAGATGTGAGACAGAAACTGCATCGTGTGGCAGAGTAGCAAGACAGGAAGGCACACCGAATCGGGGATAGGCTGTTTTCCCCAGCCCAGGCGAAGATTCGGACACATCCGTGTCTATGTCATGGGGCCTCTTCCTCCATCCGATGGTGCCAAATACCTTCTGACAGTGATCAACCGGTCTACCAGGGCCACCCCGATGTCAAAAGCCACCACAGACACCTATGCCGAAGCCCTCCTGACCAGCTGGATCAGAAGCTGTGGAGTGCCTGATGACGTCACAATGGACCGAGGACCCGCCTTCACATCAGAGCTCTGGTCTTCCCTGGCATGCCTGGTTGGGGACCAAGCACCATACCACGACATCCTACAACCCCGCAGCCAATGGCATATTGGAAAGGGTCCACCACTCCTTCAAGGCTTCCTTAATGGCATGCTGTCAGCACCCCGATTGGAAGGCACAGCTTCCCTGCGTCCTCCTCGGTGTCCGTACCGCCCCAAAATCCAACAGCGACCCTTTCCCAGCAGAGAAGGTGTACTGGGAGACCTTGACAGTGCCAGGCAAATTCTTCCCTACCGACAGCGAAGATCCTGATATTCCACTGGCTAGGTTGCGTGCAGCCGCCCAGAAGTTCGTTCCCTGCCGAGAGACGTACATCGACAGAGCAAAGCAGTTCTGCCCACGAGCCCTGGACTCCAGCAGGTTAGTTTTTTTGAGGAACGACACCGCCCACCTGCTCTTGACAAGGCCCTACTGGGGCCCGCACTGAGTCGTCTGTCGGAAGGAGAAAGCATTCCTTGTGTCAATCAGCAGCCACAAGGACTGGGTCTCGATAGATTGTCTCAAGCCCATCATCATCCCCGATGAAGACGACCCCGCTGAAGGCCCTTGCAAAACCCCAATGCCGCTAGTTCCTGACAGTGCCCCTAAATGTCATCGAGGCCACCCATGGAAAGCAGTCGAACCCCCCAGGTCCACTACCAGGGGCAGCATCCTGCTTTCCGGCCCTCAAGACGATGAGGACACACAAGACGTCCCTCAACCAAGGGAATCACAAACCTGAGGACTCCTTCAGCTCCCCGCAAGATTCCATTAGTCATCCAACGATTCTACATAATCATTGTGTTGTGGGGGGGGAGTATTTGTAAGGATGAAATTCAGGAAAATGTTCTCCCTTCCATTGTAAAAATCTGCATATCCATATGTCCTCTCTTTTCTTCCAGCAACTAAAATGTAGAGCATTTTATGCCCTTTCTTTTAATGTATATATGTTGGGAATCCATTCCCTCTATGTAAAATTATTCATGTATTTTTGTCTAGGAAGAAACACATTCACAGCTGGGCCCCTGTCCCCTTTTTGTTTATGTTTGTTCGTGCGTGCGTGACAGACACTATGCTTTCGCCCGCATGCCACCTTATGTACAGCCTCATTTCCCGAGTAAAATTAGTTCACTCTCTCTCCTTGTCCTCCTTACAGTATTGGTGACCGAGTGGTTGGTGGTTGGCTGGCAGGGTATATGCATGCACAACTATGCTAAGAATTGCCAACACATGGTATTATTCCTAATACGAATTTTAACACTAGTTTCTCCTAACACTTCACTGACAAAGAAATTATACACTTACTTTGCATAACTGTATGGTCGAAAACACACTTAGCCTAACTAGCACTTTCTGGCACCCAAACTAGAGTTGGTGTGTGGCTGTGTACCTACAAACACAGGGCTATCGCGGGCTTTTATTTGTGCCGCTAAATTAAAACTTTTGGTGCTGGTCGCTGTTACAAAACTGCTCAAATCACTTTTAAACACTTCTTAAATCTCTACTTAACGTACCTTAATTATAATGATAATAATAATAACCTTACCTTGCTCTCCCTTAGTTCCGGTTCTGTCCTTTTGAATTTATTGTAAGCCATGTAAAAAATTATTTACGAGTTTTGTAGATTCCTGGTTCGTTTCTTTCCTAGCCTAGTAATAGCATTTTGCTAATTCTTTACTAGTTGGCTAAGAATACTGGGTTGATTTGGATGAAAGTAACTTAGAATAATGAAATAGCAGGACCTGCTGGGGCCAATACTGACTCACATGTAATTACATGAGGGAAAATGCGAGTGGACTTACCTTGAACATGTTAATCAGTGGGAATGGAAAGGTCGCCATTCAAACCAGTCAGATTACATTAAGGTAATTTAAATTTTTTAAGAATTTACAGTGCAAATCAAAATGGCGTGGTGGGTAGGACCCAAATGAACCGTGAGCAAAGTGCTGTAAATAGTACAATAAAAATTTCACACCCAATTAAGACATTAACTGGGCTGCCGCCTTAGAATATGAGTTTTCTAGCTTGCTGGTAATGACTGGCTTGATATGATTGCTATATGCGAATTTGGCCATCGTATCTTGGTACGGCAATCCTCTACGGTGAGTATACATGGCAAGGAACAGATACACGAAAACTTGGCAGCAGGGCACCTGAAAGAGAATTCGAGGGTTACATTTAATGGCAATAAATTCTCTCATGTGTAAAGGGAAATACACATGATGTAGGGAATTTATCATTAAATCAATTAGCACTGATTCACTATGGTGGATAGATCTAATTATTATCTAAGAGTAGCTTAATGTAGCTTCAAACAAGTCACAATGGAAATATGGTTGCTAGGTGGAACACAAAGGAGTTCATTAAAGAGAATGGGAAAATGGAATATTGGAAAAAGATAGAGACTTTGACTGAGAGAAACGGGCTGGTTGAATTTGCAACTTCTTGACATACCTTATTTTGGTGTGCATGTAGATTTGTACTAGAAGAGGACTATAGACCAGCAAAGAATTAACAAAGGCGCTCTTGGCAGAGCAGTTACTGCCCTGAGAGGTTGTTTAAGCAAGAGTGGCAACAAAGCAAGGCAACGCTAGGTCAAGCTGGGGCCTCTTCCAAGGACAAGGGAGTTGCATTTCTCTGGAAGGAGCAATAACCAGCAAAAAAGGTCATGGTAGAATAGGTCTTAAAGCTAGGCCTATTAAGGGTTCAAACAGCAGCCCATCTTCCCCCATGATATGCTCCTATGCCCTAATGGTTTTCTCACCTACCTATATCGCGCAATGAGGTGACATAAACGACTACCCCATGCCTTAGTTTGAAAACATTGAGCGCTGGTGGGCGAGGCAAGAGGAAATATGTAAAAATATTTATATACTATATATAGTAGATAAATAAATAGATAGATAGTTATTATATATGTGTGTGACCTAACTGAGGGACACTAATCCTCAGCAGTTGGTTTCTTGTTGTAAGGAGACGAAAAAAGAAATTTGAACTGAACTGTTGAAAAAGCCACCACTCCACATTCAACATCGAAGAAGGCTTAAAGGCATCACTGTCTCTCATTGGAGTATTCAATGAAAGATACCGGACGTTTCTAAGAATAAATTTCGAAATAATTCAGATGATATTAGAATAAAAAAAGCCTGACAAATTGGCAATATATCTCGATTCCAGGTCTCAGAGATGCTACTATCTAATGAGTGGTGGTGTGCCAGCACTCTAAAGCCTGTTTTTCTCACGCGAGAAGCAACAGGTCGTTGATAGCTTCAGATAATACACCACCAAAACTCGTGATTCTCACGACAATGCATATTGCAATGCACCAGTGGCACCTACAGACTGGCTGGATGCTAAGGACATCAGTGTCTTCCAGTACAAAGACCTGAAGAAGGTCTTATTAGGCAGATTCATGCCATGCGCAGCCACTCTTGTACAACATATCTTGCAGCACATCTGCTGCCCTTCTCAAAATGAGAAACCTCACCCATATCCTTCCTGCAGCAGACAGTTCTCCCACATCAATTACTATCCTCAAGACTCTGGCTGCATCGCCTGCCAACGTCGGTAAGGGCAGCACTTACCAACACCAAAGACACAGCTGATGCCCACACCTTTGCTACCGTCAAGAAGCATCCAAACCTTCACTGAAAGATGACCTCGCTAACGCCACAGAGACCACCATGGCCATCAAACCCGTGCCGACAACACACAGCAGCAATCACTGTAGTTTCAGCTTTGCCGATGCCACAGAACATTCGGCCCTGGCCCCAGGAACTGCCTCCCAGGATTCCTACTGCCACTAAACATGTGAAACACGTACCGCCATAGTAGGTTCGTATCCTCAATCAGAAGCCATACTAATGTACCTAAATCTAACCCTAATCCTGATACATCCAATTCTACGTGTTCTATCAGCCCCTCTGTCCTTTTTATCCTTAATACACCACAGGTACTCACTTCTTGGTCTACACAGGAGCTTGCCGTTCCCTTCTGCCTGTATTCAGCCAACCAACCAAACCCCCACAGCCACCCGATGTCTGACACACAGCTGCCAGCAAATGTCCCTTCCTTACCTTCGGTCAAAAGCATGTCGCCCTTAACCTCTGCGACAGTAAGTACCACTGGTGGGTTTTGGTTGCAGACATCTCAATACCTCTCCTCGGGGGCAGATTTCCTGGCACACCACCAGGCGCCTCATGATGCCACCGATCTGTCCATCAATTTTATAACCTTTTCTCATTCAGTACGACGAAAGAAATTTTCTCATACATTGTCGATACGAAATGTTACAACTGTAATTTCATATAGATAGATAACGGATAAAAGGAAACACCTCTTGCTAGATATATATTTACAAAACACCAGTTCCCTAAAATGACTGTCTGGAAACTATTTTGGTGCACAAATTTTTGTTGATTGGTTTTACTGGAATTTTGAACATATGGAATCTTCATTCAATGTCCAATCTAGTCAATCATTTTACTCTGTTAACAGGAGATTAATTGTCTTGCAAAAACATATTCTGAGGATAGGTCCTATTGACAGTTGTAAGCCGTTACTTTCAGATGAAACTTGTCTGCAATTAAAATCTTTACCTTATATTTTAACTCTGGATGAAAGGATCACCATTTTTGGCAGAGAATAGTTTGGAAGATAAGTCATTTCCTGAAAATCTCAGCTGATATCATGACGTTTTCGTTTTATAATTATTCCTTTTGTCCTTCAGTACCTCTCACGTAGCATTCATACTCGACCTCTTACAAAAATTTCGCTTTTAATGAATCTTAGCAAAAATAGTCCAGCAATTTCACTAGTGCAATCAACTGCAATGACCAAGACACTACATAAATCCTGAATGGTATGTCAGCCTGTGTGCTTCATCCCTTTAAATTTCAGGAAGCCTGATACGACCACTACTGACATGGAAGCGGCCTAAATTCATAGGCGGCGAGAAGATTCAACACCAAACTCAGCTAAGCAAGAAATTCTCGAGCATCATTTTCCTGCAAATGTCAGACATCACTTGCTACGGACAAAACAACAAGAGCTTTAGAAATTTTATATTCTTTTCAAAGCCCATAGCAAGTTTACTAAATGTATTTGCAGAATATGCAAATCTACAGGCAGGACATGCAAACTCACATTAGGATTTAAAGCCTACGACCTAGCCTTCAGGAGTCGTGGGAGAGCTCTCAGAATGTACTTATTTTTGAGCTGAGTTTTTTGGGATATGTTTGGGGCTTCTGGAATAATTGATAGGTTCATTGGATGCGCCTGACATGATCAAAGCCAAGAGTAATCAAGGAGAAACTTCACTCTCTCTTTTTTTATATTCATTTTAGTTATCGGCCGCTTCCACGGTTCGAAGTGAATTAAGGAGCTGATAATTTTTGCAAGATAAAAGAATATTGCCGTAAACGAATAGTCTATTTTGTACTTTCTACTTAGTCGATGGGCTTCTTTTTATTAAGTTTTGTTTACAGCTTTTCATACAATATTATTTACGGCTTTCTCTTGCCTTTCCTTAACCGAAATTTACAAAATTGTCGAGTGAACTTGCCTTTCTATTCATTACGAAGCAAAAAGTAAATATAACTATTTCAGAAAAAACGGACTTCCATATCTGAAGAAGACTTGTAAACTCTGCTCTTGTATTAGTTACTCCCAAAGAGTAGGCGAATTTATAATTGACAACTGTCGCTTGGTCCTCCTTTCCACGAGGTCCTGACTTGTACCTCATAATCATGAATGGCATTGGTCCTGGGCAGCTCCTTGGTTATTACGATGATAAGTACCTGTCCAGAACTTTTTATATTTAATACCTTATTTTTTGTGTAAAGACTGTGCTCGATGGTACTCTCTCTTACTTTCTTCAGTTTAAAACCCTTTAGGACAGTCAGGGGGCTACAAACCCAAGGGGGAAATTCAGAAATAGCGATTTCATACTTCCTTCGCATGTCATATTAATGACGTTTATTTGAGAATAGTAGTACCGAATCACTGATAAGAACATTCTTCTGAGGGTGGACGAGCAAATAAACAAACAAACAAAAATCCCCCCAAAACGGAAACAATGGATTGCTTTTCTTCTTCATGTAGCAGTAGTGCAGTTGACGAAGTGGCAGAGCTTTCAGTCAAATGACTCGATCTCGCTAACAATAAGAAGAGTTGTTCAGCGACCACGACATAATATGAAATCATAACGTTGATTTTAAATGAAAGGTGAATGTAAATTAATATGTTCAGGTTTATTAATGATTTATGTTGATGTATCGGGTGAGATGTCCGTTACGTGTAAGAAATACTTTTACAGATGGAAGTTGGCTTTTAGCAAGAAATGTTTCGACCAGTCTTTCTTTAAATTTTTATGTGCGGAGAGAGAGAGAGAGAGAGAGAGAGAGAGAGAGAGAGAGAGAGAGAGAGAGAGAGAGATTCCAAGCTCTTGAGAAGGAGGAGAGAGATTTCGCAACCTCTTATAAAACGAAATCCTCTTAAAAGGGATTAAATCTCAAAAAGTAGGTAAAGTGGCTCAGTATCCGAAAACGTTAAGATCGTGAGCACTCTGGATTGTGTCAGACCCTTTTATTACGAGGAACTTTCAAAGAGGAGAAGGGAAAGCTGATGTATAGGGAGGAGGAAAGAGGAAGAGGAGGAAAGAAATAAAAGGAGGGAGATGGAATAGGAAATGGAAAAATAAAAACGGATGAATTGAAGCAAACGTTAGCACAGAAAATGTACTAGGCTTTGAAATAATGTCTTGCTTTGTGCAAAAGAATGTTTTAACTTGACTAACTGCTTAACAAAATGGCGTATCACCACCAACAAAAGAAAATAAAATGGATGAGCTGATGAGATATTGAATTGTATCAGTATAATTTCATTCAACCTTTAATAGGAAGCTTCCTTATTGAGAGTACGCGGCTGTCTTGGGAGAGCACGCAAAATATTACAAAGAATTCTGAAAGCTCCGAAATGGAACAAATTATCCCATTATTAAATTGGAAACATTGAAATACCCCATAAATTTTTATTGGAATTTTATTTTATATTTCGCCTGTGTACCTGTTCCATTTTCTGAATACTTTGAGATTTCCACCAACTTTTGCTAAAGGAAAAGCTTTTTTCTAAAGGACTCAGCCAAATTTACCTATAATATATGTTGAGGAATCTTGCAAGGAAAGAAAAAGAAAAAGGATGATAAGATGCCTCCCAGAGGATGTCATGCAGTTGGAACTTCTGACGTTCAAGCGAAAATGCAATGCTTTACTACCCTAATACTTTCTTCTTGCATTTTCTTGCATTTTTTTCTATTTATCTATTTGTTAATTTACCTTTTTTGATGGGTGGGATTTCTTCTCTCTGTATTTCCCTTTACTTCCTCCTACTTCTTCCTAATGAACACCATATTTTTGGAAGCTTGAATTTCTAGTCAGTGGCCCTTGTGGCGGACTTGTTCCATACGATTGGGCTTCATCCACTGAATAATAATAATAATAATAATAATAATAATAATAATAATAATAATAATAATAATAATAATAATAATAATAATAATATTTTGGTAGAAGACCCTCTTTTAGGCAAATACTGTTAAAAAGGATGGCAGAATTAAGCGAGTTGATTTTATATATTGTTTTCTCTATTTTCCTCACAATTCGCTTCTCAGGCTCAGCGATGTTTCTGAGTAACTGGCCAATATTCATATTGGGAATTTTCAAAAAATTGTAAATGCTGAAGGAATCTTTTATTAGAACAGGATATCAGGTCCAGGTCAAGCAGGGGTCGTCGTCAGTGCCGGTATTAATCCGTAAGCGTAGTTCATTTGGTTTAAGGGCTGGTGTTGGTGCTGGTATAGCTGGTATTACGTGACGTTTCGACCTTCTCGTAGGTCATCTTCGGACGAGTCGGTTGAAGAGACTGTAGCAAGAAAGTTTGCGGAACGGTATTTATAGTGGCACGGACCTACTAGAGTTGCATTCTCATTGGTCGGGCCGGTCTTGGGCGAAGCCGTGGATCTCGCCTCGAAGGTCTCGGGGATTCTCTCGTGCGAGCGCCACAGTATTGTGCTGGGGATTGAACGTCAGGAATTCCGTCTGTAGCAGGAATCGTATCATCCTGTGGGGGCTCCTGATATCTGGCATCGTCGGGGGTCGCTCGCTGCTCTCCGGGCGGCGGTGGGAAGGAGAAACGTTTCTTGAGTTATATTTAAGTTTGGCTTCTCCTTACCTATATGAAGGGCTTCTAGGAGACGCAGACGTCGGGGATCTGTTGTCTGATCTATTATTATGATATTAGGGATAATATCATTTCTTTTTATCCGTTTGTTATGAGCAGTCCTGGCGTGGTTGAATATGGCTCCTTCTTGGGCATGGCAGGAGATTCGCTTGGAGAAACGCATGGAGCGACCCCCCGACGATGCCAGATAATCAGGAGCCGCCACAGGATGATACGATTCCTGCTACAGACGGAATTCCTGACGTTCATCCCCAGGCACACTACTGTGGCGCTCGCACGAGAGAATCCCCGAGACCTTCGAGGCTAGATCCACGGCTTCGCCCAAGACCGGCCCGACCAATGAGAATGCAACTCTAGGTCCGTGCCACTATAAATACCGTTCCGCAAACTTTCTTGCTACAGTCTCTTCAACCGACTCGTCCGAAGATGACCTACGAGAAGGTCGAAACGTCACGTAATACCAGCTATACCATCACCAACACCAGCCCTTAAACCAAAGACGACCCTGGCCCGAAATGAACTACGCTTACGGATTAATACCGGCACTGACGACGACCCCTGCTTGACCTGGACCTGATATCCTGTTCTAATAAAAGATTCCTTCAGCATTTACAATTTTTTGAAAATTCCCAATATGAATATTGGCCAGTTACTCAGAAACATCGCTGAGCCTGAGAAGCGAATTGTGAGGAAAATAGAGAAAACAATATATAAAATCAACTCGCTTAATTCTGCCATCCTTTTTAACAATAATAATAATAATAATAATCAAAGAAAACTCATAATCACATGAGTCCATAAAATGGGAAAGTAAATCCACATTAGTACATAGGCCTCTTTGCTTTTGTTATTTAAAATATAAGAAGCAGAAAGCTTCCGATGACCTCCACGGTCCTCCGTGTCAGATTGAAAGCTGCTACATATATTTTATAGAGCCAAATCAGACAGGCATACTACTGTAGATTTACTTTCCCAATAATAATATTATGTTGATAAATTCAAATGAAAAAATTTAAACAAATCCTCTATCTTCATAAGAAAGACTGTTCTCTCTTACAAACAAAGAGGTAATGTTGAAAGCGTAACTCAAACTACGAACTCTCAAAGAAAAATTTCCGCAACACAGCCGATACTTTCTATCACGAAACAAAAAGCTTGCGAGTAATAATTCTTCCTTGGCGGAAGGTTGAGAAAAACGAAGCTCACAAAAGATTCTGCAGAAATATTCTCATATCAGCCGGATATTACTTCTTCGGTCGGGGTAATCTATCATCATGCTATGACCTGGCCTTTTAACCTCCCTCCATTTGCGCCGGTTGAAACTCCTCTTCCCATTTCTGAAATATATTCTTAGAACAGTTGGAACGCCATTGCAATCTTGCACGTAATGCAACGTTAGAGTTACATGCGCATGTATAAACATCGTCGAGGGAGCGTGTACATTAGTCTTATATTATTTTCGTTTCTGTTACACATCAGCTTTTTCTTGTTCCGCTGCTAAAAATTTTACTCTCTTTGCCAAGAGCTCTTTTACCCGTATTGTGAGAAAGACCTCACTCTAGCGAAATGGTCTCCTTCGGGGAAAATAAATCTAGGCTGTTGGTAGTAATGTTTTCATGAACTGTAAAGTATTTTTTCTCTAAGTTTCTTTCTTGGGAAGTTCACTGGACTCTGCTCCCATAGCTCACTGAATTTCTATTCCATTGGTTTTGATCTTAGGTTTTGTCCCGGTCTAATCTTGTTGCCTATGCTCAGGGTCTGTTTGTTTGACGACCGGCAACGTATTATTTTTAATAGGGATTTGGGGACAAAATAATTACTTCACATTATATATATATATATATATATATATATATATATATATATATATATATATACTATATACATAAAGATTTTTGCCACGAAGGAAAAAATCCGTTGGACCAAGTAATAAAAAACTTTAATATCAATATCAAACAAATTCTTAAAGATAAAAAAGAACTTTTGTGTAAGTTAACTGTAAAGTGTCCCTCATTACCTTATTTATATGGCCTAGTCAAAACTCATAAGGAAAACAAACCTATGCGCCCAATTATTAATAGTGTAGGATCAATTGCTTAGAAGCTATCTAAATATTTTACTAAATTGCTATCCCCGCTACTAGGAACTGTATCTAATTCACACATTCAGAATTCTCTTGATCTTGTGGAAAAATTATTATAAAACATTGTACTAAACCCTAGCAAATATCTTTGGTCAGTTTTGATGTATGTTCCTTGTTTACAAAAGTACCTATTGACTTTGTGCTAGAATATTTAAGTAATGAACTTGTACTGCATGAATTGCCTATGTCCGTTAGTCACATAATTTCATTGATTAAGTTATGTATTTGTGATTGCAGATTTATTTTTAATGAAGAATATTACCAACAAATATTTGGTATGGCCATGGGTAACCCTTTATCACCTCTCCTTTCACACTTATATATGGAATTTTTTGAAAGACAACACCTCCTGAATATCACGCTTGTCCCCTTAAAATGGTACAGATATGTAGATGACTATCTTAGTAGTCTTAGCTGTTGGTATCGATGTAAATGATTTATTGTCTAAATTGAATAATTTAGTGCCATCCATAAAATTCACTGTTGAAATTGAAAATAACGAATGTGATCCCTTTCCTAGATGTATTATACATAGAGAATCTTTCCAATGTAAATTCAGTATTTATAGAAAACCCAAACAAATAATTTAACATATGTACATTTTCATTCTGGCCACCATCTTATATTAAAATTTTCAATTTTTTTCTTCTATATTCCTACGTGCTTTGTGTATCAACGAGTCCACTATAATCTTGAACCAAGAAATAGAATACGTAAAAAAAAATAGGAAAAACGATCTCTTTTGCTACCCCACCTCATTTAATTGATTTATGTTATAAAAAAGCTCACAAAATGTTTTATAGTGTTGATATTAATGAAAAAGAAATGCCTAAAAATGTACTTAGCTTACCTTACTTTCGTGGATTTGAAACCATAAAATCAATATTTAAATCGTTTAATGTAATGTAGTGTTCTCTTGTAACAATACCATTAAAGATATGCTAATTAAGAATAGTCCCGTAACAAATAACAACATCATTTACAAAATTCCTTGTAAGGATTGCCCATTGTTTTACGTTGGTCAGCCAAGTAAAAATTTATGTGTACGTATTAAGCAGCATATGTATTCAGTTAGAACAGCCCAGACTTCAAATGCACTGTTTATCCATCTGAGTGAAAAATCTCATTGTATTAATTGGGGCGAGAGCTCTGTAATTGCTAGATCTAATGATTATGTTTCAAGAAATTTACTGGAATCAGCAATTATACAAATCACTAATAAAAACAACCTAAATCTTAATCCGGGAATGTACCATTCGATCTGTATATTTGTAAAATGGTTTGATGGAAAGGACCTTAAAATAAATGAACTACTAATAAATTAGTCCCACTTGCATATAGATATTATTTCTCTCTCTCTCTCTCTCTCTCTCTCTCTCTCTCTCTCTTGCTTGATATTCTATTTCCCTCTCTCTCTTGCTCAACGTATTTATATTTTTTTCTCGTCTTTTCATTAATAATTTTTTGGGAACATTTTTGTAAATTTCATGATAATAAGTTGTATATGCCTCCCTTTTTTTCAAAATGTTTTGTTTTCTGGATGAATCGTCTGTTGACCGCGTGTGTATCCTCCAAGGTGTGGCTGCCCTCAGGCGTGTCCTCGTTTCTGTAGAGTGAAATCGACCTTATTGCTAATCTAATAGTGTCAGTTTGGATATTAAGCCTACCTTGACTATGGTTTTTTCCTCTGGAGATCAGTTGGTGCCTGAGTAAAGGGTCGAACTTAGACCGAAAGTGCTTGGCTATCTCGCCTTATTTTCATTTTTTTCCTTCGTGGCAAAACCTTTTATTTATACATAGCATCACGTTTTATATACTTCGTGATCAAGTTATTCATATATATATATATATATATATATATATATATATATTATATATATATATATATATATATATATATATATATATATATATATATATATATATATATATATTATATATATATATATATATATTATAATATATATATATATATATATATATATATATAGTATATATATATATACTATATATATATATATATATATCTATATATATATATATATTATTATATATATATTATATTTATATATATATATATATATATATATATATATATATATATATATATATATATATATATATATATATATATATATATAGCTCATTTTAATGGGAGATTCAGGTAAGTGTAAACTGTCTTAAGAACTATATGATTTTTTTTCATAACTTATAAATTTTATTTTGGTTGCCATTTTGAATCTTATGGGATGTTCTCGTATGACAGCGTTCGAGTATGCTCATAAGATGTATATGTGCTTGCGAAATTATTGTTTTAAAGTTGATATGACTAACATATTCCTCAATGTCGATGACCTTTGTTGTCGTGACGCCAGATAGCTTACCCTTATATCAATCAGTCAGTTAGTTATTAGAAGTGTAGATTTATCGCCTCTTTCACTGTTATTTCATTTCAGAAGAAGGCTGGAGAAGGCCACTTGGCTACTTGTCATATTAGCTGCTAAACTTGGCAAAATCATCTGAGAAATTACTGAATATTTCAATCTTAAATGAGACTGATAATTGATGTTTGGCTTTTGCTCTCTCTCTCTCTCTCTCTCTCTCTCTCTCTCTCTCTCTCTCTCTCTCTTTCTGTGTGTGTGTGTGGGCTGCCATTTCCTAGATCAGTGGAAGGGTCGATTAACTAAAATTTAATTAATGTCTCCCTTTGAGCAAACGATGTCACATCATCACGTGATAAACGTTACATAACAACTTTTCTTGAACCATAATGAATAAAGGACGATATTTCTCCTTCTCACTGGAAGAAGGAGAACGATTAGCATCGATGATTTAAATAAAATTGGTATCTTCGTGTCTCCTTGCCGTGATACTCCCCTGATTATTGATTCAGGAAGGAGCCTGATTGACAAGGCGGTTGTGTGAATGTGGAGAGAGAGAGAAGAGAGAGAGAGAGAGAGAGAGAGAGAGAGAGAGAGAGAGAGAGAATGTTGTCAGAGGTCATGTTGAATGAGAAAGTATTTTATTGCTTTTATTAAAATTTAAGATTTTTAGTATCACTGTCATTGTTACAAGTTTTATTAATTTAAGATTAATATTAATATTTATTGGAACTTTAGTGGCGTGGGTTCGTAATTGTGCTTTACAAACGACTAATGAGAAGTAAGAATGAAGTAAATAAAGCTGGGAACTAATTATAAAATTAATTTGACATTCTTGAGACTGGAATAGCTTTGCTTATTTTCCACTTTCATCAAATGTTCAAGTCATATTAGCAAGTCGCAGTTTATAGTGATTGTAATATTGAGGAATTATTTAAACTTGAAGTAAATTAAACGGTCAATTTTGCAGTATCTGAAATTTCTAATTAAAATCTGGGCGCGAATCTGTGCCAACTCTAGCAGCGAAAATTTTTCCTAGATGTTGCAGACTCATATGATCATTGAAGTTAGTCATATTCCCAGGAAATCCTTCTCCAGTGTTATATTAAATGAATGAGAGACTTCTCGTGCTAGACAGACAGACGCGATCCTGGGACACAGCAGCGACCCAGAGTTAAGATCAATCTTCCAGCAGTAGCGGGAAGCCTAGTTAATTGGTAGCAAGTGGTGTTCTTCAGGGGTTCTGACATCATTCAAGCGGGTTTAAGAAGCCTTACAAACTTTCAAGGTTTGTCATATCATTAGAGTGACGCAAAAAGAAACTTTGGCGTCGAAAAATGGATTCTTCAAGTATTCAGAAATAACAAATGCATTCCGTCCATTCAGAGTGAAAACAGTCATGTCAACATCAAGGCCTAAATTAACACAAGTAAAAATCTCAATCGAGTTTTCTGTGCAGCATATAATGCTGCATGAAACTCTCAGCCTGGGACCATGAAACTTTCAGCCACGGTTCGATGGTGGTCTTTGTTGTTGACACCTATAGAGGTGCTAGACGCACGGTCATGGCTGACTTTACCTTTAAATAAAATAGAAATTACTGAGGTTAGAGGGCTGCAATTTGATATGTTTGATGATTGGAGGGTGAATATCAACATACCAAATTGCAGCCCTCTAGCCCCAGCAGTTTTTAAGAGTGCGGACGGACAGACAAAACCATCTCAGTAGTTTTCTTTTTCAGAAAACTAAAGTAACGGAAATTGTATGTAATTTCCCTATGTACGTCGAGTGTTATTAATACGACGTTGGGGTGAAATTTATCAAACAAAATTAGGGCTATGAAGACCACACAAACATTCATGATATTATAGCATGACATTTAAGATTTCCACGATGGCTCTCAAAAACTATAAGTTCTAATGGAAAGGAGATCATTGGAATTACCGTTGATGGAATTGTTAGGGAATTCGTTCAGCTCTGGTAATAAATCTACTCTAGAAAGTTGCCACTGCGTGGCGTTATCTTTTTATGCTTTTATGTTTTTGAATACGTTAGAGAGCTTTGCTTTGTCAAGTCTCATCTTTATTCAAAATAGACATCGCACGAAACTATGGGCCATTTTCATAGTTTTGTGGCATTCCAGAGCAAAACCGTCATATCCTTCAGGGAAGTTGTGTTTTCTCTCTCTCTCTCTCTCTCTCTCTCTCTCTCTCTCTTTTCTTTTCCTTTTTTTTTTTTACTTATCTCTCGGTCCTCATTTCTTTTTGCCCTAACGAAAGAGATTCGGGCAGAACACTCGATAGTTTGTTTCCGCATCGTCTTTACTTAATTAATAATATATTATAGTAGCAGTTATCTTTTCTGGCGTTTCAAAGATGAAACACTGCAGTAATGTCGATTGCTGCTGTAAATGTTTCCCAGGATTTCATTGCCTCAGTAATTTAAATCCTTTCTCGTAATAATATTATTTACATACTCTGAAACCTCAGGTATGGAAGAACTTTAGATTTGATTTTCACTAAATCGTTTCGCAAAACTTTCATGGAATAAGAGGACGAAAATTTAAAATTTCTGCCCTGTCGAAGCCCATTAACTATATATACTGTGTTGTGGCTTGGAGATTACATCGGGATAAACACAGCTGGGGTCAGCGTTTCCGTGGCGGCTACCGACTCAATCTGTGGATGAACCCGGAAGGATGTTTCCGATATTTGTATCGTAATTTTTCAACTACGTATATCTTAATCATTTGTGAAGAGAATAAATGTACATACATACACGCTATATATATATATATATATATATATATATATATATATATATTATATATATATATATATACACATATACGTAATTGTGTATTTTATTATATCAATATATATTGTATATATGAATACATACATAAATTATGTACACAACACAATATGATATACGAATATATATATATATGATATATATATATATATATATTATATATATGTTCTAATTTAGCTGATTTCATTTTTTATTTTATACTTCGTAATCTTACAGCCCTGAGGATGAGACATGTGGACTCGAAAATTTGGCCAAATAAAGTTATAGGATGTTACGATGTTGTTTACCATTTTATTCCTAGTGAATCTGCGGAGTTTTAGATGCCCCATTCTTCCAGTATATATATGTATATATATATATATATATATATTATATATATATATATATATATATATATTGTTGTGTATGAGCCCGGCCTTGAAAGAGGCTCCGATACGTAAACAGAAATAGTTGAGGGAAAACAAAGTGAATTGCTTGAACTTACCGTAAAAAAGGATTTAAAGTGAACATTTACTCTAGAGGAAAGGTTGCCAGAAACTCAGCTATTTATTTACAAGAGGCTGCTTAACAGCCAAGGGTAAGTAAATGCAACTGGTCCCCACATGGACTAATAATATCTCTCAAGTGAATGATTGCTGGCGCAAAATGAAATTCACGTAATAAAGCTGGTTTCGAAATCTTGCGGTAATGCAACACTTGTGGGCGGACAGACTTGACACGTGACTCAGGGAATCTGGAAAAGGATCCCAGATTAGACAAGATAAAAGAAAAAAGGACTTCTTGCACAAGTTACGATTATTCAGTTCTCTAACACTGGAGCAAAGGAACTCTAATGTTTCACTGAGGTATGCACTGAAGACTTAGTCTTTAACAAGTCACAAGGGGAAGCACGTGGCCCGATGAGGACAAAGGGCTTTCGATGTAGGAGGGATAAAAGTGAGACTTGAAAATGAAATTAGCAAGAGTCGTATGGTAGTAAAAGGTGCTGGTTTGGAGTTTACACTTTAGACGTACCTGGATGCCATGTTCAGTTGACCTTTGTGGAAAAGTGCGGCGTCCGGCTTGGTCTCAGATTTGGGCGCGCCAATAACGCCGGTAGGCTTAAGTTTGGGAGGCTGGCTGGCTGGACATCCGTCACGACTGCAGCCAACTGAGAGAGATAATGGTTCTCTCGGAATCACGGGGCTTCCATACACCGCCTCGGGCACTGCCTGAAAGTGATAAACACCGCCAGCAAATTGGGAAGGAAAATAGGTCTTATTGTAGAAGTCCCTAAAATCCATCTCAAGGCCTAGCTACTCTTGTGACTTGCCTCTCTTACCATAAGCTTCCGTCAGACCGGAAATTCCTTACTACGACGTGCTCTCTCCCAAAATCAGTTGCTTTAGGAGAAGGCATGGCTGCTTCTTTTATAACTACAATTAATTAAAAACTGCTGGGAAGGCGAGGCGTTCAATAAACGTAGCAGCTCCCCCTGTTAAGAAGGCATTCACTCCCTTTCGGGCGTGAAGGCCTTGGCTTAAATAAGTTGATCGTCTCGACTACCCAGTTCTCCTACTCTAACTAAAGTTTTTTGAGCAGCGATACAGCTAACTACAGTGGCCTACCTAACTTATAGGTGGAGATGCTAAGTGTACTAACTTAATGGAGTAATGTAGTCTAGCCTAAGTGATAACTACGGGTTGTCTGTGACGGCAGTCTACTCTACCCCTAGATAAGGTTACTTGAACATTCTACTTGCTACTACCCTAATGCCCTGATACTAAATCCTTAGCCTAACCTACTCAATACAGTTAATTGGGGACGCAATCATTCCAGAGTGTGGTACGCACAGCATTGATGTGTCGCAGGAATTGTTAGAATACATG
>NC_087202.1:138043431-138050931 GCF_015104395.2 Macrobrachium nipponense | reverse complement strand
AGTACCTCAGCCAGCAGGAATGAGCCTCTCATTAACCGTATCACCTGTCATGCGCGAGTGGCTTGTGTATACCGCAAGCACCAAACAGCACATCAAGTACCACTGCAACCCATTTCTTCCTCATATAGGAAACCCACATTAGTTTCTAAAACTAGCCACCTAACTTTTCACAGTGCTACTAATGCTAGGCACTGCCAACATCTAGGCTACTGAAACATTCACTTTACTTTCCCTCCTACTCCCTTACACTCTGCCTCGAGCAGAGTGCCATTTCCTCTTAGTATAATTTAGTATACTGCATTCTCGTGTTGTTCCCCGAAACACACCAACACTCTAGTGCCATCAAAGAAAAAGGCCTCCATTAAATGCAGCTGTGCCTGTATATGACCTACAAAGCGCCCATTCATCTGCTCATCCACCCACAAGGATATCTACTCCTTCAAGATCGCCCAATTTATCAGTGCAACCGCCCATAAGCATATTCACGCCTTCAGGAGCACTCCACATTCATTTTAGCATCCGCCCATAAGGACCATTGTACCTTCAGGATCGTGCCCATTTCATTAGTGGATCTACCCTTAAGGATCAGTATTCCTTCAGGATCACTCCATTCCTCAGCACATTTGTCCTTAAAGACTATCGCTCCTTCAGGATCGCTCCAATGAAATTGTGTACGTTGCTAATCTGCCATATTGCCCATATTGTAATCCTTCAGGATTGCCCAGCTGTGTGACCTCTTCAAGGAACACTCTTCTTACAGTACCACCATGTTACAAAACCATTCTCCGACCCACCTCCACAACCAGAAGCATGTCGACAGCCAGGTACACCACCTTCATGAACCTGGGAAAGGCTGCGGGCCTCACAGGCATGGATCTTGCCATGTGGGTGCAAGAGCAGATAGATGCTGCCCAAAGACTGGAAAGAGATGAAAAAGAAGAGAGGAAGGCAAGAGAAGAGAGAAAGGTAAGAGAAGAAGAGAGGAAGCTGAGCTTACTCTAAAGGAGGAGCTTGAGCTGGAGAAGGCTTGAAAAGAGAGTGCCAAAGCCCTGGCCACTCAGCAAGCCTCTAGCCCCACACCTACTGTGCCTCATACTCTGATTACTAGCACCAATGCACTAATCCCTAAATGGACTAAGGATGAGCCCGAGGCATGGTTGGAAAAAGTCGAAGCCCTCTCTGACAACCAGATCACCACCAAGACAGAGAGGGCTGCCCTACTTGCCAAGTACTTGGACGGCAAAGCCAAAACTGCCCTCCGCTCATTGGATCAGGGTATGTGAAGGGACATGGTGGAAATTCATCAGGTGATCACCAAGGCGTAGGAAATCACCCCGGGGAGATGGAGACAGCGTTTCCGAGATCAGGCCAACGAAATTGGTTGGGCCTGGACTGATTTTTCCTATCATAAGACCCAACTTGGACAGCGCTGGCTCGACACCATGACATACATTGGGTTCCAGGACCTATTTAACAGGATCATGCTGGAAGACCTCTACCAGTGTGTACCTGGACCACTCGCTATGCACCTTAACAACAATCAACCCAAGACACTTGTGGAAGCCTGTTGCATGGCCGACGACTGGGAGACTTTCAACCCATCTCACAGCACCACCCACCAGCGCATAGTGCCATCTGGTCATCTCTCTGATCCGTGAGCCCAATGAACAGGTATCATGGCAACCCTCTGACTTGCAAGTTATGTCAGAAGGTGAGTCACGCCACAGCAGAGTCCCGCAACAAGAAAGAAAAGCAGCCAACCACCAACATCCTCAGAAGCCTCCTACCACCGAATGGTGCTTCCTTTTCCTTCACTGGCCAGTCTTCTCCACCAACAGACACCATCAGGAGATCAGCCCAGCAAAGGGGCCCCTGCAGAAACTGTGGAACTCCAGGGCACTATTCTGCCAGATATCCCGGTTGCCCAAAGCATGTGCTTTCAACCAAGCACGTCCACCTGATCATTGCCACGACCTCCGCCAGACAGGTCTCATCCTGAGCGGGTGTGGATTAGGTCTGTCACAGTGGCACCCCTGGATGGCTCAAGCCTACCAGTGAACCTGCCAGTTACTGTAGACACTTGCTCTAATCTTTGTTTAGACTGGGACCAAGTGCCAGCCAGCGCCACTGTCGATGAGGCAACCAGGTGGCCGATGACTTGGATCGAAGGCCAGTCCAAGACTGTTCCCACAGTTGCACTGCAGGTCACCTTGGTGCACTCAACCTCACCATCTGGGCGTGGTAAGATAAGGCACTGAGTAGGTTTTCTGTTGGGACAGGACCTCCTCTGGGGATGTCCCTCACTGACACCTCTCCATTGCACGGCTACCTCCACCACAGAGTCCCCCACAACTCCAACGGCACCAGACCGGGACACCGCCACTGTGACAGGTGCAACCCCGTCAGCACTACCTTCTGCTCACCACCATAGTAGATGGAAGGGGCACTCAACATGCACTCCAAGGCCCAGTTCTCTGGCCTCAAGCAAGTTCAGCCACAGGCAGTTTCCTACCACCTTGGCAGGAAACTGATACTACCTAGTTCCGCTACTAAACATGTAACACAATAGGGCACTCCACAAATTGGTCTGGGTGAAGTAGCCTGGTCAACCAGTAATTGCCTGGCCAGGAGTCAGACTCGGGTTCTACCCTTATGGAAGTTGTTGCAGCAGCCAAAGTATGGGGTTTGCTTGTAACTCATAGGGATACCACTGTTTCTGCTCCTGGCGGCCTCCCTGGTCTTTCTCCAGAGTCGGTGCCTTCGTCACTTCCTACGACTGGTGTAGCCAGATCCTGGAGGAGGCAGAAGAAGAAGGGACAGAGGATATCAAACTAACCCATGAGCCACAAGATCTTCTTGGCACCTGTGCCCTGGGCAATATGTTACATTCCATTGCAGGGTGATCCTGGCACCTACCCTGAGAAGGTAGCCAACCTGATCTCTAACCACTTAACCCCTCAGAACTTATGTTACTAAACGTCCATCTAATGTCATAATCACCTCATCCAGTATTCAATCTGGTACTCTCCTAATCATTTATCATCACACATAATTAACTCATGCCGTAAACATATTAACCCTTCAGGTTACTCAAGCTCGAATACTGCGTACCATATCACAAAATGATCACATAATCTTTAATCACTTGCATCGAGTAGGTTAGGGCCATTTAATTTAGTACCAGGGCATTAGGTAGTAGCATGTAAGCAACTCTCATGTATCATTACCTAGGGATAGAGTTAGTCTATCATCACGTACAACTAGTAGAAACTAGTATATACCTTAATTTAGGACTAGACTACCGTAGCGAATAAGTTAGTAGATTTAGCATCTCCTCCAATGAGTTAGGTACATATCAATGCCACAAACCTCATTCACGGAAGGGAACTGTCTAGTCGAGGTGAATAACTTACTTAGCCAAGGCCTTCATGCCCAAAAGGGAGTGAATGCCTTCTTAAAGGGGGGAGCTTTTACATATTTCTACTTGCCTTACCCTGCTAATGCCCAGTTTTTCCAAACCAAAGCATGGGGTAGCTGTTTATGTCTCATTGTATGATCATGAGGGAACATGGGCTGCTATTTGGACCCTTAATAGGTTTAGCTTTAAGACCTGTTCTACCATGACCTTTTTTGATGGTTGTTTGTTGTTCCTTCTGGAAGAATGCAGCCTGACCTAGCATTGCCTTGCTTTGTCGCCACTCCTGCCTAAACAGCCTCCCAGGGCAGAAACCGCTCTGCCAAGAGCACCTTTGTTAATTCTTTGCTGGTCTATAGTCCTCTTCTAGTACAAATCTACATGCACACTAAAGTAAGTTATGTCAAGAAGTTGCAAATTCAACCAGCCCCCGTTTCTCTCATTCAGTCTATCTTTTTCCAGTAGTCCAATTTGCCATTCGCCTTAGCAAACTCCTTTGTGTTCCAGCTAGCAACCATATTTCCCTTGTGACTTGTTCGAAGCTACATTAAGCTACTCTTAGATAATAATTAGATCTACCCACCATAGTGAATCAGGGCTAATTTATTTAATGATAAATTCCCTCCATCAAGTATATTTCCCTTTACACGTGAGAGACTTTATTGCCCTTAAGTGTACCCTCGAATTCTCTTTCAGGTGTCCTGCTGCCCTGAGTTTTCGTGCATCTGTTCCTTGTCACGCAGTCACCGTAGGGGATTGTCGTACCAAGATATGTCCCAATTCGCATGTAGCGATCATATCAAGCCATTCATTACCAGAAAGCTAGAAACTTATATTGTAGGCAGCAGCCCAGATAATGTCGTTTTTTGGTTATGGTTCATTATGTGTTCCTACCCACCACGCCATTTGATTGGCACTGTAAATTCTTATAAAAAATAAAATTACCTTAATGTAATCCTGACTGGTTGAACAGCGACCTTTCCATTCCCATTGATTAACGTGTTCAAGGTAAGTCCACTCGCATTTTTCTTCCATATATTACGTGTGGAGTCGGTATGGGACCCTTCTGGTGCTGCTATTTCATAAATTCTAAATTGCTTTCATCCAAACCGAACCCACCACTTAAGAATATATATATTATATATATAATGGAGAGAGAGAGAGAGAGAGAGAGATGAAAATCTTAGTAATAAGAAAACTTTATCAAATGCAGTACCACGGCCTTTGGGTCTCGGGGGGGCAAATCTTTATAGATGATATTGCAAGCCTCATGATGACCTGGCCGTGATCACCGTATTGATGACTATCAGTCGTTTTGGTTCCCACCCATTCAGGCCATAAGGAAAACATAGGACTTTTCAGGAAACTGTCCCTGCTTGTTGTCTCTCTAAATTTGTGTGTGTGTGGGAATAAGTTGCAGAGGAAAGATAACAATCCCTTACCTATTCAATATCGGATTGTTGAATGAAAGAGTTCCATGTGCAGTAAACGATAATGGAAACAAGTAAAAAATGCACCACAAGTTTTTTCAGCATAATCAAGTTTTCTGCATTTAAATCCACTGAAAATGGATCTGTTTTCGGATATCATACTGTAGGACCCGTGGCCCATGAAACTTTAATCACGGCCCAGTGTTAGCCTGTCCTATATTGTTGCCAGACTCACGATTATGGTTAAATTTAACCTTTGAATAAAATTAAAACTACTAAGGCTAGAGGGCTACAATTTGGGGCACATTGATGATTGGAGGGCGGATGGTCAACTTACCAATTTGCAGTCCTCTGGCCTCAGAAGCTTTTTCGATCTAAGGGCTGACAGAAAAGTGTGGACGGGCAGACAAATAGCCATTTCAATAGTTTTCTTTTACAAAAGAGTTATATGAGCAAACTCTTTCAAGCTATTTCCACAGTCCTTGACGTTACTTAGACAAACTGATAACATAGCCCACCGGGATTAGGTAGGCCTGAAAGGGAAGCCCTTTCAAGCGAGGAAGCCCTTTCAAGCGAGTGATGAGAAGCGTTAGCGAAGTTCGCGGTGGTAAGTCGTCTCGTTAATCTTAGATACCTTTTTTTTTTTCTATTCAGGTTCATTCTGGCGCTGTTTTTCCTTTTTCTACATCCCTTTCTGATGTTTGTTAGCAGCCATAAGGGTTAAGGTTTCATTTTTCAGTACTTGAGGGAAAACAACATGGATTCCTCCTTTTCCTTATCTCTCTTCAGTTTCCAACGTTCACTTCTCCTGTCATTGTGGTTGCGGGCCTATATTCACCAGCCGCCTATGTTCCCCGGGTCCTATTGGCCTGGCCTTAAGCATTGTATAAGTGTGCGAGGACTGGACTGAGACGAGGAGAAATGCTTACTGATTTATTGGTCAGAAAAGGACATATATGAGAAGGCTGTGCGGACGGAATTGTAGTGTTCATCAAGCGTACATACGAAATAAGGGAGCGAAACCCCTCTGTGATTGTGCTTTGTTGCACCTACAAATATTCATATATTAAGCGTACAGGATGAATGTAAAATTTATGAGACATATATTAGTGGGAAGGCCGCAAACTGCTCTACATTTTGGTATATGTAAAAAAGAGGTATATACATTGGGAGGCTGGACACTTCGGTGCAAATGTCGTCCTTACAGGTGCATGGAAACGGGAATGCGGCAGCGCACGGCAGTCTGTGCGGGCAATTTTAACCACTTCCGCACCTTATACATGAAATACATAGCTTAAGATGGCAATAATATATGATCAGTTTAGATTAAACAAATTATCTTTGAATTCAATTGTTAAAAAAAAAGCTGCTTTTTCGTGCCCAAGGAATATAATGTTTCCATTGAATTTGTACAATAATGTGATTATGTA
Source organism: Macrobrachium nipponense (assembly GCF_015104395.2). Taxonomy (NCBI): domain Eukaryota; kingdom Metazoa; phylum Arthropoda; class Malacostraca; order Decapoda; family Palaemonidae; genus Macrobrachium; species Macrobrachium nipponense. Next base: position 138,044,656 of record NC_087202.1, on the reverse strand, counting down.
AACACTGGTAGATCCTGAAATAGGGCACATGCATGTACATTGGTCAGGTGATAGTATCAGGCCTACAACAGGCCACATAGGACCCGGGAACATAGGACCCGGAACATAGGACCCGGGGAACGCAGGCCCGACCCCTCATAGGCTGCAGACCTTCAGGATATTGCCGAAGGAAGGATCTGCTGAAATAATCACCTTCCTCTGCTAGATTCCCGGTTGTAGATGCTACAAAATTGGGTATACAGGATTAATTATTCACATTGTTGAGAATGATCACACTATTTCTTAGGTTTCTTTTTGTTTATTTTTTCCTGGAAGAAATCCATCTAGGGACTTTAGATGGAAATTAGGAATGTTAAATTATTTTCGATGTTCATCACAGAGTAGCTAAGTAACCTTTGGCGAAGCTCATCTTTATATTTTGTTCCTCTGTTAATATGTATATTTTTGTTTGGTTTAATAAACTGTTTCACTTTTTATATATTACATGTTCATCCCTGTATCTTGTCTGACTCAGGTTAGATATTCTTATAAAGTTGAAGCCTGATTTGCTAGTACTAAAGAAGACCAAATTTATTTGAATGAATAAGAAATAAATTATTTAATCGGATTCAGCTAATTTAAAGAGGCACAAAAAAAAAAAAAACACAATCTTTTTGAAGTATTCGACAAAGAGAGATTTACAGCTGATAAGTAATTGGTTCCTTCTGTATCGTTGTGCAAGAGGTTTTACCACCCTGTTCTGTCAAAGCAAAATGTTTTTCAAGCCTCGAATGCTTGAACTGTATTGAGTTTTTGACGCTTACAATTCAAGACATAGTGGCTTAACCACACAAATAGCTGAATAATCTGGCAATATTAACGTATAAGAATAGACTTCATACAATTATTAAAAAGGAATTTCACTTCCAGTAATCTCACCTTTTGGCATGATATGAAATTCGATGACGTTTTCACAAAGTCAAAAATATTAAAATCTCAACCAACTTCAGGTTAATTTCCTAGATTCAGTCTTGGCGTTAATCAAGGTATGAATTAGGAGATTTCTTTGATTTGATGCTTGATTTCTCTGTGAAACTTCTACTCAACCAGTTCTTTGTGGAACGTGTTTCGTCAAAAGACAGACGAAATTCCAGATGAGTATGTAAGCACTAATGATCCGGTGTTAGTAGGAGGATACTGCATAATTGTTCCTCTGTGTCATCATTCGCAGGATTGCAATTTCCCT
>NC_087202.1:138023431-138035931 GCF_015104395.2 Macrobrachium nipponense | reverse complement strand
AGCCCGTAACTCAGGATGGTGAGAAAGGTGGTAATGGTAGGAGACTACATCGTCAGGAATACTAAGATCATCGGGAGAGCACCTGACCCACGACGTCTGCGTCTCCTAGAAGCGCTGCTCATCCTCGAAGAAAAGCCTCCCCTCATACCACCCAGAAGCGTTCCTGATACCGACGTGTGTGAGGTGGACCACACCCCTCTCCCCTAACGAAAGTACCAGCGCGCATGGAACGAACACCGGACATGAGAACAATACCATTGGTGACGTCACGCAGGTAGAAAGCCATCAAGAGGCTCCCGGTGATACCCCCTACCTGAGAAGGTCTGCAAGACTATCAACGCCCGCCGTATGAGTCACCTTCCCGGGAACCAATAAAACTCGACCTACCGGAGAAGTGCTCTGACCGTACTGGAGAGCTCGCACACCACGATAAAAGGAGAAGGACTCGCACGGGCTGCTCTGTGAGCAAGAGCCCGTGCTGACACAAGGTCAGCTAAATCAAAACACAACAACAAAACAACACTGGAATTCAGTCCCTCAGCAGTTATCGCTTGATAATGTCCTGTCGATCAGGAGGAAACGTCGCGTTAGAGAGAGAGAGAGAGAGAGAGAGAGAGAGAGAGAATTGTATAAGCAATAATAAATCAAATGACTCAACCGAATTTTTACCATGCCCTTTGGTGCGTGCTCGCCAGTCTAAGCAACAACGAGAAAGCCGTCATCAGAAAGATAGAGAAGACTCTTTATAAGATTAATAGTGCTGAAGCAGCAGTTATTTTTAACAAAATAATAATAATAATAATATCTGCCTGTTGAGGCAAGATGCAAGAAACGGCATTTGTTGTGAATGTGAAGTTTGCATTTCAATAGATATTGTTTTTCTTCAAGGATGTTTGGAGCGCATACTTTATCAGTTCTGTCGCACAAAACACCAAGTGGTTTGTAAAAAATTTTCAAAACTAATATTTTTTTCATGCGCTCCAAAATAAAAATAAATACAGAACAAGAAATATCTCATCGGACAGCTCGGTAATAATCAACTATTCATCGAAGTTTCTTTAAGAAACCAGTCCTTTAGTTCGCTAGATAAAAGACGAGCCTTTTCAGAAAATGTTAAAACAAAATATCTAACCGATTTGATGCCAATTTCATCATCTCTTGACACACACAGATCAATGGAAATGTTAGAGGACACTACCTTCACTGTTTTCTCAGAAAAGCCGGTTCACAATGCAACAGACGCCAAGAAATGCTCACTTCTCGTCAAGCAGAGTGCTAACAATCCTCAATGAGTCTTGGCTTCATCAGATCAGATCAGACTGAGGATATGATTGTTTTCCGCTTTATTCTGCGTGAGGGCGAAGTCGGTACCTAAAGCAATAGTTGTTCCAAACACCACTTTTTAATTTCAAGGGAAAAATTCGAATCATCGAACAAGTATTACGGTACGTTTAGGCTCGATAGGACCTTCATTTTCATTGCATCAGCCGGTGTATGGAAGGTATCAAGGACAGAATCATGCATCTAGTACACAAAGGAATGCAAAGGAGGTCCTGCAAGATTGCCACATAAGCTGTATAAAACATTAATGCTTTCGTTCAAACTAGAAATGAAGGGTACGAAACTAAGAACGATTACTTTTCGAGCGGCCTTTATAGCAACAATTTGGATAAGGATATAAACACGAACGAAGAAAATGATTAAAGAAACAGCAATTGCTTACAAAAAATTATCTTATTTATAGATTTGCCATCACATGAATGAATACCATACGGAACAGATTCGGAAAAGGAGCCAAGAGTAATTAATTCTATCGTTATAGCACGCTTCCAAGGAAAGTTTCGGAAGACGTGTAATATGAAAATAAAACTGTGACATATAGGGGATATTAAACAAGAGGGACAAGCGAGTTAGTATTTCGGTAATGGAAGAACTGTATATTTTGTGAGTGACTATTACGCATATTCTTCGAGATCAGAACATTCATTTTGAAACAGATTGGTCTTAGACGGTTGGAATTTCCGAAACCAAAGATGCAGACTGGACGGACCGAAGAAAGGGTACAGAGTCTTTGAAACAATAGGTGAATATGATGGAAGGTAAAAACGAGAACTACTCGAGAACCGAAGTGAACAACAGACGTGTTTTGAATCTCTGTAATTCGCGTTAATTGAAGCCTGTTTTCCAGGAGCGAGAGGAGAAGGTGGATCAATAATGAGGAGAATTCGTGATGTGTAACACCAAGGAACGATTGGGATGTGAGACAGGCTTGAGGGGGGGGGGGGGGGGGGGGGGTGAGGGGGGGGGGGGGTAAGGGGGTGGGTGAGGGTGTAGGGTATAGAGGAATCTGCCCCTCATGATATAGAGAGAACGAAATAAGAATGGCATAAGCGAGACAAGACTAATCAAATGATTGATTTATCTGAAGGCAGGTGACTGGGCATCATCTGCTGCAGAGAAAGAAAGAGAAGAATGAATGACAAATGCAGGTTCCAGTGAAAAAGACACCAACAGTCATATCTGGCTCGTGATCTATGGGTAAAGTATCGTATGGGAGATAAATTAATGTTGCTTCAATTCATTGTAAGAACACTGTTGGAAAGGTCGAAAAATACCAGAGATACTCCAAGACACCTAAATAATATTCACTTTAATTTCAAGATACGAAAATCACGCTTATTCTCTTTCGCAGTCTATTTTCAGTTGCCAAAGTCCCTGGGAAGTATTGCGTGTAACGAAAATAACACTGGGGAGCGTCCCGCTCATGATTAATTCCCATTCTACGAACAGAGATTTTGAGCTGTAAATTGCACAATATATGTATATTTCCCGAAATATATATATATATATATATATATATATATTATATATATATATATACTACATATATATATATATATATATATATATATATATATATATATATATATATATAATAATAATAATAATAATAAGGAGCCCATAAAAACACCAAAAAATATAGAGAGAGAAATACTATATTTCAGAGACTGTGGTCTAACTCCTCAGGTAGATGAATGAGAAAAGTTACAGAATAGGTGGTATTTATACCAAGAGGTCCATCCACAGGTAAGCCAGTTTATGTCACTCCCGCTGATAATCTTCCTTTATTCTTCTTAAGCGTTGGTTGAATGAAAACCTTGTCGATGATATCTGAGTCCCATGCTCCCTTCGAGATATTCATTACCTGCCTCTCTTTAACCCTTAAACACCGAGCCGATATTTTCCGAAAGTGTCTCCCGTATGGCCGAAGGGGTTTGGGAATGAGCGCCGAAGTGGAAAAAAAAGTTTTTTTTCAAAAAATCACAGCACACTTAGTTTTTCAAGAACAGGAGTTCATTTTGGCTAATGATTTAATTTTTTTCGTGGAATTCACACTAAAATTGCGACGATTTTGGTATATAACAAATTGTAAAACGATCAAAGTAACACAGAGAAAATATCATCACAATAATGATGCATGAATTCGTAACGTGCAGACGTAAAAAAAAGTTTTTAAAAATTCACCCATAAATCGATATATTGTGCTAAAGACTTTCAGTTTTATGCAAAATGAAGGTAATTGATTGAATATTACTAAACCGTAAGAGTTTTAGCTAACAATTGCGTTTTCGACCATTTTGGTTGCGTTAAAGTTGACCGAATGTAGAATTTTTTCTATTTATTGGGATTTACATGCAAATTTTTCGAAAATGATAAAAGCTACAACCATGAGTTATTTTGTGTTGTATTCTACATAAAATTGCACACATTTTATTTTTCATATATGAAACTCTATGTAACGGCTAATATAAAACGGTGCAAAAAATACGACAAAGTGACTCAAGCATTTTTCGGAGATTTGCCGCAGAGATACCGTGCACGGAGGGAAGGAAAAATGTTTTTTTTTTTTTTTTGTTTTTTTTTTTTTTTTTAAATTCACCATAAATCGAAATATTGTGCTATAGACTTCAAATGTGTTGGAAAATGAAGGTAAATGATTGAATATTATTAAGAGTTTTAGCTTACAATTGCGTTTTTTTTGACAATTCAGTCGAGTCAAAGTTGACTAAATGTCGAATTTTTTCCATTTGTCGTGATTTATATACAAATTTTTCAAAAATGATAAAAGCTACAACCATGAGTTATTTTGTGTTGGTTTTTACATGAAATTGCGCACATTTTCATATATAAAACTCTATGTAATGGCTAATATAAAACGGTGCAAAAATTACGACAACGTGAATCAAGCATTTCTGAGATTTGAGGCCGAGATTCCGCGGGCGGAGGGAAGGAAAAAGTTTTTTTCAAAAATTCACAATAAATCGAGATATTGTGCTAGAGACCTCCAATTTGTTGGAAAATGAATGTAAATGATTGAATATTACTAGAATGTAAGATTTTAGCTTACAATTGCGTTTTATGACCATTTTGATTGAGTCAAAGTTGACCAAATGTAAAATTTTTTCTATTTATCGTGATTTACATGCAAAATTTTCAAAAATGATAAATCTAGAACCATGAGTTTATTTTTAGTTGTATTCTGAATGGGATTGCGCAATTTTCTTATATAAAACTCTATGTAACAGCTAATATAAAATTGTGCAAAAATTACGACAAAGTGGCTCAAGCATTTCTGAGATTTGTGGCAGAGTTACCGTGTACGGAGGAAAGGAAAATGTTTTTTTCAAAAATTCACCATAAATCGAAATATTGTGCTAGAGACTTCCAATGTGTTGCAAAATTAAGATAAACGATTGAATATTACTAGAATGTAAGAGTCTTAGCTTACAATTGTGTTTTCCAACTATTTCAGTCGAGTCAAAGTTGACCGAATGTCAAATTTTTTTTTATTTACTGAGATTTATATGCATATTTTTCAAAAATGAGTTACAACCATGGGTTATTTTTTGTTGTATTTTACCATGAAATTTCACACATTTTAATATATAAAACTCTATGTAACGGCTAATATAAAACGGAGTAAATATTACGACAAAGTGACTCAAGCATTTCAGAGATTTGCGGCCGAGATACTGCGTGCGGAGGGCAGGAAAAGGTTTTTTCAAAAATTCACCATAAATCGAGATATTGTGGTGGAGAGACTTCCAACTTGTTGCAAAGAGAAGGTAAATGATTGAATATTACTAGAATGGTAAGAGTCTTAGCTTACAATTGCGTTATTCGACCATTTCTGTCGAGTCAAAGTTGACTGAATATCGAATTTCTTCCATTTACCGCGATTTATATGCAAATTTTTCAAAAATGATAAAAGCTACAATCATGGGTTGTTTTTGTTGTATTTTGCATGAAATGCACACATATTCATATATAAAACTCTATGCAATGGCTAATATAAAATGGTGCAAAAATTATGACAAAGTGACTCAAGCATTTCTGAGATTTGCGAAGGAAAAAGATTTTTTCAAAAATTCACCATAAATCGAATATTGTGCCAGAGACTTCCAATTTGTTGCAAAATGAAGATAAATGGTTGAATATCACTAGAATGTTAGATTTTTTTGTTTTTTTCTTTCCAAAAATACCAATATATATATATATATATATATATATATATATATATATATATATATATATATATAGATATATATATATATGTATATATATATATATATAATATATATATATATATATATAGTATATATATATATATATATACATATAATGTACATTTTTCTTTATTCTGGTACGAATACATAACTAAAAGGAGTAGTAGGTAAAAAAACTTTTTTGTTTTTTGCAGGAACTAAATATTTATGCAAAACACCAATACAGATATATAAAAACTTGTAATAAATATAAAACTAAATATAAAAAATCAATGCTGGATACCCATGTAATCCTGACTCTTCGTTCTGTTCTTTGTTTTCCTCCTCCTCCATTGAAGAGTCTTGCATTTTTTTTACTCTCGGCATGACGAGGTACAGGTGAAGGAGGGAATCGCGCGCCCCTGTAGGAGGTCCAGTGTGTGATCCCCTGGCTGCAGCCAACACACAGGGTCCACTATCCGATGGGAAGTCAGAATCTGAACGTGGGCTGGATCATCAAGGGCGGTGGTAGCAGGGGCGGCTGTAGCAGGGGTGTGCGGCAGCAGGGTCACGGCAGGCAGCAAGGGAGGCGGCAGCAGGGGAGGCGGCAGCAGCGGCAGGAGCAGGACGACCGAGGTTGGCCCTCCTAACATCTGCCCTTTCCTCTAGGGGGAGATCTGGAGATCGGGGCATGGGGCAGGGGGGCCAGTGATGGAAGGCCACTAATCCAGATTAAAGTTCATGAGGCATTCCTGGCCCCACCTCGGGAAACGCATGTGGGACAACCTACGGAGATCTTAATTGTACCCACATTAGAGGATGTAGGCTTCTGGAGGGCCACTGAAATATGTATTTGAGGAGTTCTGTGTCCTCCTCCTGGTTCTCCTGGTGAAGGGATAATACTGGATGAGTTGATCAAAGAGATCAACTCCTCCCATGTGCCTATTGTAGTGCCCAATGACGGTAGGCCGCTGGACAAGAAACTCCTCATACATAACTCGGCCCTGCCAGCGTGTCTTCTTCCGCTGAACGACCTCTTCTTAGATGGGCTCATGACTCGTCGTAATCATGGGGACGAGTCGGACCCCCTTTCCAACAGATGACGAAGACATCTCCCTTCGGCCACCACTCTGTCCCTCCTCTCCTTGCCAGATGTTGTGGCTGGCTAGCAAACCTCTTGAGGACATTCGGGGAGGCCCCATGCACCAACCGAAGGGTACCGAAGGGTACACACCTGCTTCATACAGTTCGTGGGCCAGGGATACCGAGTGTAATAATTATCCATAAACAGGTGGTATCCCTGGTTACGGAAACAATCCACAACTCTGAAGATAGTGTCACGCAGCGTGGAGAAATGTAATCCAACACTGGGCGGACTAAGATGAGGCGGTCGGGGTTATTCCGGGGTATGGCCCTTAGGTTGAAGGCATTGAAATACCTGTCCAATGCCATAATGCTGGGCACATTGGGCGTAGTTAAAAAAAATTCTGCCTTCAATATTGCTTGATGTTGGCAGCAGGCATCATTCCCAAAAAATGTGGAGCCCCAAAAAATGTGCCATGTCCGTGAGGTTTGTAGCCCCGCAACGATATGACAACGTCGTCCGCAGTTCGTCACAGGAGTACCGAGCATTGTCCGTCGTCTCTGCTACCAGGTATTCCAGCAACTCCCATGTCAGGAACAGCTGAATGAACCCCAGAGCAGTGAGACGAACAGGTTGCGAACTTCTACGGACATGTGCGCATGCACGTGCGGGTCGGGCACAATTTCGCACTCGCACCCCCCACTGGCCCATCTCCCCTCGCTTTCGCCCTCGCTCTCTGTTTCGTCCCCACAACAAAACTCGACAACTCCTCCTCCTCCTCCTCAGACTCCCCCTCATATGCACTAAAACCACTAAATTCAAGCTCACTTTCAGCCTGTGACTCCCTTATGGACATTGGGGCAAATATTCATCATCACTTACATCGGGAGTGATGTTATCGTCACTAGATGATCAACTGCCATCAAAATGAGGACTTGCGACCTGCTCTTGATCGAGCTCCAACAAGTATTTGTCAATGTCATTTTGTTGGAGGCCTCCCAAATGTCTGTGAATGCCCCTCAGGACACCTCAATGCTTCCTAGGGGTCGTAAAAGGCACACGATGTAGTCCTCTAACACTTTCGGCCACATGAGGCCGCACAACATGGCATTGGGAAGCTGGGTCATCCAAGTCCAAAACACGCCTCACACTATCCCTACCGACAGGCAAAACGTGCCTATCGTGCTGCAGACAGAGTTTTTTTTTTTTTTTTTCAGTTGGGACATCTCTACGTACATCTTGTACCACCCACAAATACTTAAACACTCGCGAAAGTTCGGCAAAACACGAATGCGGCAAGAGATTGCTCTCGGACGACGCGTCACTGATGCTTGCTGGTGCAAGAAGAACGCAATTCGCGCATGCGCGGCTGGGTAACACTTGTAAAGAAAACAAGAGCTTGATCTGTGAACTCCCAGCATCCCTCAAGGCATGTGATTCAAAAAATTTTGCCAAGTAGGCATATAACTATTTTTCTTCGAATATTTAAAAAAAACTTATTTTGTTTTTAGTCGACGTATCGTACGTCAATTAAGCACACACAGACAATTTTAGTCGGCGTATAATACGTCCAATCGGCGTTTAAGGATTAATCAAGGTCGATTCCATCATTTGACTCTTGTTGCTGCTATAAATTATACGTGACAAATTCCAGTTTATTCTATGGTTATGTTCATTTATATGGTTGAAAATAGCTGAGTTCCGTTGTCCATTTCTAACTGACAGTTTATGCTGTATTAATCTCTGGGGAAGTGATTTTCCTGTAAATCCGATGTAAGATTGTTCACAATCCAGGCAAGGGATTTTGTAAACGCCTGCGTCCTTGGGGGGTATGTCTTTGTTGGACGTTAATCAGGGATTTGGCTAATGTGTTTTGGGTAAGTAATGCAAAAGGGTTAGATTTTCCGAGGGTCTGAGTCACCGTCTTAATCCCTGTCCAGGTGTGGAATTTTTATTTTATTGTTGGGCATGTCTCCTGGTCTTGTTTTGAGGGGGTGGTAGAAATTACATTTGCTTTGTGTGAATAGCTTTCTCAATTATATGGTCAGGATACCTTAAAGACGAAAGCTGCTTACGAATGAGTTCAAATTCTTTTTCCAGGAAATCTGAGGAACAAATTCGTAAGGAATAGGGTGCTGGCTACGCCTATCTTGATAAGGATGACATGATAGCTGAAGTAGTGAATGTATGAAAGTGAGAACGTTGGTTTTCTGTATATGGTAAATTTGTATTCTGACGTGTCTCTGATTATTAAAACATCAAGAAAAGGAATTTTGTTGTACGTTTCCCATTCAACTTTAAATTTGATGCTGGGCACTAATGCGTTTAATTTTGAAAAGAATTCATTATCCCAAAATGTTAGAATATCATCACGTATCTCATCCACAGCATGTCTTTGAGCTTTATTTGCATTTAATACTGTAGTTTCAAAGTCTTCCATGTATAGATTGCTAAAAACAAGGACTACAACCCGAATTTTTGGTTATAGAATGATTGCCCCGAATGAAATACGTTTATTAGATACACATAATTCCAACTAACTATATTATTTTGTCAAGAGCCAATGATCTTAATAGAGGGATAATTTTTCCCTCAAAAACTGAAGAACGTCCTGTACTGGTACTTTTGTGAACAGGGAATCTACATCCAATTGGCTAAAAAGTTTTATGTTGTGATGTTGTATATGTGCTTCTCTGAATTTGTAACAAAAATCTGAATGTTTAATGTGACTGAGCGAAAAAGTGTCTAAAAAAGGGGAAAGGTGGCCAGCTAACCATTTAGAAATTTTGTAATTGAAAGCTACGGTACATGAAACAATGGGTCTGAATGGAAAGTTGTCTTTGTGAGTTTTGGGAAGGTCACAAAAGTACGGTAGTTTAGGATTAATTACTTTAAATTTTTTTAATAGTTCAATGCTCTTTTTGTCTTGGCCAATTAATCTTACTTTCCGAAAAGATTCTGTGGGGACGTTTTGGAGGGGATTTTTAGTCAGTTTGTCGTAAGTGTTTGTGTCGCTAAGGAGTTGGTTGATTTTGTCGAGGTAGAAGTCTTTGTCCATGATTACGATTTTGCCGTCTTTTGTCGGATCTACTTGTTACAAATCTAACTTTTTTAGCGAGCGGATGGCTATCCGTAAATCTACGGAGAACAGGATATTTCTTATTAGGCAGTTTTAAACATTTAGTGACACTCCTTTTAAACATATCTCAACGGCTGTAGTTTTTTGTCCGATATGAATTTATCAAAAGCCACTATGAAGTCTAGGTTGCTTTTACAGTCTGGCATAAGGGCAAATATTAAGCCTACATTTAAAACTAAATTTTGGTTTACAGTAAGGGGGGTGTTAGATAAATTTAAAATTTTGTCTTGTTGCTCAAGATTATTCCATGCGCTATTGTTTATTAAGTTATTTAACTTGTGTAAAAGTCTGTTGGAATGAGTCGCCCTATTATGTCAGCAATGTCAGACAGAAAGACATCAGATACCTGGACTGAGACCAATCTTACATCGGATTTACAGGAAAATCACTTCCCCAGAGATTAATACAGCATAAACAGTCAGTTAGGTATGGACAACAGAGCTCAGCTATTTTCAACCATATAAATGAACATAACCATAGAATGAAAGGAAATTTGTCAAAGCCACTATGAAGTCTGGGTTGCTTTTACGGTCTGGCATAAGGGCAAAGGATAAGCCTACATTTAAAACTAAATGTTGGTTTACAGTAAGGGGGTGTTGGATAAATTTAAAATTTTGTCTTAATGCTCAAGATTATTTCATGTGCTATTGTTTATTAAGTTATTTAACAAAGAAAAAGGACAGTCATGGAATGGCGAATACTTCAGAGAAACTGTGCTTACTGTTGGAGCATTTTCCTTTCCTCAAAGATCTTGAAAATGTGTATTATCTGTTGAAGAAGTCACATTTTTGTATGATAAAAGCACCATGTTTCAAGGCTCTGCAGACACAGGAGCTGCCTCGAAACAGTGGTTATTTATATCCTCTCGTCAAGTGAATTTACAGGTAGCTCCCCTGACCTTAATGTGTGTGAAAACATTGGGCAGTACCTTCAAGGATCGTGGTACAGGCATATGGAGGCCCCACACAAAAATATTAAATACTCAAGAGAGGAAGTTAACAAATACCTGTTTCTGAATTACTTTTGTTTTTGCCCATATCAATTTTAGTTTATGCTGTAGAGGGGGTGGGGGGGGGGGGGGGGGGGGGGGGGGGGGGGCTCTAATTTCGAAACACCCTGTATATATGTATATATGTTTACATTTTATGCTCTAATATCCTCGTGTAAAGTGTTAGTTACACTAATAACCGTTTGTCCCTGTATTCTCTCTCTCTCTCTCTCTCTCTCTCTCTCTCTCTCTCTCTCTGAAATAGATCCCTAAGCTCCCCTCTTGACCCTTCGCCTCGGATAATAGGTAAATCTTCGTTTTATTACTCAGCCTTTATTCTTTCCTTACACCCCCTATTTCTCTCTCAGAAAGAGATAAGGAGAGGTAGTATTTTGTCCCATTCAGCAGGGCGGCGATATGAGGATAATAATTGCTAAATAAGATAAAACAAAAAAAAATAAATAAAACCGCCAAAACCTGAACGAAAGTAAGGATTAAAGATCCGTCTTTTTCCTTCCCGATAAAATTCATTTGTTGTATTGAAGGACTCGAAATCATCAGCGATTTCCCTTACCGTCATTCTGACTCTCTTAAGTTATTATCGTGTTTTTTACCGATATCTCCCCTTCTCGTTTAACGTTGCCAGTCTATAGTTTTTGGTGAAGAATGGATCATTCATTTCAAAACTGCCTCGTGAAATAAAGTGCTGGGTATTCATCTTCATCCTGTTATTTTGTCAAAAGAAAATACGAACGCTCGTGGGGCATCGGACCAGAAAATGCGTATTACATTATTTTTTTTTTATTAAAAACTTTCGTCATGCCTTCATTTTTCGTACAGTTTTTTCCGGTGATTTTTTAATTCGTATTTCAAGTGTAATTCTGCATATTGTGTGCTCACGTGTGCTTGAATTCAGCCCATGATTTTCCCAGAGAAAAAATATACAACAATGGTGTTTTTTTTTTTCAAAAAGTTTTTGCCCGTTAGAGTGAAGTCACATTTTCATGCCATTATATCAGGGAAAGACCGAGATACAATACGGTCTGAATTCAGAGCTGAAGTGGCAAAATTTCTCATGGAAACGAGAGAGGAAATGTCGTTCGGACGGGAACTCAAATTAATAAATTAATTATCAGATAATACCGTTCTTCCTGTCATTTATTCATTCTTTCTTTGTTGGTTTATCGACGATTTTGTTTAATGACTATTTTGCTTAGTGGATTTTGACGAGTTTCCTTTTATATTTTATCTGACTTCCATTTCCTTTCATTTACTCGACTTCCATTTCCTTTCATTTACTCGACCTTCAGTAGCGCAGTTAGTTTCTTTTCGACAATGTGTTTTATATTACCAACTTTCTAATTTTGCTTCTTTGAAGCTTCCTGTATATTTTGATTCTATTATCTATCTTACACTAGGACAGTCAGTTCTCCATCTGTACGTTTAATAAGCTTTTTTTTTGCAGGCGTATTTCTTTGAAATGTATTTTTTTAAAATTTTGAATATATATGTAAATATAAATATCATGTACATATGCATATGTCTATGTAATTTTTTGTATGCATATAAACTCGAGAGAGATGAGAGAGAGAGAGAGAGATGAGAGTGAGAGAGAGAGAGAGAGAGAGAGAGAGAGAGAGAGAGAGAGAGAGTATGTGTGTCTGGACATCCTGACTTGGATTTAAAACTTTAAAAATGCATTTCAAGAAATACGCCTACAAAAAAAAAAGCATAACAAACGTA
>NC_087202.1:138015931-138018431 GCF_015104395.2 Macrobrachium nipponense | reverse complement strand
CCACCTTTAGACCTAAACACATCGCTCACCCCATCACACTAAAACTAAACGGGACCTCCACTAAACCTAAGCACAGCCCCTACAAAACCTAAACACGCCCCTCCTAAACCTAATATGCAACTCCATTGTACCTAAACTCACACCCCACTAAGCCTAAAAACACCTCACTTACTATACCTAAATTCACCCCCACTCAATCTAAACACACATTCACTACACACAACCAACGAATCTAAACACACCCCCTAAACCTAAGCACACTGCCATTAAACATAAACACATCCAACACTAAACACCCCTCCACTAAACCTAAACTCATCTGCCACTAAATTTAAACACCCCTCCACTAAACCGAAATGCACCCTCCACTAAAACTAAACAGACATTTCCATTACAAACACACTCTTCATTAACGTATAGGCACCACCACTGTACCTAAACTCACACATATACCTAAACTCCCCCTCACTAAACCTAAATGCACAACCAACTCAAATCTAAACACACACCCCCCACCCCCAATACAGCTAAACAACACCCCTTAACTAATCTGAAACATACCCCACCACGGACCCCCCCTCAAACTTGAACCACAACCCTTACTAAACCTAAATGCACCCACACCCAAATCAAAATAACTAAATAATCTAAATAGCACCTAAATAAAAAAACACATCGATAATTCCACAAAATTCAGCGATCGGCGCGCCCCCTTCTGACAGAGGTTCTTACAAGGAAGAATGAGTGAGAAAACAACAACAAGAAGTTCCAAATCCGATGAAGTAGCATACTTCAATACCGCTTATAAAAACCACCGCAAAAAAAACATAAATGAAAAGAGAAAATTTCATATTTCACCAATACTTTAAAAAACTTGCAAAAAGAATGCAAACTATTGAAGTAAACCTGACCTCACTAACTAGAAAGTTATTCCAACAACTGTAGATGGGATCGCCGTTCTGAGATGCTAATTAGTCGGCTTCCAAGAATTTTTTCAACAAGTTCTTGGCCTCCAGTCTAGACCAGATGCTTATAAAAAGCATGAACATGTCAAATCTGACGATACGATAGTGGAAGATCAAATAAGTGACCAGATAATAGAAATGGATTGCAGCAAAAAATGAAAAAGGCCATTTCCCGCCCCCCCTGATATGAGGGTATAAGCATGCAATACTCTTGCTTTATTGCTGCTCTCTGTCATAGGGGGATTCATTGCCAGTAAGCTTTGTCGAAGATGAAGAGTCTCGTTGGCTGGAACTTTTTGCTATTGTCGTATTGTGGTCATTTGTTCAGTTTGTGGGTTTGCGATCTGAATGAGCTTTGTTTTCGTTTGATACAGAAATATTAACCTCAACCTTCAAAGACTGAAGAGTTAATCCTGTCTATCTCTCAATTTTTATTTCTTTAAACCTGTCTATCTGTTAATTTTTTTCTGATTTTTTTATACTGTACATCAGTTAACCCTTTAACGCCGAATGACGTATTAAACGTCGAGTCAAAATCTCCCCCGATTGCCGAATGGGACGTACCATACGTCGTCTCAAAAAAGTTTTTTAAAAATTCGCGGAAAAATACTTATAGGCCTACCAGTCGAAAAACTTTTGAATCACGCGCCTTGGGGGATGCTGGGAGTTCACGGATCAAGGTGTTGTTTGTTTTGATGCGTGACCCAAGTGCGCAGGCGCGAAATGCCTTCTTCTCGCCCCAGCCAGCATCAGCGACGCACCGTTCGAGAGCGATCTTTTATCGGAACCGCGTTTTTCTGAGCTTGTGCGAGACTTTGAACATTTGTGTTGATACAGGACGTTCATAGAGATGTCTGGACGTCGTACGAAACGCGAAAGGCACGTTTTTACCGTCGGAAGGGAACGTGTTAGGAGAGTTTTGGACCTGGATGCTGGGGAAGGAACAAGCACCCCAACCTGGCCTTGCTCCTCAACGCCGTTCTGTGCGACCACGTGTCGATGAAAGTGCTTCTCAAGTGTCTCATTTGCCGTTAGTAACCCCAAGGAAGCATCGGGCCGTCCTTAGGGGCAATCGTAGGAATTTGGGAGGGCTCCAACAAAGGGACATTGATGAATATTTATCAGAGCTCGATCGAGAGTATGTGGCAAGTCCTCATTTTGATGGCGGTATGGTCGTCAAGTGATGAGGACATAACTCTCGATGAAAGTGATGACGACGAATATTTGCCCCCAATGTCCGTTCGAGGGTCACATCCCGAAAGTGAATTAGAGTTCAGTAGTTTCAGTGCGTATGAGGGGGAATCTGAGGAGGGGGATGATGAAGAGTTTAGTTCAAGTTTTCGCGCTGATGAGGATGATACAGAAAGCGAAGGCTTGAGTGTGGGAATATTGGGCCAGTGAGGGGCCGGGGGTGGCTCCATGTTCGTGAGTCGTACCCGCGCTCGTGCGCGTGCGCGCGCACGGGCACGCAGAAGGTCGGATAGTCGAGCGAGCAGCCAAGGTGAATCTCGGTCGTCCGAAAGCGGGAGGATGGG
>NC_087202.1:137988431-138010931 GCF_015104395.2 Macrobrachium nipponense | reverse complement strand
AATATGTATTATATATCAAAAGGATTGCAATTACGTGTACAATACAACGAAAAAAAAATAAACTCGTTAGCTTTCACCGTTTTTTGCACAGCGGGATTTTAATACAATTATGTATGAATTTTCGCGTACCATATATCGCATTATTACATATGATAATGATTTTATTTTTCATTTCTGATGATTGCATACTAAACTTCAGGCAATGAAAAAAAAAGGAGCCAAAAATGAACTCTTAATCTTTAAAACTAAGCGCGCTGTGATTTTTTGAAAAAAGTATTTTTTTCCCTTCCGCTTCCCGCGCTCACGCTCAAAAACCGGCTCCGGTATTCGTGGGAGTTTTTTTGATTTTTTACCGCTTCGGCGTTTAAGGGTTAATTTTTATTGCTTTAATCATTTGTCACTTTTTTATTGCTTTTAATCCCTCCTGTAAATTGTCCATATTGTAATCCTGTCACTTCTTTTTTTCACTTTAATCCTCCTGTCAGTTTAATTGCTTTCGCCCACTCTGTTAATTTTTATTTTTTTACTTCAATCGCCCTGTCTATTTATCTATTTCCTCGCTTTTACTCCTGTCTGTCTCAAGTTTTATTGCTTTAATTCTGTCTGTCTGTCCACTTCTATCGCTTCAATCCTCTATTACCTATCAATTGTTATTGTTTTAATCTTGCCTATCTGTCGATTTCTATTGCTTCAATCCTCTCTACCTGTCAAATCATATTGTCTTCATCCCATCTATCTGTCAATATTTATTGTTTTTATCCCATCTATCTGTCAATTTCTATTGTTTTCATCCTGTCTATCTGTCAATTTCTATTGTCTTAATCCTATCTATCTGTCAATTTTTCTTGTTTCCATCCCATCTATTAGTCAATATTTACCGTTTTTATCCCGTCTACTGTCAAGTTTTATTTTGTATTGTCATCCTGTCTATCTGTCAATATATTGTTTTTCATCCTGTCTATCTTGTCAATTTCTATTGTTTTCATCCCGTTTATCCGTCAATTTTATTGTTTTTCATCTGTCTAACTGTCAATTTTTATTGTTTTTATTCTGTCTATCTGTCAATTTTTATTGTTTCTCATCCTGTCTATCTGTCAATTTTTATTGTCTTTATCCTGTCTATCTGTCAATTTTTATTGTTTTCATCCTGTCTAACTGTCAATTTTTATTGTTTTTATCCCATTTATCCGTCAATCTTTTTTGTTTTTTATCCTGTCTATCTGTCAATTTTTATTGTTTTCATCCTGTCTAACTGTCAATTTTTATTGTTTTTATTCCATTTATCCGTCAACTTTTTTGTTTTTTATCCTGTCTATCTGTCTCCCACCCCCAATCCATTATTACAACAAATCAAGAAAAAATTTTTCTTGTCGGATTGATGGAATAATTTTAGATTAGTAATGTTCAATGAAAGAATTAGAAACAACCAACAGCTGACGAAGATTTTCATGTGCAACGAAATGAAGTGATCATTGTTTTGGGCAGACGAAGTGTGGTTGATTTATCCATGATGTTTAGAAGTCATTATAGTTACCTTCATAACTTTATGATGCAAATAGACATAAATGAATTACACTTTTGGTGAATTTTTTGAAATTCATATTAAGTATTTCTTGCACCTTATATCACTACCAATGATTACGAAATTTAGCTAAAAAACGTATATTTTAAAATATACGCATTTCAGTCATTAATATATATATATATATGTATATATATATATATATATATATATATATATATATATATATATATATACACTATTACATGTGTGTGTGTGTGGTGGCAGTGGTGTAGGAAGCCGTTTTTACGCCTATTGTGAAATTAATGGCGGCTTAAAAAAGGCTGTTTAAGAGAGACTGGTTGTGAAAATGTGCTTGGATTTCAGATAGGTGATAGGAATTAGAGTCGTTGTTCTGGTACTGGGAAGAGTTGTTTAATTAGGCCACACGCATTTTTGTCTGCTGCAAGAGCCGCCTCAAGGATGTCACTCAGTTGATATCCGTGAGTGCGTGTGTTACTAAAGTGCTCACTGTTCGAGTATTGGATCGTGATTACACACACAAGTATGTGTGTATTAGCGTGTTTTTTACATGCACGCAAATCAGCAGTATGGTGTTCTTTTATTGATGGCGTGTTACTTTATTTTTTTTTATGCCCTGGTGTTTTTTTCCTCTTTCTAACTTTGTGTGTGAATCATTTTTCGGGGTTTAAAGAGGGAGTTCGGATACCATTTTGTTTCCCATAGAAGCAGAATGTAATATGTTTTTTTTTTTTAAAGATGTGTTGATCTTAACGGCGACGTGTTTCTTTTTTCTGGGAATACATTCGTATGCATATAAAGGCTTCATACATGCGGCTTAGTTCTCAAGGTGCTTAGATTGCTTTTATTGGGCCTTGGAGACAGTGTCTATTATGCATACTCAGTCAGTGTGTTTTCAGCTGAGTAACCAGCTAGTGTGATCCAAGGGGTAGTGTCCAAGGGTGGGTGAATTGTTTTTTCTGTACGAGGGTTAAGGAGTGAGTGAATCCACAATTTTTTTTCTCTTCTCTCTTGTCTCCTCTGTTTGGCCTTGAAAGCAAAGTTAACCACAAGGAGGATGATGTGATATGCTCATGGGGTCTTTTAGAACGATTTTTTGTTCTTTCTTTTGCGTAAAGAGATGGTGCAAGTTTTCCTTGAACTTTGGAGCATGCCTTAAACGGTTTTAGAGATTTTTTATGACTTCGAGATCAGATTTTGACCACACTTATGATGTTTCCTAGAGGGCAAGGGATTGGCGAAATTTTGGAAGGCCGATCAACAAAAAGAGTACAGGTGATTAGTAAGTGCCATTGTGGTCTCATGGGGGATGCACAAGATCCCAGGCCTATAGTTTACGCAACGGTAGAGGACGTGAATAGAACTGAGGATATGGAGATTACTGAAAAAGGGGATGTGTTTGGTTGATGTTAATGGTGATGAATACTGGGGTTATGGGGAGTGGTTATATTAAAACCCATACTAGTGGGATACAGGGAATTATTGCGAGGATTCTATGCGGCATATTGGAGTTTAGGGTGGTAACAATTTTGGTGATGATATTATGGGTGGTGATACTGGTACTAATATTGATGTTATTTCTGATACTAACAATAGGGTGGAGTAATGAGAATAAGGGTGTGAGAATAAGGTGGTGATGTTTATGGGATTGTGGAAAGGGGGAGGCCCTAACCACAAATATAAAGGTGTTTTGTTGGAGGATATTGTGTTAATGCCTCGTTCATGACTATTGGTAAAAGTCAAATTGAGGGAAGTGAGAAAAGAAAACCCTACCGGCGTCTTCTTTTGCCCGGGTGTTTTTTTTTTTTTGGGGGGGGGCCGTTTTCTGCTGATAGCCCTAAAGTTTTCCTTTTTTTATGGGTTCAGTAGACAATTGCTTGACATCTACGTGAGTCACAGATGTTACAGGTGTCACGGGAAACAGTCAACAGTGCCATTGGCTTTTCTTTTCCCCTTTTGGACGTTAGCCATCGCTGACTTAAGTTTTTTTTTTATCATGAGCGAGTTTGAATTTATTTTTCTCTCAGAACATTTTGTGTAGATTTTTAATATCTCGGTTCGTGACTTGGAATCATTGTTCGGTAATGCGTTTAAAATTTCCGCATTTTTTATGCTGCAAAGAGATTTAGGGGAGAATTTGTGCATTTTTGAATGTGTCCATTTTTTTCTGGTTATATTTGTGTTCCGGAAATTGTTGGCCTCTGCACAATACCCGGGTTGTTGTGTGTTCCATTTTTTTCTGGATATTTTGTGTTCCGGAAATTGTTGGCCTCGCACAATACCCTTGTTGTGGGTTCATTTTTTTTCTATAGTAGTGCAGAGCAAATATATATATATATATATATATATATATATATATATATATATATATATATATATATATAATATATATCTATATATATATATATATTTATTTAAGTACAACCAATAAAAAAAGAATTTTGGCTTAAGAATTTCATGTGGAGACTAGCGTACATAAAAAAAATGAATTAAAAGTGGAGGTCTTTTTCATAAACAACTATAGGTCTTATAAATATAATTAGCTGGAAAATTCTTGTAATATTTCAATTCAGGTCGGAGGAGAACATTAATTTTCCTCACGGTAAAGAACTTGTTCCCCAAAAGGACTTATATTGGTATATCTTTTTTTAATAATCAACAAGATTTTAGCTCCAAGTTTTCGAATTATTGCTTCATTATTTAAACGTCATAACAAAGGTTCAAGTCCCCAGCAGAGCACTGCTCAACGCTTAATCAGGTAAGATCATCTTCCCTAGACTTTGCTAAGGAAACAGTTTCATGAGCATAATTTTATTTCGTTATCCGCTTTTGTGACTGATTCCCTCATTGAATTCCTGCTCCCCTCATCTTCTTTTCTCTTTTGCACATTTCCTCTTTTCCTCCTCCTCTCCTCTTCCTAATCCAATCCCCTATTTTCCCTTCTTCCCACTGAACCTTCTCAATAACAAACGGGTCTGGGGTCTCCTCCTGGACGCCTCTAGTTTTTAACAACAACGGCCTTGAAGCACTTTGCCTTCTTTTTAAGTTTAATACCATTATAAGAGGATTATGCTTTTATAAGCGATCGCAGATCTCTCTGACTCTGACCCTCCCAATCTATCCGGACTTGGGACCTGCACTGAGGTGGGGTGGCGTACCCCTAACACCCCTCCGGCGGAAAGGTTTCAGGGAATTGAATATACATAAAATGTTTGTTGACTGGGCTGGAGGGAAGCAGGTAATAGAACTAGGATCCAAAGGCAACTAACGACCTCCTTTTGTGTAGTGTTGTTTAACGTTGCCTGAGAAAGTTTCGTGTCATCGATTAGTCTCAGGAGGATCAGGGTTGGCATCTTTTATTTGCATGAATTTGCTGTACACATAAACAAGAATTAGTTATTAGTCTACACTAGATATAATACATTTAGTACGATAGACTGCTGTCCATAGACAAGCCTTATGGATGAAATATTTGCCAATCATTGTCAAGCTGAGATCTTTTCCTCTCTAGGTCCTTGCAAACCACATTCAAAGTGAGTTCCTGTTATGCGGAGATTATAATATACCTTCCTCCATTCAAACTCCTTCTAGTCAGTTGTTTAAGCCTTGCTTGCACCCAGATACTAGAAATGCATAGAAAACTCTCTCTCGACTTTTCCCATGCCAAGAGTGAATGCTCCCGACCCTAACCAACAAACAAGAAAGGCACTTTGATGAATACGTAGTTGCTCGCTGGGTCGATGTGTCATCCGCTGTCCAAATGGAACTTTTAATCTGCTAGTTATTCATGGAGGACACAACGTTCATTCATTATTTTAAGCTGTGGTCCAGTTCTCAGATATTTCTGCTTTTGAGCAGGTTTCTGCTTAGTTTGTGCATCCTCTCCTCCTGTCTTTGCTCATACTTGACTTTCTTCGAAGCAATGGAAGCTTGCAGTGAGTGATTGCAAGTCATTCTCCAACGGCCAATATTTCGGCAAAGTCGCAATAGTGTTCTCTTAACTTAAACGAAAGCGTTCCATTTTGGTGCTGCATTATATACATATATTTATTTATATTATTGATCTAATTATCCAATTTATTATATAATTAGCTGTGTATTTATTTAGTCATCTCCTGAGTCACGACAAATGTAAATCATGAGACATCTTTCCACGGGATGCGATTTCAGTAACTCCCAAGTGAAGGAGTGTGAGCTCGCTCAACTATGCCTTTGTCCAGACAAACTGGCAAATCCCGACGTTGACGGAATTTTCTCCAACTATTCCATCCAAATTCATCTTTCACTTCCTATTTTCCTCCGAATTCCTTCATTCCCCGTCCATCATCCATCCATCCATCCCTTCCCTTCCCTTCCCCTGCATTTGCTCATGAAGAGCTGGAACCCTCACGGAACGAGTCCTCATCCATCCTGACTCCCTCAGAATGACTGACTGAATGATGTTCTCGCCATCCACAGCTTCCAAATCTTCTCAATTCTTGCGATTTTTTTTCTCTCGCTTCGTCTTGTTTCTTACAATTTTATAACCTGCTGAGTCATCATTACGTTTTCACGTGTTAATCACGTTTTTACTTTACTTTTATTTCTCTATCCCCCTCTCTCTCTCTTTCTCTGAACTGCTCTTTTTCGTTTCTCTCTGGACCCCTCACTTCGTATAATAGCGCACATTTCGGTTATCCCTTACTACATTCACTAGGCACTCTTTAGTTCCTCGTCCTGCTCTCTCTCTCTCTCTCTCTCTCTCTTCTTAGTCTGTCGCTGTTCAACTTGTCCCTGAAATACGAACTGGATGGTGGTCTACTTCGCTCCCGTATTTATTAGCCCCTTATCTCAGCGCCCAACTCCCCATCTCTCTCTCTCTCTCTCTCTCTCTCTCTCTCTCCTCTCTCTCTCTCTCTTAATCCTAACCTTTTATGGTTGAATGCTCCTGTGTTTTTAGCCTTGAAGGAAACTTACTATTTATATAATCCATGAGAAATATCTATGATATCCAAAACACGCCTGTTATCACTCTTTACGTTTTGTTTTATTTTCAAATATTCCAAAGTTTGTTTTGCACTGTATTCTTTATCCATTCATAGGGGCAGTGTAGAGCATTAACACTTCACACTGCCAGATAAATCTAACGAGCATTCTTCAATTAATATTCCATTTAATATCATGGTAGTTCATAACAATAAATGTTTTCTTGAAGCATACTGAATGCAAGAATCATTTCATATTACACGAAGCTAAACCAAGTCCACACGGAATGCGAATTCTTTTGTCCTGCAACTGGCAAATCTCATCTGGAATTTAAACAAGTAAAAAAAGTGTCTTCGGCGCAATCGAGTTTTCGGTACAGTGTATAATGCTGTGTGAAACTCTCAGCCACGGCCCATGAAGCTCTCAGCCGCTGCCAATGAAACTTTCAGCCAGGGCTAACCTTCAATAATTTAAAAACTACTACCTAGACTAGAAGGCTGCAACTTGGTATGTTTGATGGTTTGATGATTGGAGGGTGGATGATAAACATACCAGTTTGCAGTACTTTGGCCTCAGCAGTTTTTAAGATCTGAGGGCGGAGAGAAAATTGCGGACGGACGGACAAAACTATCTAGATAGTTTTCTTTTACAGAAAACTCAAAGCTGAGATGTATTTTCGCACATGTTCCTCTGAAAAGCACCCATTTTCGGTCTCCTTTCCAACAACGACTTGTTTTGATTCATCCGTTCTTTCGCTTCGCAGCTCACGGACGGACAACCCAACCAAAGCCACATAGAAACTCACGTCAGTAATGAATAATTCCCTCGCTGAAAATTGTCTGGAATTCTAAGCACATCGCGCCCTTTCATATAACTGCCGATCCTCCAAGTTCGCTCTGCTATTCAGTGATGTTTCCAGAAACCGTGGAAACATACGTACATATTGTTATTGTATGAAGACTTCTAGACGCATGCCCGCACACGCACACGAGAATATCCCATCAAGCTTCCATGCGAAAATGTTTCAACATTCTGTGCACCTTGGACGCACTAGATTAAATATTTGACAAATATACAATCTTATTTGAATATTTTGAATAAGAAAACGAAACAAGAATCTGAGGTTTATAATAAAATAAATTAAATTTCAGTCTTGAATGATGGCGATTTATTCGAGTTCCTAGGGCCGACAAGAAGGTCGGAATCGGGTGATGTTCGTTTTAACGCTATTGTAATCCTGTTACTAATCGAGTTTGCTTGTTTGTGTAGGAAGTTTTATTGTGAATTCTGTCGACTGGGTTTGTTTCATTTGGAAACGAAGCGAGGGAATAGTTACGAGACCTGGAATTCACAAGGATCTGATCTGGAAATTTTCAAAATTTACTGGAGAAACTCAGTTCCAGAAGAATAACGCAGAAAGCTTATAGGGACTAAGAAAAAAATAGCTGTGCATGTGCACATTAACAACATAGAACATGAATAATTGCACAAGAGGCACAAGCGCAAAAAAAAAAAAAAATCTCTTTCCACAATGGATAATACTGATGCAATTATGTTTAAATATTTCTGCACATGAATGTTATCTTGAATGGATTCCTGAAAGTCATGGTAAATAAAAAAAAAAAGGAAGTAAAATCAATAAACCTGGAATCTTCATAACGTTTCTCTCTATTAGAATACATCGTCAAATAACTAATCATTTGTGCACTTTGAATCTGTGTTCTCTGTTTCGAGTTTAGCCACGTTTATTAAAAAGCAGAAGTAGGGATATCTTCAAACACAGAATTCAATCAAAAGACACATACACAGACTCATATCTGAATGCCCTGCAAATTCGTTTATTCCTAGAGATCACTGAATGATATAAGTCATCAGATTACGGCTAAATGTTTTATCCGAAAATGATTTATTTATTTCCCTTCCTCAATGGAAAAAGACTGAGACTAATTGAATAGTTCTAATGTCCTCCCCATTGTACCCATGAAGCCTTGATATTCACTTTTGCCTTTACAATTTTTTTATATAAAATAGTTTCTACGTAGGTTTTATTTTGTGCTGATTCACTGGATATTTTAGAAGCTTAACCACAGCGAACTATCCTACTGATTAAATTGTTGATCATTCCTTCAACATTACACTGATCAATAAACGGATGATACTTATTTTCGGTGCATAAATTTCTACCTACTTGTCATACACTAACAGTAGACTAATTTTGATAATGTTTAGATGGAATATATAATACATCAGGGCATATTTAGATTTAAAGTAGGCATTCCTCAAATTTCATATACATTTACGAGAAAATGAAAAGTAAACTAAGTAAATTGCGGATGAATAAGCTTAGTAAATAAGTGGGCAGTAAATGTTCGTGTTTATAGAACAGTATTTGGAAAAATGACACCAATAACGTGTAATTTTGTAGCTATTAGAAGGCTGGTATATCTGGAAAACTCGAGCAGTAGATGCTTTTGAAAACAGAAGTTGTCAGATGCTTATGAAGTGTAAATATTTCAAAGTACAAAGAGAATACTTGAGTAAATCTTCAAGAGTCTGTAATATGTATCTTAAAATGCTGCACTCAGATTATGTTGTGAGTGAGGTGCAAGCGATATGCAGGTCCGAAGCTAACTGGTTTATTCATCCAAAATTCACAAAGGCCAATAGCTTATGTGATCCTGTTCTCTCAACAGACTGGGGAAGGGGACAAACTCTGAGTATCTGTATCTTCACATACGCAAAATAACAGATGCTAGTCCAGTCATATTAGCGTATTTTAGTCAAATAAGTGGAAAGAATTTATAAGCTGAAAATTGGACAAATGGACCTATTCGTTAGCCACTTAAAAATAACGTACCAAAGGACCCCATTAATCCACTCCAAGCTTCGTCCGCCATCTTGGAAAATGGCAGCCAAATTTCAGTTTTTCGTTATTTCCTCGAAAACGGTTGGTGTGACGAAAATTGCTATGAAGTACATAATTAAAGAACATTAAATCCTCTAAGAAAATGCCTCTATGCATTTTTTCTCTATAATAGACAGTTTTGTAGATGTATAAAATTTTGGTGAGTGCATATAAAAATATGGTACTCTTTTACACAACACCCACGAGACAGAGTACGTAGGCGTTTTTTTTGATGTGGTATATCCCTGAGGCCTCTTCTCACTTCTGTCACACGCTTAGTTCATAGAGTAAAAATTTGATCTCCTTGCCGATATCTTTGGACGCTCCATTGCACTACAAGTAGATGGTAAAACCCTTAATTCCCCTATATGTGAATCACCAGGATTTCCATAGCTAATTTCCAGTTGTTTCTCACGATCTATATCTTCTGATTCATGGTCAGTTATGCGGTGGTACCCTCATTATGCTCTTAAGGACGCTCATTGTCAATGCCATTTGCATCGATGTCGGAATTTCTGATTCATCCATTATTTCTTCTTCATCAGATAAGATAGTAGAGTTTGAGCAGGAAGCCTCTCGACAAGACACACATACAATAGAACATTTTATGGCTCCTTTCACACAGTTGCACATCCGAACACAATTCTCTGTGCATGTGCTCAATATCATATGAAGCTAACTTATCGGGCGCGAGTGGTAAAGTCGTGGTGACAGGAACCAAATCATTGGTTTCTCTTTTTCCATCCCCACTGCTCGGGGAATAAAGGATTGCTATGCCAGAATTGAACATGGTTATACTACAAAGACAATAAAGAAAATGTTTGTTTGGAAGCAGCTGCTGTTCGGAGAAGTCTTTCAAGTCATACCTGCTCTTTCCAACGTACAGTTGCTCTCCTAAAACACTTCAATCGAAATTAATCCAGATTTTATTCTTCTTCAATAGGGCAATGAGTGCTTGCTTTTCTCCTGTATCAGTCACTGATTTCTGTGTTGATGACCTATTACTCACAGCTGCCTGTTTCCTTAATTCTTCTCTTCTGTAAAAATCTGAGCATTTCATGCTTTCCTTGTCCGAGGAAAGATGAACTATGTCGCCATCCACTGCAGCAGGAAGGAAAAGGATGTCATCTTATAGTGAACCAAGCCAAGCTTGTAGATCAGAGGAAGTGTAATGTCTTGCAAGGACTTTCCTGCGACCAGGTTTCAGGAAAATTATATTTCTGTTTACTGGTG
Organism: Macrobrachium nipponense; assembly: GCF_015104395.2. Lineage (NCBI taxonomy): Eukaryota > Metazoa > Arthropoda > Malacostraca > Decapoda > Palaemonidae > Macrobrachium > Macrobrachium nipponense. The sequence continues at coordinate 138,000,285 of NC_087202.1, read as the reverse complement.
TCAGTGCAGTCGTAAGTATTAGAAGGTCAACATATCCACCACTAACAACAATTAATCCTCTTTGAGTGTCACACCAAAGTTTTTGTTTGTCAAGAAAAATTTCAATCAAATGAGCACAAAAAATCCAAGGTTTATTAGCCAGTTGTCATGAAAACATATGAAATTGATATCTCAGTGAAACAAGCAACTGGCGATGCAGATTTATTGATTATACAGACAGATATACGTGCGAGTTGAAGTTCTACTAACACCATTGCTGTTGTTGGAGATGTTGTCTTTTTTTACTTATGACTGCACTGACACCAGAAAAAAGAAAATATGATTTTCCTGATACTTGGTCACAGAAAAGTGCCTGCAAGACATTACATTGCTCAAAAACCCTACTATCTCCATCCTGATGAAGAAGAAATAATGGACGAATCAGAAATTCCCACAATTGATATATATGGCAGTAACACTAAGCATCTTTAAGAACACATTGACGATAACCAGCACATAACTGACTATGAATCAGAAAAAATACATCATTAGAAACAACGACAATTAGCTTTGGAAGTCCTGGTGACTCACTTACAGAGGAATTAAGTGTTTTACCATCTACTTGTACTGCAATGGGACGTCCAAGGAAATCGGCAAGATCAAAATTTTACTCTATGAACTAAGCATAAGTGAGAACAAATATTTGTGGATTTGGTCTCAAGGATATACCACATCATCAAAATCGCGCCTACATACTCTATGTCGTGGGTGTTGCGGAAAATAGTACCAATATTTTATATCACACAAAAATTTGATATATTTATAAAACTGTCACTTACAGAAAAAAAATGCATAGTCAGTTTTTAAAAGGATGAAATGTTCTTTAATTATGTACTTCATAGTAATTTTCCTCAAACCAACCATTTTCAAGGAAATAGCAAAAAACTGAAATTTGGAAAGATGGCGGATGAAGCTCAGGGTGGATTAATGGGGGGAATTTTGATGTTATTTCTAAGTGTCTAGAGAAGTCACCAGTTTTCAGCTTATTATGAAGAGGTGAAGTTGGCACCTCTGTCAGTGGTGATGATCAGGGCACTCCGTGTCTAATGACCCAATCAACGAGGGATTTGACCGAGCCTCTACTCTCTGTTGCCAGATCAGTATTGCTTCCGGCCATCTCGTGTTCCTGTATATGATTGTGAACAGGTACTTGTACCCACTCTGAGGGGCGGTAAGGGTCCCACTATGTCGACATGTATGTGGGCAAGTTGGCGGTCCGTTGTTTTTGAATTTTTCTATCCTACTCTCAATCGCTCGTGACTTTTTTCCTAAATAGCTGATCTCCTCTTTTTGTATTTCCTTTTACCTTCTCTGCTCTTTCGAATGAACACCATATTCTTTGGGAAGCTTGAATTTCAAGTTAATGGCCCCTTGTGGTGGCTTGTTCCACATGAATAGGGTTCAACTTCTGAATAATAATAATAATATTAACATGAATCTCCACTTAATGACCGCGCTACTATGCTAGCTTCTACTTGCACTACTTGATGATAATGATAATGATTAAAGACTTTCTGGTTTATAGTCAGGTGAGAATTTTTTTTTTTTTTTTTTCTTTTTACTCAAGATGATGTCTCCTTGCCCGGGAACGTCATTTCTCTTATTTCTTTCTCTGATTTTTTCCCTAGAAGACTTTAGTCCTGCATTGTATATTTGCATTTAGTTCTTCTTGCTCCTCGGGCATAACGGAAACGTGTTATTTTAGAACTCTAGATCCTATAGGTCTTACTGTTTGCTGTTATTACGATTATGTGAATTGATATTGTGCTTTACTATATTTCATCAAGCATAATAAAAAGCAATTATGTTTCCTTTTTCTGTGCTTGATAATTGTTACAGTTATATTATTAAACTTTCAATTTGTTTGAAATAAATCATTATCCGATATCTGTTCTGAATATGGGTAAATAAGAATAAATTTTGAGGGTGTTTCCTTCTTTTCAAATATTTGAACAGTTATGACTGCTAACCGAACCTCCATGTTTATATTCTCGTATATCTTTCCGAATCAGAATCAAGTGGTTTGCTCCCTGTAGATTGAAAAATTTTCTTCTCCATAGGAAATACAGTACAAATTTAAGATAGATGTTAGTTTTCTGCCTTGCTAGCATATTTTTCAATAAATATATATATATATATTTTTTTGTCAAGCTGCAGATTCCTTCTCCTTCCTGTGATTTTATGAAGAAGGAAGAGTGAAGAAATGGCTCTAAAAAGAAACCTTGTAGAAAATTGATGCTAACCGTGATATTCAAGAATTTCAGTTATATGGATATCCGTCTGGGCAGTAATACGGATTCCAGATAAAGTGAATTTGAAGTCCTCTTAACTGGAAAGGTTTCGGCTGAAAAACATTTAGGAATTGAGAGTCTTCCCGAAGCAAGATTATTCTGGGAAGTTGCCTGCATCATCAACTCTCAATGTCATCTGCTGATACGTTTTAAAGTTTGAATATTATTTTTATTGGCATCCAGCTGCAGTAATTGAATGTAGTTTCGTACACATATATATACTACATATATACATACACACACACACAACACACGTATATATATACATATATATATATATATATATATATATATATATATATATATATATATATATATATATATATATATTGTAAGGGTATTAAGCACTCTTTTATTGTTTTCTTGTCTCTGATGATCGAAACGGTTGATTCAGGTTGTTTCCTAGTGAGGGTCGTTTCACCTCTTGTTTATTGGTAGAAGAGGTGGAGGTAAGGCAACGTCTGACAGCACGTGTCTGACTGCTTTAGTCAGTAAGTACAGAGACCTGAGCAGGTTATAAGCAGCATGGGGGTTCCATGCAGGCATGGTTGGAGTCCTTAATGGTTATTTGGTTACGACTCGGGACCTGCAGGGTTAAGGACGAGCATCAAGATGTTTAGCAGAGCCAGTTTTGTCTGGGTTAGCAGCTTCGTCTGTGTTATGTTGAGGACCACGGCTTCAAAGTTGCAGCTTCGTCTGTGTTCTCCTGAAGGGCAGTTTCGTCTGTGTTCTCCTGAAGGGCAGCTTCGTCTGTGTTGTGTGTACAGCTTTGGCTGGGTAAATTTCTTCTGGAGGTATTCTTAGGGGGTCTTCGGGTGTTATCTCTGCAAGTTGCCTAGGTTTCCTGGGTGTGGAGTGTCCTGCAGCATTTACTGTAGAAGGCTTTTGTGCCTTAGGTTTTCCCCAGTGTTTTGATGTTAATGCTTAAAGTAATCATGAAATTGAAACTGTTTTTTGTGGCATACTTGTTAACCCTGCTTGTGATATTTTTATGGTCCATTATTAATTTGTTTCAATAGTTGTAACCTTATGTTGCCCTGTTAACTACTTGCTAACTGCTCGTACTAAGGTTACTGTAATGATTGTTAATGGCATTTTACAGATCCTTTATGTAAAGTAGGTATTTTTCCCCCTGCTAAACATGAAATGTTTATTTTAGGTTGTTTGATGTACTGACTCATTCATTGTTTGTTAAAGATTGTTATAATGACTATTTATTTGCCTTATCTGATAACTTTCAGATTAAATTTGTGTTTTTTTTTTTTGCGTAAACATTTTTGCTTTGCACTGATGTCTTTATGTAAATATTGTATTCAAACAATTGTACATTTCATATATATAATAAATTAGTCTTAAGGTCTGTTTTGTATTACTTGGTTTCATCCTCCTTTGACAGTCTCAATTGCTGCCAGATCTTCAGTCCTGATAAATTTTAGTTTTACGTTTTTATATTTTTTAAAGAACCTGATGAACCCAACGGCGGTTCATAACAATATATATATTGTTACGTATATAGCAGCCTTGAGAGAGACTAGATACATAAACGGAAGTAATTTAGGGATTTCAAGAGGGAATTGCTTTAACTTACCGTAAGCTGAAAGTTATTATTAAGTTCTTTAGAGGGAAGGTCGCCAGAAAACTCAGCTCGTTACTTAACATTATTTATTTACTAAAAGGCCCGTGCTGGGCTGGAGAAAAAGTAAATGATGGCTCCGTTGAGCTGTCATAGTGTTTTCATACACTTGGGTAATGCACACTTGCGGGCAGAGGGACGGCACGTGACTCATGGAATCTGGAAAAGAATCCCAGATTAAACAATGATAAAAGGAAAATGACTTCTTGCTTTGATTAAGGCTGATTAATTCTCTAACATTGGGGAAGGTAAACTCGAATGGTTCACTGAGGTATGCACGAAAGCTTGGTCTTTAACAAGTCACAAAGGGGAGCACGTGGCCCGATGAGGACAAAGGGCTTTTGATGTAGTAAGGGGTAAAAATGAGAATTGAAAATGAATTTAGCAAGAGTCGTATGGTAGTAAAAGGTGCTGGGTTGAAGTTTACACTTTCAGACGTACCTTTATGCAATATTCTGTGTATCCTTGTAGAAGAATGCGGCCTGACCTCTGTTCAGGTCTGGGGTTCGTGTCCACCAGTACGTCGTGGTAGGCCTAATTTTGGAATTTTGGGGAGGCTCGGCAATTTGACCTCTGTCCGAGATCACGTCTCGCAGCCGACTGAGATCGATACTGGTTGTTTTCGAATCACGGGGCTTCCAAAAACCGCCTCGAGCATTGCCTGAAAGGTGGTAAACACAACGCCAGCAAATTGGGAAGGAAATAGGTCTTATTGTAGAAGTCCCTAAAATCCATCTCGAAGCCTAGCTACTCTTGTGACTTGCCTCTCTTACCCTAAGCTTCCGTCAGACGGAATATCATTCCTACGACATACCCACTCTCCCAACAACAGTCGCTTCAGGAGAAGGCATGGCTGCTACTTTTGATTAATTAATTAAATAACTAAAACTCTGCTGGGAAGGCGAGGCGTTCTATAGACGTAGCAGCTCCCCGTTAAGAAGGCATTCACTCCCTTTCGGGCGTGAAGGTCTTGGCTTAAATAAGTTGATCGCCTCGACTACCCAGTTCTCCTACTCTAACTTGAAGTTTTTTGAGCAGCGATACGGCTGACTACAATGGCCTACCTAACTTATAGGCAAAGATGCTAAGTGTACTAACTTAATGTAGTGATGTAATCTAGCCTAAGTAATAACTACGGGTTGTCTGTGACGACAGTCTACTCTACCCCTAGATAAGGTTACTTGAAAATTCTACTTGCTACTAACCTAATGCCCTGGTACTAAATCATTTAGCCTAACCTACTCAATACAGTTAAATGAAGACGCAATCATTCCAGAGTGTGGTACGCACAGCAGCAGTTCAGCGACAGAATTGTTAAAATACATAATGAGAGGTAATGATGCGTTGGGGATGATGAGTGTTAATTGACCAGGAGGGAAATGCAATGAGGTAATTATGACATTTACATGAGTGTTAGTATCACAATTTCTAGGGGTAGTTAAGGGTTAGTTCTACTGGCAGAGATCAGGCTGGCTACCTTCTCTGGGTAGGTGCCAGGATCACTCTGCAATTGAATGCGACACTGTACCTCGGGCACAGGTGTCAAGGAGAGCATGTGGCTCTTTGGTTAGTTTGTTAGTTACGTCCTTCTTCTTCTTCTTCTTATTCCTCCGCCAGGAACCTGGCTATACCAGTCCTAAGGAGTAGACGGAGGCAACGACTCTGGGGTAAGGCCAGAAACGCCGGCAGGAGCTGAGGCAGCGGTAGCCTGAAGGATTTCAGGAGAACACCCTACTTCGGTCTCTTCAGCAACCGTCGTAGATTTGGAACCTACTGCAGGGGTTAGGCCCTCACTCCGGCTGCTGCGACAACCGTCGTGAGGGGAAAACTCCAGGCTGACTCCTGGTCGGGCAGTTCCTGGTTTTCCAGAGGAGGTACAAAGGTAAGGTCTGCCGGAGGTTCATCCTCGGGCGACAGAGGTAAGGATGAAGAAGAAGGAACTAGTGATTGGCCATGGGCTGTGGTAAGCTCCATGCCTGTTGGAGGATCTCTTGTAGGAGGACCTTGATAAGGTTAGGCGCCGCGCTAGCTCGGGGCCAGGCGCAGAGGTCAAGTTCGGTGGTGGCTCTACGTCCAGGCTGGACGGAGCTTGGCACTGCTCAGTGCTGCCAAGTGGTACTGGCAGAGAGTTGAGGTCGACTGGACCTGTGGCGGGTACCGGAGGTGCAATACCTCTCAGCGTGCCCTTGGTTATGGGAGACAGAGGGTCCTGTCTCTTTTGGAAGGCTAAGCCTTGTGGGACTTGGACAGTGTCCGCTGCACATAACTTGCTAGGGCACCTAGGCCAATTTGTGGAGTGCCCTATTACGTTACAGGTCTTGCAACGGAACTGTGAATGGTCAATCTCCCTCCTTGGTAACGGGGAGACTGTTGGTGGATGTACTTCCTGGAGGAAGTAGAATTGCGATGACTCCTTGCTTTGGAGTGATTTGTTGTGGGGTTAGGACCCCTAGGCTTTTTGGAATGCGAGGGAGACTTCATGTCTTGCCCTAGGAGGAGGTCGTAACCTCCTGGAATGTAGCTTGCAACTGCAAGGTACAAATTCTGAAAAATGAGGTCTGGTGACCCTCAATTGAACGGTCGGAAGGATCAGCTTGATATGGTTGATACCTTCGATGGTGATTAAATGACGTCTATCGACGGTTGCCCCTCGGGGGATTCGGTCTTCCCGTATCAGGGAGATTTGAGCGCCAGAGTCGTCGTAGGCTCTGACGTGGCTTGGCTGATAATGGCTTTGGAGGGGTGCGACGGTTATAGGGCCCTTAGCTGGGGGTCCTAGAGAAGAAGGATTGGTGACGGCCATTGCGATGGCAGGAATATTAAAATTTGCGCACCCTCCATAGTTGGCAGACTGTGACCCTGCGGCCACAGTCTCGGCAGAACGTGTTCCAGAACCTCTTCTGGATGATAAGACCGAGATGGCCCCACAGGTTGCGAATCTGTGGAGTCACCAAGGCTGGCAGTGTGCTCGGGCACAGGTGAAACGTCCTCTGTTGGATCACCCTCGGAAACAAGTCCGGGGTCAACTGGTGGGCTTACCTCTTCCAAAGGGGAGGAGGTAGGCGGTAAAGTGGTAAGAGGCTGAGATGGTGCGGAAGAAACTTCGGGCTCTGACACTGGGTCAGGGCTAGGTTCGCCAATAGACAGGATGTCGGGGACATCGGAGGCACTAGCCTCTGAACCTAAAATTGAGGTGTGGTTATCTGGCATGCTGCAGGTGTCCGGTGCATCTGGTAGTGGGAGCTGCGTCCAGGGGAGATACGGCTTTAGTAGATCTCGGCCCAATATCACCTGATAAACATCATGAAATTGGTCAACTACGCCCAGGCGGCACAATGTGGTTTCCCTGGTCTCCTGGTCCAGAAAGGGCATTTCCACATTCAGAAGGACCGAAGGAACAGAATAGAGTTTCCGTCAATCCATTCAAACTGAATTTCTTCGTTCGTCTGGATTTTGGCACCCCTAGGCAATGCCTTTCTGGAAATAAGGGAGACCTGGGCTTCGGTGTCGGCCATGACTTGTACCCACTGATAGGCCGTAGGAGACTGTTCATCAGGCAGGGCTACATGGTAGCCTTGGAGAAGTTCACCCTGGAAGCTCTCCTCCCAAGGTAGAGACCGACTTGGGCACTGGTCGGAATCCACAGCATGCCCACGCACACAACAAGTGGTGCAGAACCTCCGCAACCACCTCTTACCGGGAGTCCAGCTCATGGTCTGGGGCTTGGAAACTAGCAGAGAGATTGCGTCATCTAGGAGAGCTAGCTCATGCTTTCTCATTCCTTCTCTTTCTATCTTCTTTCTCTCTTTTTGCTTCTCTGGCTATCCTCTCTGCTTCTTTTCTTTTCTCTCTGCTTCTGCGGCTTTCCTCTTCTGCTTCTCTTTCTTCCTTTCCCTGCTGGCGCGCAGCAGCCTGCTGCGTCTTTATCCACTGGTCAAGTGCTGGTCCAGTGTAACCAGCCTCCCTGCCCAGAGTTATGAGGGCTCCGAGCTTCTCTAGCTCTCTGGCAAAGAAGTCACGGGAAGCAGGGGAAGACATTTCCCTTAGGCTACAGTAGAGGCTCGGAAGAAAATGAAAATAATGGCCAGGAAAGGGTACTGAATGGAATAGGAGTGCCTACTGTGGAAAGTGGCACTCACTTGGAAATGGGTTCTGCAATGTGGTAATGAAAAGTGAAAAGACTGGGTGCTCGGTGGCACTTTGTGAATGGCACCTTCTGCTGAGGTGAAAAAAATCGAATGAAGTGTGCGGCGTACGTCACACTTACGGGCGTTCCCAACTTGGGAGACGTTGGAATGGGCTACCTGTACGTCTGTACAGGAGCGCGGCACTTATGAGGAGGCGTTCCTTGGGTTGGTCCGAAGGATCACTGATCCTTGTACACGGACATTAATGAATTGGGCGTTCCGTAAGGACGGACACGCAGGTTTGTCAGCACTTAGGGCTGGCATTGCGGCGCTTCGGGAGGCGTTCCCTTTGTTGAGTGGTTACGAGGATCCACTGACCCTTGTACATGGAACACACTAGTTACTTGGGCGTTCCGTAAGGACGGACACGCAGGTTTAATGGCTATCTGTACGGCCTGTACAGGTGCAATGGCACTTATGGAGGCTGGAGCACTGGTATCGTGCTGGTGTGTCCCGGACACTACATGCAGTATACTTAAATATACTGAAGTGAAATGGCACTGCTCATGGCAGAGGGTAATAGTGGAGGAGAGAAAGTAAAAGGTGGGAGTACTTCAGCAGCCAGTCGATGAACAGTGTCAAGAATTAGTGGCACTGTAAAATGATAAGACCTGACGTGCACTGGTGGTGGCCAGTCCTAAAACTGGTAAACGACTTCCCTGTCTGGAAGTAATGGCGTGGCACACTGTGCGAATTGTGCTTGCGGTACACGCAAGTCTTTTGGGATAAAAATGAACAAGACCACTCGGGCAACGACAGGTAATGGAAATTTTAGAAATGCTCAGGCCCTCGCTGAAATACTCGGTAAATGAAACAAATAAATGTTTGCAAACTGCAATGGACACATGCGCGTACGTATCACGCTGTGTAAATGAAAGACACAAGAGACTAAAATAATGTTAATTCTGCATGCTATAATTAATGGTAAGATGTAGCACTCTTGGCTTCGTGAATACTGTGTTCTGGTTTTCTCTCTCTCTCTCTCTCTCGGAGAGGGTGAAAAATGATATATGAATGAACTCCCTTATATTTGAATTGAACTACTAATGTTCGTTTAATATGACGCAACTTGCGTTAAATGATTTACTTACGTTAACGTGAAATGAAAGAATTGCTTTGGATAACATTTTATGAAAATGATAACGCGCTCGTGGTGAACGATTTTTACGTTACTAGTAGCGGCTCGCGCTTATGAAATGATTTGCGTTTCAATATGAAATTTACAAAGACGCGTTTTACGTTAACAATTCTTGCAAGTGACTCTACTTTTAAGATTTACGTTAACTTTACGTAAGGACAAGTGAAAAATTACGGTAAGGATTTGAAAACGATGTTAGCAAACAATTGTAAATGAGGTTACGTTAAGTGCGAAGTGAAATGAAATTTTCGCTCAGCGCGCGAGTGAGCGATGCGAGGTGAAACACGTGAAGGAGCTGGGTAGCGCTGCTAGCGCGCAGCATGTCGTTCAAAACAGCTGATTCTCTGTAAATGCGAAGGCAATTTACAACACAAAATTCTACTTTCTTATTCAAGGCGAATTACGTTAATTTCTCTGGCAGAACGATAGATACTAGTACAGACATTGATATTATTTACGTTAAAACTTCGTGACTTACGTTACTTTGCTTAAATTGTTTAGATAATGTTGAAAGAGAAAACAAACATGGCTGCCGCTGTGAATGAGACGAAGGCTGGTTGAGACCGCGCAGGCGCGAGAGAGCGCGAAGCTGAATTAGCCGAGAGGTAAGCGGTTACCACCACTTGGAATGAAAACTAAGTTAAAAATGAATACCACCCTAACATATCACGACAAAAGAATTGTACACTTCTTTTGCCGTAACTATTAGTAAAACACTCCTAACTAACTAGGCTTTCTAATACAGCAATAAACCCTGGCAAAGCACTTCCTAGTTTGATCTGGTCCTTTCTGGCATCTATCCTACACACGTGCTCTGTCTCGTCCGACGAGGACAGCACAAAGTAACGAGAATTCGCGGGGCAAATTGTTTGCTCGCCGCTAAAATAAAGCTCTGGCGCATTCGCCGTTACAATAATAAGATTTCTACCTACGCTCTTTTGACCACTTCAACAATAAAAATACTTAAACGTACCTTAAGCTAACATAGGTTATAGAATAATCATATTAATGAATGGAATACCTTACCGTGAGTCAGTGTGTCTTCTTTCCCTGCAAGTGTGCTTGATTTACTTTTTGTACAATAATTTACAGTTTACGTTTTACAACGGATAACGCGATTTACAAGCTTTTCTTTAAGCAAGCTAGGTTCATATCCTCGGCGAAGGTCGACAATGTTACGTATATAGCAGCCTTGAGAGCGAACTAGAATACGTAACGGAAGTAATTTAGGGATTTCAAGAGGGAATTGCTTTAACTTACCGTAAGCTGAAAGTTATTATTAAGTTCTTTAGAGGGAAGGTCGCCAGAAAACTCAGCTCGTTACTTAACAACTATTTATTTACTAAAAGGCCCGTGCTGGGCTGGAGAAAAAGTAAATGATGGCTCCGTTGAGCTGTCATAGCTGGTTTTCATACACTTGGGTAATGCACACTTGCGGGCAGAGGGACGGCACGTGACTCATGGAATCTGGAAAAGAATCCCAGATTAAACAAGATAAAAGGAAAAATGACTTCTTGCTTGATTAAGGCTGATTAATTCTCTAACATTGGGGAAGGTAACTCGAATGGTTCACTGAGGTATGCACGAAAGCTTGGTCTTTAACAAGTCACAAAGGGGAGCACGTGGCCCGATGAGGACAAAGGGCTTTTGATGTAGAAGGGGTAAAAATGAGAATTGAAAATGAATTTAGCAAGAGTCGTATGGTAGTAAAAGGTGCTGGGTTGAAGTTTACACTTTCAGACGTACCTTTATGCAATACTCTGTGTATCCTTGTAGAAGAATGCGGCCTGACCTCTGTTCAGGTCTGGGGTTCGTGTCCAACGAGAAAAAAGTAACGTCGTGGGTAGGCCTAATTTGGTTTGGAGGCTGGCAATTTGACCTCTGTTGGCCGAGATTCACGTCTCGCAGCCGACTGAGATCGATACTGGTTGTTTTCGAATCACGGGGCTTCCAAAAAACCGCCTCGAGCATTGCCTGAAAGGTGGTAAACACAACGCCAGCAAATTGGGAAGGAAAAATAGGTCTTATTGTAGAAGTCCCTAAAATCCATCTCGAAGCCTAGCTACTCTTGTGACTTGCCTCTCTTACCCTAAGCTTCCGTCAGACCGAAATATCATTCCTACGACATACCCCCACTCTCCCAACAACAGTCGCTTCAGGAGAAGGCATGGCTGCTACTTTTATAATTAAATATAACTAAACTCTGCTGGGAAGGCGAGGCGTTCTATAGACGTAGCAATATATATATATATATATATATATATATATATATATATATATATATATATATATATATATTAGAAATGTATTGGATGTCTGAAAATGGGATTTGAGGGTTCGGATATAAATTTTTTTACATTTGAGGATGCAGATGGAGATGGGGATATTTGATGACCATACCCACGTGAATGAGGATACTTTGTAAAATTAAATAACTAAAGATATATTTAATTGTTAAAGACGATTTTCATCAATATAATTCAAAATTATGTGTTATCACATAATATTTGATGCACTAATTTAAAGTAGAAACATAAATGATACTCCTGTATGTGTCTGTATACTT
>NC_087202.1:137975931-137985931 GCF_015104395.2 Macrobrachium nipponense | reverse complement strand
TTCCATCTAATAAAAGGAGCCCATAAAATGCCAAAAGGTAGAGAGTTAATGCTATATAATTCGGAGAACAACTGTCTCCCTCGAGAGGCAAGTATATGAATGAAATAAGAATTACAGAAAAGCGGTATTTATACTAAGAGGTCCACAAGTTGGGTATAGAAAAAGGTAGTTTTATCTGGAGAGAAGGAAACAGACTAGTTGGCATCCTCATTCCTGCCTAGGCCATGCCACCTTCACATCAGGGCTGTGCGCTGACGGCAGGCTTTGAGTAATTGTAATTTAATTGAAATGTAATTAATTACACATTTTTAAGGCAAGTCTAATTCTATATTTCTATTTAATATTGATTTTATTTGTAATTGTAATTTGATAATAGGACTGGTATTTATAATTGTAATTGTAATCGACATAAAGCATGATGTAATTACTCCAACCGCCCCTGCCTGATGGAAAATTCGTCCGCTCAATTGATCACGGTGTCATACTACAGATATGACATACTTGTGGAAATATTCCTTAGAAAGCAATGAAAATTTACAAATTTCCTTATGTTTTTCTGATTTAACGTGGCCCAGTCACCATAATTTAGCTATGGCAAAATGTCAACATGTTTTAAAAAGACTGCCTTCCCGCTTTGACAGCTGAAAGATGACGAGCATGGTATAAATGGGGAGGACCTTAGTGACATCACTCATAGCTAGCCAATCAGGACAAAGAAGAAGTTTTCAATTATGGCTTGTTATTTTATTGGTTTTTATCTTTTAATCAATGTCAGCATCAGTATGAGGAGGTGCAACAAAAAGCTGACCTTTCCTTTAAGCTTGCAAAGCTGTTTTTATTACAGCAAAACTTAGAACACAAACAGGCAAAAATCATATTTTGGTACTTGCGTTACCACAGCGCTCAATGGGGAGGATTTTACTTCTCTCTCTAGATACCTTGGAGTTCCATGGATCACCCGTTATGTCACTCCAGTTGATAGCTTCTTAATTTTCTTAATATCTATAATACCCGAGTCCCAGGCTCCTTTGCACTCAGATATAAATAAAATCTTTCTCCAATCAGAGATTAAGAAGATTAAGAAGCTATCAACTGGAGTGACGTAACGGCTGACCTCTGGAACTCTTGGTATACCTAAATAGTGCTTTCTGTAATTCTTATTTCATTCATAATACGGGTTGCTTGTCGAGGGAGACGGTTGTTTTTCGAAATAGATAGCACTAACCTTCTACATTTTGGCATTTATATGGGAATCTTCTTATATATATATATATAATCTATATATATATATATAGTATATATATATATATATATATATATATATATATATGTCAACAGAGCCTTCACACACAGCTCATCATGGAAAGATATACATAACGAACTCGACCGAATTCGCCAACTGCTGACAAACAACGGCTATGCAGATCAGATTATCGAAGCAGCAATAAAAAAAGAAAATGGACGAATTTTACCAACCCAACACGATGGCGAAAAACGAGGAGAACTTGATTTTACCATCGTGTACATTATGGGTCTGCATATAAGGAGGATTGCTGCACACTACGCGGGATAATAAACAGAGGCGTAACCCTCAGGATATATAGTAAGCCCAACCTGGTAGCAGCCTTAATAATGAAGAACAGAAACCGCTCCGGGGGGACCGAAGGAGATGTGCACGAATGTAGTTTACAAATTTACTTGTCCAGAGGAGGTGTGTAAACCTCACAGCCAAAACTACATCGGGCACACTACAACGACCCTTCGGAGACGTCTGCTGGCTCATAGAAATCAAGGGGCCATCCATCAACATTACATAGATGTTCACGACAGGAAGCCATCTCTACAAGAACTCATAGAAGGCACCCAGGTCGTGCACAGAGAAGACAACTACGGTCGCCTCTTAATAACGGAAGCAGTGAGCATCGCTATTCAGAAGCCGACCTTGAACGTCCAACAAGAATCGGACCATATACTCCCCTCCAGCAGGAGAAGGAATACCCCCAAGCCAACAGGGACCAGACAGTGCGCCCCAATCCACCGAGAACATCGCGCCCCTTGGAAGGCATGAGAAGACCCAGCGTCAGCGAAAGTCAGTAACATCCTTACTCAGGTCGCTGAGACCCCGCCAACACGAATCAGCAACCGTTAACCAACGTAGACCATTTTGGACATACACACACACACACACACACTCAAATTTAAATCATACACATTTATGTATAAACAGAAATTATCTCTTGTACCTTTATGCATGCTATAAAATATATACATATATTTGTACTCCCGTATTTAGATTTCTATATTCATTTTCATTCCTGTATGTAATTTTGTAATTTTTATCTAAAACCAACATGTAACATATTAAATTTTAAACATACATTTAAGGAAACTCTAGCACATGGCATTGTATTTTGAATATTTATTTCTTAACCACTGTTTTTTTAAACCTTTCACTCTTATTGTCACAGTACATATGTCCTTATGTTCTTTGTAACTAAAACAACGCCCTTAGCGTTAATCCCTAGGACTAACCCAGTACCCATACCTCAAGGTCATACCTCCCACACGATGAGATAAATAGGCCGAAAGGTCAGATTGTAAGTCAGTAGTCGCTTGATAATGCCATAAGGCGAAACAGCTGTCGTGACAAAATTCAATAAATGGAAGAAGGAAGTCTGCGTATTTTTCACCAGAAATTGACGAACGAGAATCGGAAAAAACTTCGTCGGTATGAAGATACCTGCAAGGAAAACTTATTGATGCCACTAAAGCAATTGCTTTTAACGAAAATTGTATTAGAGAAAAACTATGCCCTAAAAGTATTGGAAGAAGTGGGCCGGGCATGGACACGATGGAGGGAGGTAGAGAAGATACTCCGACACCGTATAGAAGAATCCGCAGCAAGAATCCAGCAACTTGAAGTTGAGAAGAGAAAACGTGGGAAGATTTCTGCATTAACAGCCCACTAGATGACCAACAAAAAAGCACGTGACCTGCTTGAGTTAGAGGAGAGGAAATACAGACAGGTGGTGACAACGAGGCACAACAAGAAGCTCTCATCCCTTCATGGGGGCCCCGTGAGAAGTGAGGAACACAAAGATGGCTTCGTCAACCTGGCTGGAATCGACCTTAGCCCCCATCAAAGGTCCCTCCTGAACCTGGGTCTGCAGTGCCACTATGCCAAGAAACCACACACTGAAGCCAGAGAATAGAAACGGAGGCCCTTATAGACCGACTTTTACAACTCCGAGATGATGGTAAATATATATATATATATATATATATATATATATATCTATATATATATATATATATATATATTATATATATATATATCTTAGTGCGTCTGGTATGTGTGTCCGTGATTTCTGTGTACATGTATGCATGCCCACAATTCTACTGTACTTTGTAACATAATAACCATTTCAGTTCTCAGCCTCTTCAGCCCCTTAATCCTGTCCTCGTCTGTTGTCAAGAGGATATAACTCTCGAATGTGACAGAAGTGGATGGATGTCCTGCACTTATTTCATAGGAGAATTGAACGACAGATGCAATACAGTTCCCACTCGATGATACTGCTGAACGCGCTAATTGACTCCTCTCGATTTCTAAGATGAATCCTTTTTTCCCTTGAACGAGCACCATTCTGTCTGTCTGTCTCTCTCTCTCTCTCTCTCCCTCCCCTCTACTCTCTCTCTCTCTTCTCTCTCCTCTCTCTCTCTCTCTCTCATCTCTTCCCTTTGTCGGTTAAGGGTCACGATTCGACATCTCTGATCGTGACCTCAGTTCGTAAAATGGTCAAAATGATTTCCTAAGTTTCTCTCTCTCTCTCTCTCTCTCTCTCTCTCTCTAGGCGAAAACAGGTCTGGAGTAGCATCAACCGAATATCTTGAATATGTATTATAACAAATAAATTATATGTTCGGAATAAATAGCGATTCTTGGATTCTTCCGAAGTTTCTTGGAACGAGAAAATTCACGCAAAGGGATGAAAAAGAACGAGGACTAGAAAAAATGGATGATAATAATAATAGTAATAATTTAATATCCCCAAATCACAAAACAACTAGTTTGAACCAGACATTTAGAAAACAAAAAGTTTCAAGAGAATAAAATTCACGAAAAAAATAGGAAACAATCGAACAACATGAAAACGATGGAAGGTAAAGCGGATACAGATAAATGACATGTAATACGTTTGATTGAGAGATCTATTGACATTCAACAGAATACTGATATTAAATAAAACTATATACTGTTAGACAAAATCACCATAATATTATTTCTCTGGAAACCGATGCAATTCGTTAATGAATTAAATGCTTCGGGGATCGTTGAAAAATATTGGCTGGGTATGAATTCATTACCAAACTGCTCCCATATTTCCTTTTGTCAATAAAAGTTGGCGGCATCACATAAACCAAGTAAATGGAACAGTCCTTCACTACATGTAGGCAACATGTTTAAGTAACAGCAAGGTCGGAGTAGTTCCAAGTTATGGACACAGACGGCTGTAAATGGGACACTTGTACAATAAAATGGACAATATACAGATATATCGGATACTCACATTCACACTCACATCTAGGATTTATCTGCATTTTTTTATAAAGCCACATCCACAGTGACAGCTTCTTAACATCAGCCTTAGCATTAGCATTGCGAGCAACATCCGCATCCGCAGTTTGAGAATGCGGACATGAGGATATCATCCCTGCTCAGTGTTCAATAATACACACTCATACATTGTAGTTAGAAGTAGAATTTTTTGTTTTTTGCAAAACTTGGCTTTTTCGTTTTATTATACAGAATACATGATACACCATTACATATTGCATACAGTATATACTTTAGATGTAGCTCTGATATAGCGTATTTGTTTAAGTAATTTCATGCCATTTACGGCAGTTGCAATCATAAAGGCAGGGTATTGCATCTTATAGGAAACTCTCTCTCTCTCTCTCTCTCTCTCTCTCTCTCTCTCTCTCTCTCTCTTCTGCGAAGAATGGCTTTGAGTTTTGTTACCCTTTCATGCAATGAGGATGAAATAGCCTTGTGCTGAGACTACTAAAACGTTTGTGTATCGCTGTTACTGTTTGTAAGTTCATATGAAGGTATACAAACATATGCATGTGTACCGCTTATTTGTACTTTCAATTAGTACATCAAAATATGTGGTAACGCATAATTTTTGAATTATTTGGCTGAAAATCTTCTTTAATTAACAATAACAAATAATATCTAAATCATTGCATCCACATATGTGAAGGGTATGAGCATCAACTGGTAATTAAATCACGCGCATATCTGGGTTATTTAAGCACGCATATATATATATATATATATATATATATATATATATATATATATATATATATATATATATAGATAGATAGATTTACATAATTTTCCTTGCATCAATGAGACGAAAGAAAATAAATATTGGAATCTGTGTACGTTCTAGACTGCGCCAAAGTAAGCAAAAACTTTTAAGCTGCAATAATCATAAAATAAAAATTGTAGCCGGTAACATATGTCTGTTATACACCAAAGAGTACAAATAAAAACCCATTGATCTTCACAGGTATTTCTTTCATGTTGCATATATCCCACAGTGAACATGCAAATGTATACAACTTTCAATGAAAATGCACATGTATATATTTTGTTATAAACTGAAAATATATATATGTAATATGACATTCATGTAGTCATCATCTTCCAACACGCTAACTCCAGCAACCAAACTGGTATTTTTTCAAATCTTTATTGTATTGTATATGACAAAAGCCAATGAAATCCCAGACTGAGATAACAGTGAAGTCTCTTTGATTAACAAACACCAAAATCCATTACGTTTTTTTGGGCAACCTGTTCCATACCGTTCCGTACCAAAATTGTAAAAGTTGGACGCTGAAGAGTAATCAAATCACTGTTCCGAAATTTCGAAGGTAAACATGAAAGTTATGCCTGACTTCTCCTGTGTCCTTCGTTAAATTTTAATTGTCTATTGCAGCTTCCATCTGCGACGTCATAAACGAGACTGTTCATTGTGATGTTCATTGTAAAAAGTACAGGACGCCATTTTCATTCCATGGACACAGAGGACACGAGCTACATTTAGCATTCACATAATATTATGATTTCCTTTCTAAAATACTCATGTTGAAATTGCCAATTACATGGCGTACAAAATAGTTATGCTGAAGTGTAAAAATAAAAAACAACTATTACACCACATAAAAACGATAAATATATAGATATATATATAAATATATATATATAATATATATTATTATTATATATATATATCATATATATATTCTATTATATATATATGTTATAATATTAAAGATATATAATAATATTTATATTAATAATATATCATAATATATATATATTTATTTTATATGTATATAATTTATAATATTCTCTTATATATATAAATAAATATCTATATATATATATTATATATTATATAATTATATATAATATTATATATTATGTTAATTTCATATTCACCGACACCCATACGTTGATGTTGGTCTTAATGAAAGATTTTCTTTGCCATTATTTCAGTACCATGACATTTATAATCAAAACAAGATTTTATCTAATAGGCTTGCAATTAGTCAGCTTCATTTATCACATTAGTCTGATGATAAAATCTATATATCATTAAGTTTTTAAGATTAATGCCAATTTCACAAGCTCTAAATGTATCATATTACTTTCATAATAAAAAATGTTTCAATTCAGTGGAGGAGAAATATTGTCAGTTTTTGACGAATGTAATATTGAAATAAACCTGCATTGCTTTGAATGATCATAAAGCACCAAAATTAAAACTGTTTTAAAAATTAATTCATTATAAAGTGATACAAGATGCAAGAATACCAAATTATTCACGACAATTGCTTTAAATATATATACTTATCAATCGCAGTGTCTATAGGCAAACAATAAAAATAATTTAATCACTCTTCAGCATCCAAATTTTACTGTTTCAGTATAGTAGGGAATGGAACAGTGTGCCCCAAACACACAACATAAAAAGATTTTTTCGAGTTTGTTATTCAAAAAGACTGTTTTCTCAGTCTGGGATTTCATTGGGTTCTGTCATACAACATACAAAGATTTAATTTGAAAAATCTAATAAGTAAAAAAAATTCTTCGGCGATATCGATTTCCTGTACAACGCATGATGCTGTAAAAAACCATTAGCTTTGACCGGTCACTGGTGGCTCTAGATGCTCATCAGAACCGATTGAGTGATAAGGGAGTCCCATGGCTCTTGAAAGCGCTGCCAGATTCACAATACATTGGCTAACTTTAGCCTTAAATAAAATTAAAACTACTGTGACTAGAGGGTTGCAATTTAGTATTATTCATGATGGGAGGGTGGATAATCGATTATACAAATTTGCAGCCCCTCAGTAGTTTTGTGAACCTGAGAGCAGACAGAATAGGGTGGGATGGCTGGGGAGACAAAGCTGGTGTGGACGTTTGAGATGATTCCCCCTAATTGTGATTTTGACAGCACTCCCCATCAAGTTGAAATGACTCCCGTTATTGAATGCTCAAAGAAGCAATACCCAAAGGAACAATACACGAGTAATTACATTTTTATTACCGAATTTCAACTATATGCGAGAAACGACACTGAAATGAAACCCTGACTTGTTCTCAAGATACACAGTCTCGTTAACTGTGCTGTCTTTTGGTTTGTGTTTGTACCCTGTGTAAGTTGGACAGAACTTGGCCCACACAAACACGTTCTCATCAAACAGGCTGCCGCTAATATCTCCGTTGTGGTCCCCCAGAATTTATATTGCCGCATTGCAACATCTCTGGTCTTTTCGGTGATGCTAGCATAATCGCATATTAAGCTCCTGATGACGGTGTGTTGGTCCTTTTCTCCGTTGATGGTATCATATGGGAATGTCCTTAACTAGAAGTGGTTCGCTGGTGTTCTTGACATTTTTATTTACTTCTCCAGATTGTCCTGACTTCTTATTAAATTTCAGGCGTCCACCAGAGTGTTGCAGATGTCCCGCTGTTCGTTCGACGGTAGAGTAATTTAAAAGTGGGTTCATTTGACTAAGGAGTCATTTCAAAAGCTAGCGGGGAGTCGTTTGTGAAAACTAGTTTCCAAAAATGAACAGAGAGCAAGACCTGAAACCTAGTTCGAATTGACTGGGGGAGTCTTCTGAAACGGCTCAAGCAAGGGAACGAGAAACTTTGCTAATCTGTAATTGGGGGCATTGCATGATGCAAGAATTGGTTGTAAAAGAACACCTTCTTTATGAATATTTGGTAGCCCATAGAGGATGCCATAAGACGAGCCTGTGACCAACAAATCTTGGTAAGTTTCATTATTGATAATATTTTCACTTTATCTGGTTTGGTGATTACGACCAATTCTTGCATCATACAATGCCCCCAATTACAATTTAGCAAAGATTCTCGTTCCCTTGCTTGAGCCATTATACCACAAATAACTACACCTTAAAAAATTCTAGTCAATTTAAAGAAAAGATTTTGTTGCACGATTCAGACCTGTTCATGACCAGTTTTGATGTAGAATCTTTGTTTACTAATGTACCCGCGGAGGAAACTATCAGTATCATTTTAAATAGGCTTTTTCCCGAACCCGACTCAGTTTCTAGTGGTTTTAAACCGTACGTTTTTTAAGACGCTTTTAAGCTTGGCTGTGCTGGACACAGCCTTTATTTTCAACGGTAAGTTATACATGCAAGTTGATGGCATGGCAATGGGAAGTCCTCTCGGTCCCACTTTTGCCAACATTTTTATGTGGTCCCTAGAGGAGCACTTCTTAGATGACTGTCCCTTAGCCTGCCGCCCCCTTTTCTATGTAAGGTATGTTGATGATACCTTTGCCCTTCTTAGACGTAATTATGATGCTGATTCCTTTCTTGAGTTTATAAATGTACAACATTCCAATGTTAAGTTTACCCTGGAAAAAGAAATGAAAATCAGTGTTTTCTTTTTTAGACGTCCTTGTTTTAAGACAAAATAATATTTTTAACACCACGATTTTTAGGAAAAGAACGTTCATGAGCTTAGGGTCAAATTTTTATAGTTTCTGTTTTTTAATTTTAAAATTAATTAATACGTTTTTTAATCTCCTCCACAGGGTTCCTACGCTAACTTCTGATTGGTTTCTGTTCCAAGATGAGATCGCCTTTTTATGCAAATATTTTAAAGAAAACTGGCTTCCCATTTCTTAAACTGGGTTACTTTTAAAGACACTTCGCTTGCTTTTAAGACAAATACTTCTCCCTCAGAATTACAAATTTTAATGTTCCTAAACTGAGTTTTTATGCTAAGTTCCCTTACATATTCCCCAACATATCCAAAATAAGTTTGGAGCTATTAAGGGTCATTTGATTCCCATTAATCCTGTTACCATTGGGTCCTTTTATTCACGGTTTAAAGATCGTTTGTGCCCTTATATGTCCTCCGGGTGTGTGTATAGCTATAATTGTCCTAAATGTAATCTAGGAACTTATATTGATCCACCAGGAGGCTTCTGAAGGTACGCATAGATTCACATCGTTGAGTAAGTTATAGGACAGGCAGCAAAATTACAAACCCAGAGTTTTCTAATATTAGGAATCATTCGAAAATATGTAAAACCTCCATTGAAAACAAGGACTTTACAGTTGCAGGACGAGTTTCCAACAGCCACGATTTGACAATCTTAGAATCGTTAATGATCAAACGACTCGTCCCCTTGTTGAACAGCCAAACCTCTGCTGGCACACTGTGCCTCTCTTAGTTTCTTCCTGTTATCTCCAGTCTTGGCATTGCCGCTGAATAGGTTGGTCCAGTTTTACTTTACTTGAATATTTCTTATTAATTTTTTTTTTTTTTTTTTTTTTTTTTTTACTTATTTTAATAATTTTTGCCCTGTTTAGTTTAGGTTTTTTTTGTTTTTAAAGGTGTCCTTTTAGTCTTTTTAATATTTTAAGTTTG
>NC_087202.1:137965585-137975431 GCF_015104395.2 Macrobrachium nipponense | reverse complement strand
TTTTTTCTCAGGATCGGCATTCTCCCGACAGGGACACAAGATGTCGCACAGGCGGCCGTCGACCTTGTCGGGAAGCAGTTGATCCTGCGATAGTCCTTCACCTTGCGAGAAGAGACGTTCTCCCTCGGCTAATAATGATTCTCTGGTGGAAACTTGCATTAGAAGATGTCTCTGACCACCGAAGATCAAAAAGCGGCGGGGACTATCAGAACTACAAAGCAGTTGGCTGCGCTTTACTCCAAGAATTTGGAGATTCATTGAGTCCTGCCGCTCCTCCTTCATCCTCGGTCGCTGTTCACGAGCGCGAAAAACCGCAAAAGTCGTCCTCCTTCTTGAAGATGCAGCGACAATTTTTCCATGAAGAAGGCTTTGCAGTCTTTTGGAAATTGGCTTAAACTCCAAGAAGGAGGCGGGAAAGACTGTCTTTACCTGCCCTCCCTCCAGACTTTCTGGGAGGGTAGGGGTATCTGGTATGAGACAGGCGAAGCAATGCGGGACTCGCCCTCCCAGCGACTGCAGAGGCAGATTTCTCAACGCTCGGGTGGTACGCGTCAAGGAGACGCTCTCTTTCTTCAGCCAAGACAACTTGGGGAATGTCTGAAATGGACCATCCTCATCAAGGGATTGTTCCATGTCTTGGAAGTTTTCAACTTTCTGGACTGGCCCCTCCCCGGGTTGGTGATGGCCAAGAGGACACAAGACAATGAACAACTGAGCCCCGATATCCTTAATAGTATTTTGACTTGTATGGATAAAGCAGTGCAAGACGGGATCGGGAGAAGTGGCCTCCCTTTTCGGGGCGGGGGGGAATACTTAAGAAGAGAACTGTATTCAGTTCTTTTTCTTACGAAAAGCTGTCTCTCCGGCACAGAGGTCGTCCCTTCTGTACGCTCCTCTGTCTAACCAGCTTCCCTTCTCAGTTTAGTGAAAGATATTTCTCACTCACTTACCGAGAAGGCGACACAGGACCTTCTGGTTCAATCAACCAAAAAAGGGCGAGACACGGGTCCCGAACCCGCCCTTTCGAGGGAGTTCATCTTCGAGATCCTCCATTAAGAAGAGAGGAGCAGAAAGAAGAGGTAGGGCTTCTGCCTTTAGACCTACCAAGAAAAGCAAATGAACCTCAAGTCCAAACCACCAGTAGGCGCCAGACTACTGAATTTGCAGAAGAATGGACGTCGAGAGGGGTCCCTCTCAATTGTGAGGAGAGGATATCTCATACCCCTTCAGGGACAGACCTCCCTTGACGTCTATTCGGAGAGAACTGTCGGCAAAGTACGCGGACCCTGTCAAGAGGAAGATCCTTCTGCAATTAGTAGAACAAATGTTGGACAAGGAGGCCATAGAATTAGTACCGGATCCACGCTCTCAGGGCTTTTACAATCGACTGTTCCTAGTTCCGAAAGCCTCGGGAGGGTGGAGACCTGTCCTGGATGTGAGCGCACTGAACCGATTCGTAGAGAAACAGAAGTTCTCTTTGGAAACATCCAAATCGGTGCTAGCGGCTCTGCGTCCAGGAGATTGGATGGCCTCCTTGGATCTACAAGACGCATATTTTCACGTCCCTCTTCATCCGTCATCGAGGAAATATCACGATTCCATGATGCAGGGAAGGGTCTTTCAATTCAGGGCCATGTGTTCGGCCTGTCTACGGCTCCTCAAGTGTTCACCAACCTTATGAGGAACGTAGCACGGTGGCGTCACTGGAGGGGTGAACATATCCCTCTATCTGGACGACTGGTAATAAGGGCCAAGTCAAAACAACAATGTTTGGAGGACTTAGAAACGACGTTGATCTCGTTCGCTCACTCGGACTGCTCGTGAACCTCGAGAAGTCTCAGATGTGGTCCCCAGCCAAGACATTGTCTATCTGGGGATTCAGATGGATTCTCGGGGTTTTCGAGCATTTCCATCGCAAGACAGAATTGCTCGAGGCTGAGAAAATATCAAACTTCTTATGGGAAAGAACGAAGCTCAGCGAGGGAATGGTTAAGTCTTCTGGGCACCCTTTCGTCGCTGGAGCAGTTCGTTTCCCTCCCCAGGGAGGCTCAATCTGAGACCTCTGCAATTTTACCTGCAAAGAATGTGGGACAGAAAGAAAGGGGATCTTTCGGATCAGTTTCCCATTCTTCAAGAAATAAAAATTAGACCTGAGGTGGTGGTTAACCCCGCTTCAGAGAAGAACGAAGGCATATCCCTTGCGATTCGGAACCCTCTCCTAGTGTTGTTTTCCGACGCCTCGGAAACGGGATGGGGAGCAACTCTAGGGAAAGAAGAAGTGTCAGGAACCTGGACAGGAGAACAGGTGTCCTGGCATATAAATGTAAAAGAACTTATGGCAGTTCATCTAGCCTTGAAATACTTCGAGTCGGAGGTCAGAGGCGTGGTAGTCCAGGTAAATTCGGACAATACACGGCTCTGGCTTACATCCGAAAAACAAGGGGGGGAACTCCACTCGCTTACACTATACAAGATAGCGAGAGACCTCTTGATATGGGCAGAGGAAAACGATGGCACTGTATTGCTGACGAGGTTGTACAAGGGACAAAAATGTCAGAGCAGACAGACTCAGCAGGAAGAACCAGGTCCTTCCAACAGAGTGGGACCCTACACTCCGAAGTCTGCCGAAAGAAAGCTTGGTCTCTCGGGGGAAGCCTCAGATAGACCTGTTCGCCACTTTTTGTTTTTCTCCAGAAGGATAGAAAAAACTTTGCTCATTGTAGAAGATCCAAGAGCAATAGCGATAGATGCTTTTCTCATGGACTGGTCGGGCATAGATGCCTACGCTTTTCCCCCGTTCAAGATTCTGGGGGAAGTGTTAAGAAAGTTCCGTTCCTCGGAGGCGACGAAACTGACTCTAATCGCCCCATATTGGCCCGCTCGAGATTGGTTCACAGAGGTACTGGGAATGGACGGTGGACTTCCCCAGATCTCTTCCCATGAGGACAGATCTGCTCAAACAACCACACTTCGAGAGATATCACGGAAACATCCACGCTCTCTCCCTGACTGCCTTTCGACTATCGAAAGACTTGTCAGAGCGAGAGGTTCTCGCGAAAAGCTGCAAGCGCAATTGCCAGAGCCCGCAGGTCCTCTACTCTGCGGGTCTATCAATCGAAGTGGAAGTCTTCCGTAGATGGTGTAGGTCGAAGAAGCTGTCCTCTTCCGATACCTCTGTGACCGAAATTGCTGATTTTCCTTCTCTTCCTTAGAGAGGAAGCAACGTTAGGCATGTTTTTTCTACCATAAAAGGTTATAGAAGTATGCTCTCGGCTGTATTTAGAAACAGGGGCCGTTAACATAGAAGACAATAAGGATCTCCATGATTTGATAAGATCCTTTGGTACTACAAAGTCTAAATCCTTTATCACTACCAAGTTGGAACCTAGATGTGGTCCTCCAGTTTCTTCTCTTCGAATACTTTCGAACCACCTGATAAGGCATCCTTTAGGGACCATCTGAGGAAGTGCATTTTTCTCTTGACCCTCGCGACGGCCAAGAGGGTCAGTGAGATACATGCATTAGACTCTCGGGTAGGTTTTAGAGGAGATTCTGCTGTTGTCTCTTTCCAACCTTTGTTTTTGGCCAAGAATGAGAATCCCTTCTAAGCCTTGGCCAGAAGTTTGAAATCAAGGGCCTCTCTCCCTTGTGGGTAGAGAAACGAACGGTCTCTCTGTCGGTCAAGAGCACTGAAGTTTTATCTGAAGAGAAAGAGTCAACTTCAAGGTTGTAATCAGAGCCTATGGTGCGCGGTTAAGGAACCCGAAGAGGCAAATGTCGAAGAACGCATTAGCATTCTTCGTAAGAAATGTGATAACGGAGGCTCACATGAAAGAAATGCCAAGAGGAAAACATTTAAGCTGATTAGGGTTAGAGCACACGAAGTCCGTGCAATTGCAACTTCCCTAGCCTTTAATAGAATATGTCAATGAAAGACATATTAGCAGCACATATTGGAGATGCAACTCGGTATTTGCCTCCCACTACTTAAAAGGACGTCAGAGTGACTTATGAAAAGTGTTTTTTCTCTTGGACCTTATGTATCAGCGGATACGTGCTGGGACAGGGAGCTGGTTACTGATCCTAAATAATATTGTTTTTAACTAAAAGATTGTTTGGTTTGAGTTTTTTATGGTCGTTTGAAAGGATGTTGGGGATAACTCCTTTCAATGTAGTACTAACCCCGGTATTAGGATCAGGTGATCGGATCGGTGTTATGCTCCTTGATGATGCCATATGGCAAGGTGTTTTGTCATGTAGTGGATAGGACCCCATTGACAAAGATCCTTTTGGTTCTGTCGAGTAAGTGGATAAGACCCCATCGACAGACCATCAAGAATTCTTAGCATGAGGTCACTACCTCGCTGAGGCTCTGAGGCGATGTAAGCTCCTAGGCAGTAGACCATGAAGTCTTTCGCCGACACAGGTAGGAACCAAGGTTTCTTATATTTTTGGTTACCTACACGTATGTTGTTCCCTGTCTATTCAGTAATTAGCTGTCTCTTACCCTCCGCCAAAGGTGCCAATCAGCTAAGTATATATCTGCCAGGGAAGTTGAATGTATAAAAAATGATATTGTCATGATACAATAAAGTTTTATACATACTTACCTGGCAGAATATATACTATTAAATGGCCCACCCAGCCTCCCCTCAGGAGACAGGTGGAAGAGCAAATCTGTTTTAGAAATGGGATGGTTCCTAGTTCTGCCACCCAGCAGCAGTGGCGGTAGATCACCTGACCTACCTGTAGCGTGTGCCGCGAAATTCGAATTTCTGTCGGGGACGGCGGAGTCTATAGCTAAGTTATATATCTGCCAGGTAAGTATGTATAAAACTTTATTGTATCATGACAATATCATATCACTTATGTAGTTTTATTTGTTCTTTCAGGGGAAAATTGATATGAAATATAGAATATTCAAGTAAAGAATACATAAGAAACGGAGCTTAGATTCATAGAAGGAAAAACTTTGCCTACATGGAGCAGAGATGGACTGCACTGAAGGCATCGTATATATGTCTATAGTATCGGAGGACTCCTCCCCCCCCTCCCCCGCCCTCACCTTTTCACCGGGCACGTATAAATGTCGCAGGATTGGAAAGGGTTAAATTCTATTGCTTTTTGGTTGTTGATCAACTTTCTTATTAGTTTGACAGTATATTCTGAATCTTCTGCGTTCTCACAGATTCAGTTGATGGACGAAAAATAAAGATAAAAATCTTTGTTCCATTTACTGATAAACACAGCACCACAGCTGTTCGGTCACTTTCGTGACCTCTTCAAAGTGTACATTGTGGACATTGTTGTTTGATTGAGCTGGCCTTATGCCAGCACGGGGACTTGCTCATAGAGCAGACCGTAAAATATGGACATGGCGTCCTGTTAGCTTTGATACAGTGTGCGGGCGGATATGTAGCGTCCAAACGATAATAATACCATAATAATACAATATATCATTACAATAACATTAAGTGCAAATATTGAATTCTAATTTACTTACAAGTTATATAAGTTACAATAAAATAAAAATTCATAATAAAAACATATTTTAAATTGAGAAAGATATAAAAAAAACACCTGTTCTGGTGGTCACAAAAAACAGAATTAGCAATGCATGCACGGATTAAGGGGATGTGAGGAGTGGAAATTTAAAGGGTTGGGGAGGGAGGGGGAGGGGGGGGGGGATGGGGGGGGGGGATTGAGAAAGCGTGTGATTTAAAAGGTGTTGTTGCCGTTGTTATGGTTGTTTTCTATGTAGCGTTGTATGTTGTGGGGCGTCTGGTAAATAGAGGTGATCATTTCTGCTTCTTCTTGTTGTCTGTTCAATGCAGGTTTATGCATAATAAAATGCACAGATTCTGCTCTGATAATCTATGGATGGCGGACTACTAGTATGTTCTATGCAGCGTTGGTGGATGGATCCATTATTTCTATGTGGGCCTGGTAAGCGTCTTTTAGGGTTGTGTAAGTGTGACCAACGCACGTTTTTTCGGAGGACTGGCACGTCATCCTCTCTGGCCAGGTGCTGTTTCCTTGTCTGGGTTCGGAGCGATTTATTATCGCTATGAAAGATTTAATAACAAAGCATTTGTTATTAAATCCATTGTTTTTATTTGTGTAATAAATTTGAAATTATTGACCAACACTTCATTATGCAGTCTTTCATGGTGGGCGAGGGGGTGGTAGCTACGTAACAGTAGGAGAAGGTAATAAAGGGTACAATAGTGGGTAGCAAATATTTGGACAACACTGCATGATTAACCTGTTCGAAGGGGTCTGTATGTAGTTGTTATTCCTCTGTTGATGATGTTGGCAATCGCCTTTTTCTCTTCCTCGAATCTATCATTGTATGCATTCGATGATAAATGATGATATTTTTATCGTCGTCCCTGGTTTCCTCATAACGGATAATCATTTTCTTAAAATCTATGCAGTCATAACGGATAAAGGGGGTATTTTCTTAAATCTATACAAAGCATAAACAGATAAAGAGGGAAACTTCTTAAATTTGTACAAATTCATAAGGGATAGAGAGGGCATTTTCTTAAATTTTAACAAAGTCCATTGCGATCCATGATCAACCTGGAATGACCTCTTTGGGAACAGAAGGCACTGCTACAGTGAATATAGCAGTGGTTGGAACGGCTGGGAGAGGAAAGAACCATTTCTATAATCTGTGATAAATTGTACACCAACATTAACAGTCCAAGTGGAAACGAAGTTAAGAGATTCGTGCAAAAGAAAGCTATACGTCCAAGTGCAGCGAAATTCACACAAGAGTCGATGACCCTGCCCGAATGGAGGCGGGACTTGTTCAAGAACAAGCTAATAATATATAAATTTACCTGCCCCACCCCATAAAAGCCTCGGCCAAGTATCCGTCCACTGATTGGCCAGACTAGACGACACTCTTACGTCATTTACACTCATTAGGAACACTGGCAACAGCAAGCTGTGACACTGTGAGTCCATACCAAGAAAGAGCAGCTGTTAGTCAGTAGTTTCTGAGGCGTTGTAAACAAATCTCTAAAAAACATGCCATTCCGTCAACAGTAGTCTTATGTGACCCTTTCACCATTTAAAGAAAGAAATGAACAGAATATAGAATTTAGGCCCAAGGCAAAGCGCTGGGACCCATGAAGTCATTCAGCGGCGAGAAAGAAAATTGACATTGAAAAGGTTAGAAAGGCGTAAACAGGAGGGAAACCTGGCAGTTACACTGTGAGACAAATGATAGAGAGGGTTGACAGTCGGAAGGAAAGCAAGAGGATACGAACGACTATCAAAAGAAAAAAAATTCACTATGAAACGATTGCCCAGCCGGATCTAGCTTTACAAAGAATTGCAAACAAACGACGCCGTTTAAAGATGGTGAAACGCTCTTTTATTCTTATCTTTTTACAAGATATCATTCCAGAGCTTTCACTTGAAAGCATCGTCAGGACAACCTTTTGGGAAAACGCTTTCGAAAAAACGTGATCCTTAACTAAGAGGCAAGAGTTCATTCTCTTTACATTCCACATAAACAGTTGGAAGAAATGGAAATGAACGACTTCGCAAGGTAATTCAACAATAGGAATGTCTCGTTTCGAAGAGAGGTATTTATTTAAATTTTTTTTCTAAATCGTCACTTTTGTTTGAAAGTCAGGGCACATGTGTCAAGACGTCACTTATGAATGACAAGCTGACAGGATTAATGTCCTGGAAAGAAATGATATTTTGCGCACTTCCGATTCACTAAATTCTTTATTCTGATTAAACAACCCTCGAATGGACTTCAGAAAAAGACTTAGACATCGAACTGGACTTCCTGGAAGAAAGAAATGAGAACTGGAAAGTTTTCGTTTTCATCGGATAATTACGAGAAATCCTTCCGAGATTGAGCTTCAATGACGCTGGATGAGATGTCGTCTGAAGAGGCTGTGGACTGAACCTGCTTGAAATGATCCCGCCGATTTCAGCAGTCCGAACCAAGAGTGTTCTCTTCCTTTTGCTCCTTCTTGTCCTTATTGCGTCTATGACGTTCATCTATCAAATCCAATTGCATCTTCGGTTTTTGAAAAAGGACTGTTTTCATGAGAGCTCAGGTGGAATTTTACAGCAGTGAATATCAAACATATGTATACAAAGAAACTCGGAGGCTATATGACACACACAAGAGCTTCTCCTACTTGCAAATCAAGAGGAAACCGTACCTAGAATAGAAATGCGTTTTATGGCTTCTAGTTCTTACGGTTTTAATGGGATTAATCATGAAACCGAAATGGTTTCTCGTCAGAAACAAGCGTGTTTGAAAACTGACTCCTGGGTAGTGGCCGTAATTCAAAACAATTTTCAGTTAAATCTAAGATCCTCTGTACCTTACGTGATTACTAACCTGGTAATAAGGTACACCCTTATTGCTTTGCGTACTGGGTGGGGAGAGCATTCCTTCACGGATATTTAATTATCCTTCGTGTGCTTAAAAAAACGTCCGTAGATTGTTTAGAATCAATAAATATTTAGACTTGGGTTATTGAAACTTTTATTGATATTGCTGCTCTCAGATCAGGAAAAAAATGTCGTTTATGATTATCACCTTTAATTTTTACCTGTCATTGAAATCGAACCGATTACAGTGCGTCACCCAAGGCAAACTGTGAACTACATCCTCTCAACGAGAATCTCTTCGCTGACTTATGCGATATTTACTTGGAAAAGTAACTTTATGAAACGCGCTCTAATATTAATTACACCATCACCAAGGACATCCAACACACACAATAACACGACCACGCCAAGATGCCTTCAGTGACTGACAATTCTTAGCTTCTTTAAGTCTATATTTTTATATATATAAGAAAACCACTCCTCAGACTTCCTTAGATTTTATGATACGATGGTGAATTCATTTACTTCATTTTTATATCCTGACTTCAAAGTGGGGAAAAGACAGGATGATAGCCAGCAAGTGCTATGATACAAAAACGTGGCAACGGTAAATAAATGGTCACGTCAAACGAATCCAGTCCCTCTTTATTCCATTCACTGGCGTGGTAATGGTACAATTGAAGTAACTTGAAAATGATGGCAAGCATTTCACAATATGTAACCATGCATAGAGTCAACGCCTAAATAGAGGTTAAAACATTAATTAACTGGCGAAGGAACAAGAAGGTAAACGCATCGAAGTATTTTTGTTATTTGTAAAACATGATACTAGTCATTTGCTAGCTGTTTTACTCCTTGGAGAAACAACTCCACAGTATGTATAAGTACATATGTTTAAAGTTAAATCTGCAGAGAGAGCTTCGGTAATAATGCTCGACTGAAAAGGGGAATCGAACGGATTCCTGGAAGCTCTCTGACAGAGGTTATCTTTAGTATAATATAGTTTTTTCATATACGTAACTATGAGTTTCTTCCTTTTTAAGAATCATGCTACAATGAGTATTTTTTCAATAATTGCACTCCTTGTATAAAGAGTATTGAAATAAAAGGATATATAATCACAATGAAGCAAGCATAAGGAACTGTATCCGGATCTGTTCTTTAGTGAAGGCAAAAGGCAGCGAAGGAAAGATTTTCTGACATGAAATTCATCAGATGTCGTTGTTACAGGGTCGCCTTTCAAATGACCCATTGTGACCATGCTGTGGTCAAATACATCTCAGTTGACGGAAGACTGACTCTCTCCTTCGTTTCGAAGGTAAAGGACGAAGATAAACAACAGGACAAAGAAAGCACGTAATTTGGTCAAGATTTGGAATAAAAAAGCCTCATGAGCCAGAGAAATGTCCGACTATTTAGTAGACCCAACTTTGAAGAGCACTCCAAAGATTTCGGTACATGTTAATTTCTGTT
>NC_087202.1:137955585-137960585 GCF_015104395.2 Macrobrachium nipponense | reverse complement strand
CACATTTGAAAATGACAGGCATGTGTATGTATGAGAGGCAATAGACTTGTGATTAGGGACCCAGGTTCGTTCCCGCTACCGGTCATCATAATTTCTTCATATAACTTGCACTTGGATCTTAAGGCTTCGTAGTGACAAGCGAATCCAGAAAATAAAAAAAAAAAAATTCGAGAATTGTGGCCATTACAATTGCATATATATATATATATATATATATATATATATATATATATATATATATACATATATACATATATATATATATATATATATATATATATACATACATATATATATATATATATATATATATATATATATATATATATATATATATGTGTGTGTGTGTGTGTGTGTGTGTGTATATGTTATGTAGGCAGCAGTTAGTTTATTATATTCTAGACGGATTTCTGAGGATTTTGAATGTTAGGTGCATTTTGGGGTGAAAGTGGGGAAGAGGACTTTTAACATAACTGAGGAATGCTGAATTCGAACAAACCTGTTCCCAAGCTGAATTTGGAGTTTTTCACATGACCAAAATTAGGCACTTTTGAACCTTGGATTTTTATTATCATGTAACACCAGCAGTCCTGTACAAGATGGTTGTTTTTCTTTATTGATATACACTGAAAGTGATCCTTGAAAACAAAACTAACACAAAAAGAAATGTTTATTGGCTAGAAAGATGTTAAATTGCTTTCGTTATGCAAATTAGCGCCATTACCAGAAATTATATTTTTCTTCATAACTCAGTAACTATTGGCGCAAAAATTGCAAATGAGGTGACTAGACCCATTTTTAGGGTCAAAGAATACAATAAAATCGCTTTAAAAGTAATGAAATGACATTAAATCTCTAATATACAAAGTATGTACTTATAATTTGGCAGAGAAATCATAGCCTTGCAATATACATATATTAATAGGCACTGGATATATGTAATAAGTGGAAATCAGGTCGAGAATGAGTGACCGGCAGTTGGATAGAAAACAGTACAGGCCTCGGAGTTTTTTCGGAACTTTGGAAAATTTATAAACAGTGAATTCCTCAGGCGTAACATTACCGGCCACATTGGCGCGATCGCCAGCGCGCAAATGACCTGGATTACTCTTAGTCACATGATCGTGACATCAGAAAAATGCAGTTATCAGTCTGTATGCCAAATAGGGCGTGTACATGAGACACGGGAAAACATGCGCACTTCAGAATCATGAATAGACTAGCATGCGTGTATTAGTACGTCAATTAGCATGCGTAAGTTCATACGTCTGCTAGAGCAAATGAATGGAATATAACCTCCTAAGTAGTGTTCATGGGACTATTGGACAAGAGCTTTACGTGGTGATCGCTAAGCCGGAGAAGGCACCAAGAAGGTCCATCAATTAAGGTAGAGTGCTGAGATACAGAACATTTAGAACAGATACTTTGAGAGGGGAAGTGCGGTGCGACACTTAATATTATTGATGAACTTTAGAATTTAATTTTCCGATAAATTGTGGCTCACGAAAATGAATTATTTAGACATTTATCTGAGAAAGACTGATGGGGGTTATTTGACAGTGAGAATAAGTGGTGATAGTTCTTTTCAATATGATTATGCAGAACAGTAATGGTATCTCATGGTTTGGGATTTTAGATTAATTTTATTTCATCTTCATGTTAGCTATTTTGGGGAAAATAAAGACTACTTTTCATATCTCAAAAGTTTGAATTAGCCTAAGATTAATGATGGATTTCAGCTAGGCAGAGAGGGAAGACAATGGGAACATCGAAGGTAGGTCACTTACCAAGTTAGGAATGCGCTCCTTTTAGTTAAACAGGGTCATTTGACAGGGTAACACATATATTATAACCGGGCAAAACCATCGAAACTGATGTCTCCGATGAGATGTTATTAGCATCAATTAATATGATTAAACACAGTTTACAAAGTCTGCAAAATGGCTAAAAATGCAATTGATTCTTTTACCATTTTAGGACCAGTATGTATATTGAGCTTCTATGTATCAAGAGGTTCCAGAGACGACTGTTGACAGCCGTCTAGTTTTGAAACACATGTATGTACCCCTCATTTGAGTCTGCTATAAAGCATCATCGAATCATTTGTATGCCCTTGTGATTACTATGTTAACTATATGCAAAAGTGTGTAACACCAATATTTCTAAAAAGTGGTCCAATGCACATGCATAATGCAATATGGTGATTAATAGCCTATAATACAAAATCAAAGTTCTCACAGGTTGCTTCAACTATTGCCTTTCAGTTGCATGTACAAATACCATTTATGAATGTCACACTACTTACATTAAATCACACTGTATTCATACAATGTTTCTGTTCATCACTTTGTTGGTGACATGTGAACATATGGCAGTTGCAGTGGCACGTTTGACACTGCTTCCAACAAGCACGTTTAATCATTTCAAGACATCTTTCTGGAATTGGACTTAAAGACACCAGAATAGGCTGTAGACCTGAATTATCATTTTTACTCCATCCCATTTGTAAAGGTGAAGGAGGTTCAGGTGTTGCACAATGAACATTTCTCCATATCATGGTTGAGTAGTGTACTTGCATCATGTGAAATCATAGAGCATCACATTTTGGTGGCAGAGCCTCTGGTTTACCACTTGTGCAGAACAATATGTGTCTAGCAGCAGCTACAGAGTCTGTTTTCTGGACATTGTATATCCTGCAGATGAGTGCTTCTGAAGATTTAATGGGACATTGTATATCCTTCAGATGAATGCTTCTGGAGATTTTAATGGTCGCATCTGTGAATTCACCAATGCCCAAGTTATTCAGAACTTATGTGGTCTTTGAGGATTTTCCAGGATGGCCTTTTGATGAGATTTGCAATGTAGGAGGTGGTATCACATCCAATCAGTGCAAGGAATGGTAAGAGTGCTGGTGCTGAATCCTTTGGTAGAATGCAGAAAACTACTTCAACTGGAATGTATTGCAATTTCTTTCTGGTTCCGCACATCAACCAGAGGTTTTCACACTGTGCACAAGGAAAATAGGAGACAAGAAGCAGAACATTTGTGTCCCTTGAAGACACAACAACAGTACTGAACTTACAACGTACAGGATGCAACACAAGCCAGAATCTCTCTTCATGGGTAGACCTTAGACAAGACAAATAGGTTGTCTTTTTTGATGACCTGACCTTGTGTTCATCTCTGAATCCCCCTCCAATTAGATAAAGTCTGGTAGATCTGCTTTGTTCTCTGGCAGAGAAAGAAAATGTGCCCAGTTTTGGGGAAGAGGAACATCACGACCCTCAACAAGTCTTCTGATTGGTCTTGCTGATTTGGTACACCTCATCCTAGTAGTACCCTTAATTGTCTCTTCTCTGTATCTGTGAAAGACAAAGTCTATTCACTGATAATTAACACCAGATTTCAGCACTTTACTAATGTATATGTCTGTCGGATCACCAAAGGTCTGTGCATTGGCAGGTTTTCCCAGCACTATCACCAAAGGTTGTCCATCAATGATGAGACACGATGATGCAAGAATGAACTTGTTTCCAGTTCAGAGGCTGCCATTCATTTCTGCTAGTGAAAGAGGGACTAACAAAACCTCATGCTTTAATGCTTAAGACAAGTCAACTGGTCAACCAACCTCATAGGCTGTAA
Source organism: Macrobrachium nipponense (assembly GCF_015104395.2). Classification (NCBI taxonomy): domain Eukaryota; kingdom Metazoa; phylum Arthropoda; class Malacostraca; order Decapoda; family Palaemonidae; genus Macrobrachium; species Macrobrachium nipponense. Next base: position 137,956,943 of record NC_087202.1, on the reverse strand, counting down.
TCAGATGCTGGAGAACATTACTGTCTGCCTTAAGGATTTTTTTCTTGTCCTTATCCATTGCGTTATTAACCACCTTACCTTGTACAGAGTGGCAAATGTAGGGGGATTACCCTTGTGCAGAGCTTCATGGAATGAGATGTCTGGCTTTCTACAATGCTCTGCTACAATCAGCCTTTCTTTCACAAATGTCTTCACTTTCTCTTGCCCAAGCTCTTTGGCATGAAGTAACGACTCCTGAATAGCCATTGTAGCTAGGTCCTTTGTGGCAATGTTTTGAAGTGTGCCTGCTGATCCTGAATGAAGAGCAGATGAAAAAATATTGAGTCCATGGAAAGTCAAGATCAACGAGTTCTCATCATCTCTGTCCTATGCTTGGTGTAATTTGGTTGCCTCGTTGTGGAGATGTGTACTCCCAGGGCAGAGGTTGTACACTGCATGAGTTTCAAATGCTATGTGGTACCTCAGATTATGAGAAAGGGTCCATCTTCACATTGTTGATGTTGTCTTTGTAATACCAACAATTCCACCTCCTTTCTTTCTAGTCCATGTATCCACTCCATGGCATGGTCTGGGTATACTTGGTTGAACGTTTGGTCTGATTGCTTATCAACAAATTCCTCTAAAACGGGATGTGGAAGTTGGAGCATCTAAGCAAGATATATTAGTTCTCATGCTGCGTAGTTCAGGTTGTCATATTACCTAAAGAATGACAGCATCTAGCTGAACGAGTGAAGGTGGAGGTCCCAGAGGCCATCATGCTGGGCAGTATTGAGACCATGTCCATGTATCTCCACCAGAAGGTAAAGTTCACATCCTCTGATTTACTATCACCAAATCTTTCATCAGCTACATCCTCTGATTTACTATCACCAAATCTTTCATAAGCTACATCCTCTGATTTACTCTCACAAAATCTTTCATCAGCTACATCCTCTGATTTACTATCACCAAATCTTCATCAGCTACATCCTCGATTTACTATCACCAATCTTTCATCAGCTTATGAAAATGTTCCTGCATCAGAAATGTCATCATTTCTGGAATTTGTTCAGTGTTGTCATCTGTATCCATCTTTGACAATTGAATAACAGGCATTAATACTCTTAAAAAATATTACACCATATTTCCTGACTACAAACATAGCTAAAGAGCTTACAGTTGGTCTATTTGCATTTTATGTAGCAGATATATGACATTCGTATATTGGGGCATGCCTAATTTTCATGCTCCAGATTAATACTGACCTCATATTACTTTCAAAATGTTTCTATTACATTCATTGACCCTTAAAACATTTGTCTAGACACCTCATTTAGCAACTGGAGTGTCCAGTAATGGCTGGGTCTATTTTGCACATA
>NC_087202.1:137933085-137950585 GCF_015104395.2 Macrobrachium nipponense | reverse complement strand
TTTGAAAAATGTAAAGTGCTAATATATGCTAAACCAAAACACAGGAACAAATGCTATCTGTAATGAATCCTTCTGGGTATGAAAAGATTAAAGAAATCAAACCCCACCTGAATTTTAGTTATGGCCGAGGTATCATTTTTGACAAAGACTTATATGAGTTCACAGAAAGTAAGATCCTTGGAATGAGCCAATGACAGTGTGGAAAGTGAAAAAGAAACCCATTGCTAATATGATAATTTTGACCTTTGAAGACCATAACGTTCCATCCTATGTAATTTTTTAAAATGAAAGAGTGCGACTAAGACCCTTCCTCCCGAAACCTATTCAATGTTTCAACTGTTTCAAGTTTGGTCATTCATCAAAAGTGTAGGAATGCAAAGGATTTATATAAATTGCTCTGCCCCTGACCATGGTATTGTTTTTGAAACAAACCAAAGTGAGTAATTGTCAGCTGAACAATAAGGCTAATGATAAAAATTGTGAAGTATATAAATATGAACTGTCAGCAGTAAATAAGGCTAATGCTGAACACATTAGCATAGGATATGCCAAACAACAATTGGGCCAATCGAAGAGCTATGCAAGAGCTCTAAACCCACTACCCTTTACTACCAAAAGGGGTCCAGTGGGAGCACCTTCTTCTGCAATAGGTGTATAAGCCCCAGTGGTAGAGGGCCAGGTATCTGGGTCGGGTCTCAGTCACTGGAAGCAAGAGCACACACCACCAAAGCAGGCAAGCTGCCTGTGGTTGGAAAAGTCTCCTCCAGATAAAGAGGCTCTCCCATCATCTCTTCCATCTCCTACTTTAAAAGTAGTAAATCTATCACAGGCAGAATCTCTGCCTGATCTAATGGAGCCAGAACAGTTAAGGAACCCCAAGAAAGGAAGGACTCCTTCAGGCTCTCCCCATGTACTCCAAATAAGTTAACTTCGATATATAACAGTTATAGTGTGCTTTCCTATAGTAAAAGCAATTACTTCAATGGAACACAACCACCAAGGTAAAGAGGTGGCACAAATTACAACGGTAGATATTCATCCTCCTCCTAAAGAAAATCATACTAAGAGAAATAAAGATCACAGGGTTAGTCATAAAAAAACCATATATTTCCAGGACCCCCACCCCTAAAGAGGAAAAAAGAAAGGCTTCCAAATCGGATTAGTAATGGCTTAATTCAACATCCTACAATGAAACTAAAGGATTGTGTTCTCTTGCTGAAAATCTAAAGGGCCTCCTAAGAGAAACTAATCCTGGAGTAATTTGCCTGCAGAAAACTCAATTAGGTCCAGGAAAGTTCAATCCTGGACTTAATTATGAGATCTTCATGTCCACCCTCCAGTGGGAGATCAAGCACGTGGAGGCGCAACTTTTATTGTGAGCAAATCACTGGAATGCTTAGCCTGTTAGCCCTCAGTACAAATTTACAGGCTGTTGCTCTAAAGAACACATTAGACAAGCAGATTACTGTGTGTTCCATCTACCTGCCTCCTAGATCAAACTTCACAAACGCTGACATTTAATTTATAATTGATCAACTGCCACAACCATTTTTTATTCTTGGAGATTTGATTGCCCATAATCCGTTATGGGAGGACATAATTCCGATAATGAAGGTAAAATTTTAGAAGACATTAATAATGATAATGATATTACGCATTTAAATGATGTTACTATGACTTACCATAATATATATTTTAATTCTTACTCTGCTATTGATCTCAGCATATGTTCCTCTGCAATAGCTTTAGATTTGATTTGGTCAGTAAATAAATTTTTAAATGGCAGTGATCACTATCCCATTCTTTTAAAGTATGCCGGAAATGTCCCTACAGAAATGCCACAGAAATGGAAGCCATCAGAAACTGATTGGAGAAGTATAAAAAGGAAATCCATCTTTAAAAACTATTCAAATCTTTTAACAACCACATAAAGCATATGAGTATTGGACAAACACTGTATTATCCAGTGCATAAGCCTCTATTAAGAAAAATTACTAGAAGAGGCTGCAAGAAGTACAAATCAAGTGGCACGTCCACTGCTAAACAATGCCGATACTTTCGTCGTGCCAAGAAAGACTCTTGGATTTATTATATAAATGGAATTAACTCTAAAACACTATCGAGGTTTTTATGGAAAAAGGAACGAAAACTTGCAGGGAAATTTGTGCCACCCAAAACTCCCTCTTTGAGAGTAGGAAATAACCTCATTGCAACCCTTCAGAGTAGCTGAATTACTGGGTGGGTCAACACTTCTCCAATATTTCTAGTCCTAATAACTATTCTAGTGAATTCCAAAGAATCACGAACACTCAGTCAATCTGAATCTATCTGGTGATAATCGGGAGGCATACAATGCAAGATTCTCACTTCAAGAACTACATGAAGCACTCTCTTCATCAGATGAACTTCTCCTGGTGAAGATACAATTTTATATATAATGCTTAGGAAGTTACCTGAAGAGGCCAAAAGCTACCTTCTTAAGATCATTAACAAGATTTGGGAGACTGGAATTATGCCGAGATCCTGGAAAATTTCCATCGTAATCCCAGTTCAAAAACCAAATAAAGATCCCAACAAACTGCAAGTTATTGACCTATAGCATTAACAAGCTGTGTTTGCAATTTAATGGAAAAAATTATAAATTATCGCTTGGTATGGCACTTAGAATCAAGCTTCTCTCTCTTTCCAATTTGGGTTTTGTGAAAATAGAATCATATAAGCTTCTCTCTCCTTTCCAATTTGGGTTTCGTAGAAATAGATCTACCCTCGACCCACTTATGAGACTCTCCAACCAAATTCAGCAGGGTTTTGTCAATCAGTGTCAGACAATAGGGGTCTTCTTTGATTTGGAAAAAGCTTACGATACTACTTGGCGTAATGGAATTCTTAAATAACTACAGAAAAGGTATTAAGGGCAACTTAATTCGGTTCATTTGTTCCTTCTTATCCGAGAGATTTATAAAAGTGAGAGTAGGGAACTTTCTATCATCCCCTTTTAAACAAGAAGAAGGTGTTCCACAACGAAGTGTTCACTGTGTGACCCTCTGCTGTTTACCATAAATAAAATTTTGAAATAAGTTCCCAGCCCAGTTCGAGCTTCATTGTTTGTGGATGATTTGGCCATTTACTGCACTGCCTACGATGTTATATCTGCATGCCGATGTCTACAGAAAGCTATTGATTCTGTCTCCAAATGGGCCAAGCTAATTGGGTTTAAATTTTCAGCTATTAAGAGTGTTGCTATCTGCTTTTCAAAGAGCAGACATAAAGAGGTTATACCTAATTTAAAACTCGAGGGATCTATTTGACCATATGCTACTGATGTCAAAGTTTTGGGAATGACTTTTAACTCTAAACTCACTTGGACCAAACATATTGACAACCTTAAATATAAAATAAAAGCACCTTTTAATCTTTTGAAAGTAGTCTCTGGATATGAGTGGGGAGCTGACAAGAAATGTTTATTAAGACTTTATGATGCACTTTGTAGATCAAAACTAGATTATGGGTGTCAGATTTATTCTTCAGCATGTAAAAGTACTCTTAACGACCTCAATATTGTCCATAAACATTGGATAACGAATTTGCTCTGGGGCATTCCGAACATCTCCGTTTAGAGTCTGTATGTAGATACCCATCAACTGCCACTTGACTTACAACAGGAGGAACAGGGTCTGTACTACTCAATGCTCATTAAAAGCAGTTCCGAAATCCTTCCAATAAGATCATTTGCCAACTTGACAACAGGAAATTTAAACCAAGGTCATCTTTTCCTTTCCAGGTAAGGCTACATCAAGAAGCAAATAATGATACTTTTTTGAAAAATCAGAATATTTCTCAGTTGTGCCTCCAGATTCCCCCCATAGCTTATCCCTAAAGCAAAAGTTTGTAACAAAACTACGTTTAAGAAGAACCTTACCAATGAAATGGCAAAAAGTTTATTTTTAGAACTATGTCCCATGGTGGTGCGTATAAGATTTATACAGATGGTTCAAAGTCGAGAGAGGAAGCTGGGCTAGCCTTAATTACACAAGATTCTTATGAGGATGCAAAGCTACCTCATTCGGCTTCAAGTATATACAGCAGAACTTTGCCATTAATAGAGCATTAGATATTGTTCATCGCACCGAGAAAAAGAAATTTGTAATATATTCGGATTCTAAAAGTGTTTGGGAAAGTCTTAATATTTGCAATTCATCACATCGTTTGATCCACCAAGCACATGAGTGGCTTTTTCGAATTTCTTGCAAACGCAAAGCTGTTTTGTTCTGCTGGGTTCCTGCCCATGTAGGGATCAAAGGTATTGAAAAAGCTGATAGAGCAGCAAAAAAAAAGGATATGCAATAAAAAAATGACTGGATATCCATGAAGTTCCACACATTCATATGAAGTCTCCTATTCGAAGCTATATCCGAAAAAAATGGCAGGAGCGATGGTCGTCAAACCTCCTTACCACAAACAAGAAACTGAAGGCAATTAGACCTAAATTGAATTTTTGTCAGTATTCATTTCATAGAGATAGGAGAACTGGGATTGTTTTAATGAGACTCCGTATTGGTCATTCCCGATTGACACAGCTTTATAATTGAAGGAAGTGAGGCTCCAGTCTGTGCTCGATGTAGCTGCCTGTTGAGCATGTTCTGGTTTGTTGCCCTATGTATGGTGCTGCCAGCAGGAAATTCGGTCTTTAAGGGAAACAACTTTCTTATATTCTAAGAGATGATGTTGATGTCAATAACTTGTAAATTCTTAAAAGATATATATATAATATATAGATATATATATATATAATATATATAGTATATATATATATATATATAATTTTATAATTTTCTTATGTCATGTCATAGGGATGTATCTTATTCTAAAAAGCACAGACATTTAATCACATAATATCTGGATGATAAATGTGCTATAATCATACTCATCATATACCTGTATTGTGAGGATTAACTATATAATTTCACCTTATCTCTTATGTAGAATGATTTTCTGCTTTCCATAACGGTTCGTGTCATCACAATAAAGTGAAACCATTTAATGAGAGAAGAAAAACTAAATATAAAAACCCAACAGAACACATGCAAACTTTATTTTCTTGAAATTATGAATATTAGCAATAAAATATTCGATTTCACTTGCATCATAAGCACATCATCACCAGTATTTTCTCTTCTTACGGTAAATCTGGATCAGAAAGAATTTTTACATGATCGAGGTAAATATTACAGAGTCACTGTCCCTTTTGCTGTGGCCTGAATCGAAGGTAAACTCGCTATCTGGATTTTCAAACATTTCTTCAGCTTCATTCTCGATGAGCGACTCTTTCTCACGGAAGTTTATCTGGATATGACAATGGATCATCTTTTGCACAGAAGCGCTTCGGTGCGACATAACTATAAGAAATTGGGTATGGAACCGAGGGCGGAGGTGTACAGGAGAATGAAACGCTCCCGTAAGCAAACGACAGGAAAAGGTTACTGAACGAAACCAAATCCCAGCCTAACCTTCAGGTCACTTATGTAGTTTTATTTGGTGTTCTTTCAGGGGAAAATTGATATGAAAATATAGAATGTTCAAGTAAAGAATACATAGGAAACGGAGCTTAGATTCATAGAGGGAAAAACTTTGCTTAAATGGAGCAGAGATAGATTGCACTGAAGGCATTGTATGTATGTCTATAGTATCGGAGGACTTCTTTCCCCCCTTTTTCACCAGGCACGCTATAAATGACGCAGGATTGGAAAGGGTTAAATTCTATTGCTTTTTGGTTGTTGATCAACTTCTTATTAGTTTGACAATATATTCAGAATATTCTGCGTTCTTCCAAATATGATATTCGAAAAACGAATATCAAACTTTGTCCGTTACTGATAAACACAGCACCACAGCTGTTCCGTCACTTGTCGTGACCTCTTCAAAGTGCATAATCTGGACATTGTTGTTGTTTTTCAAAAGATTGAGCTGGCCTTATGCCAGCGCGGACTCTTGCTCATAGAGCAGCCCGTGAGGTCTGGACATGGCGTCCTGTTGTTTTTGATACGATAATAATAATACAATAATACCATAATAATACTATAAATCATTACAATAACATTAAGTGCAAAATAATGAATTCTAATTTACTTACAGTTATATAAGTTACAATAAAATAAAATTCATAATAAAAACATATTTTAAATTGTGAAAGATATAAAAAAAAACACCTGTTCTGGTGGTCACAAAAAACAGAATTAGCAATGCATGACACGGATCAAGGGGATGTGAGGAGTGGAAAGGGTTGGGGAGGGGAGGGGGAGGGGGAGGGGAGGGGGAGGGGGGGGATTGAGGAAAGCGTGTGATTTGAAAGGTGTTGTTGCCGTTGTTATGGTTGTTTTCTATGTTAACGTTGTATGTTGTGGGGCGTCTGCTAAATAGGGGTGATCTTTCTGCTTCTTGTTGTCTGTTCAATGCAGTTTTGTGCAATAAAAATGCAAACAGATTCTGCTCTGATTAATCTATGGATGGCGACTACTAGTATGTTCTATGCAGCGTTGGTGGATGGATCCATTATTTCTATGGGCCTGTAAGCGTCTTTTAGGGTTGTGTAAGTGTGACCAACGCACGTTTTTTCGGAGGACTGGCACATCATCCTCTCTGGCCAGGTGCTGTCTTCCTTGTCTGGGTTCGGAGCGGTATTATTTCTCGCTATGAAAGAAGCTGTTAAACTGGGTTTACAGTAAACTCGTTCATTAACGGATTAACCTATTCGAAGGGGGTGTAGGGTGTAAGTGTTATTCCTCTGTTGATGATGTTGGCAATCGCCCTTTTCTCTCCTCGAATCTATCATTGTATGCAGTTCGATGATAAATGATGATATTTTTATCGTTCGTCCCCTGGTTTCCTCATAACGGATAATCATTTTCTTAAATCTATACAAAGTCATAACGGATAAAGGGGGTATTTTCTTAAATCTATACAAAGTTATAACAGATAAAGGGGCATTTGATTAAATCTATACAAAGTTATAATGGATGAAGGGGACATTTTCTTAAACTTTAACAAAGTCCATTGCGATCCGTGTGAAATTTTCAAAGGACTGGTATCGTTGATTACACTGAAGAGCACTTGCACACGATCAACCTGGAATGACCTCTTTGGGAACAGAAGGCACTGCTACAGTGAATATAGCAGTGGTTGGAACGGCTGGGAGAGGAAAGAACAATTTCTATAATCTGTGATAAATTGTACACCAACATTAACAGTCCAAGTGGAAACGAAGTTAAGAGATTCGTGCAAAAGAAAGCTATACGTCCAAGTGCAGCGAAATTCACACAAAAAGAGTCGATGACCCTGTCCGAATGGAGGCGGACTTGTTCAAGAACAAGCTAATATATAAATTTACCTGCCCATAAAAGCCTCGGCCAAGTATTCGTCCACTGATTGCCAGACTAGGACGACACTCGTACGTCACTTACACTCAGTTCAGGAACACTGGCAACAGCAAGCTGTGACACTGTGAGTCCATACCAAGAAAAGAGCAGCTGTTAGTTAGCAGTTTCTTGAAGCGTTGTAAACAAATCTCTAAAAACAAACCATCCCGTCAACAGTAGACTTATGTGACCCTTTCACCATTTAAAGAAAGAAAAGAACAGAATATAGAATTTAGGCCCAAGGCAAAGCGCTGGGACCCATGAGGTCATTCAGCGGCGAGGAAGAAATTGACATTGAAAGGTTAGAAAGGCGTAACAGGAGGGTAACCTGCAGTTGCACTATGAAACAAATGATAGAGAGGGTTGGCAGTCGGAAGGAAGCAAGAGGATATGAACGACTATCAAAAGAAAAAAATTCACTATGAAACGATTGCCCAGCCGGATCTATGCTTTACAAAGAATTGCAAACAAACGACGCCGTTAAAGATGGTGAAACGCTCTTTATTCTTATCTTTTAACAAGATATCATTCCAGAGCTTTCACTTGAAAGCATCGTCTGGACAACCTTTTGGGCAAACGCTTTCCAAAAACGTGATCCTTAACTAAGAGGCAAGAATTCATTCTCTTTACATTCCACATAAACAGTTGGAAGAAATTGAAATGAATGACTTCGCAAGGTAATTCAACTAATAGGAATGTCTCGTTTCGAAGAGGAGTTTATCTATTCTTTTTGTTTCTAAATCGTCACTTTTGTTTGAAAGTCAGGGCACGTGTGTCAAGACGTCACTTATTAATGTCAAGCTGACAGGATTAATGTCCTGGAAAAAAATAATATTTTTGCGCACTTCCGATTCACTAAATTCTTTATTCTGATTAAACAACCCTCGAATGGACTTCAGAAAAAGACTTAGACATCGAACTGGACTTCCTGGAAGAAAGAAATGAGAACTGGAAAGTTTCTTTTCATCGGATAATTACGAGAAATCCTTTCGAGATTGAGCTTCAATGACGCTGGATGAGATGTCTGAAGAGGCTGTGGACTGAAGCTGCTTGAATGATCCCTCCGATTTCAGTAGTCCGAACCTAGAGTTGTTTTTTTTTCTTCTTCTTCCTTTTGCTCTTGTCCGAAGGCGTCTATGACGTTCATCTTTCAAATTCCATTGCATCTTCGGTTTTGTAAAAAAGGACTGTTTTCATGAGAACTCAGGTGGAAGTTGTCAGCTATGAATATCAAACATATGTATACAAAGAAACTCGGAGGCAATATGACACACACAAGAGCTTCTCCTATTTGCAAATCAAGGGGAAACCGTACCTAGAATAGAAATGCGTTCTATGGCTTCTAGTGCTTACGGTTTTAATGGGATTAATCATGAAACCGAAATGGTTTCTCGTCAGAAACAAGCGTGTTTGAAAACTGACTCCTGGGTGGTGGCAGTAATTCAAAACAATTTCAGTTAAATCTAAGATCCTCTGTACCTTACGTGATTACTAACCTGGCAATAAGGTACACCCTTATTGCTTTGCGTACTGGGGAGAGCGTTCCTTCACGGATATTCAATTATCCTTCGTGTGCTTAAAAAAACGTCCGTGGATTTGTTTAGAATCAATAATATTTAGACTTGGGTTATTGAAACTTTTATGATATTGCTGCTCTCAGATCAGGAAAAAAATGTCGTTTTATGATATCACCTTTAATTTCTACCTGTCATTGAAATCGAACCGATCACAGTGCGTCACCCAAGGCAAACTGTGAACTACATCCTCCCAACGAGATCTCTTCGCTGACTTATGCGATATTTCTTGTGGAAAAAGTAACTTTATGAAACTCGCTCTATATTAATTACACATCACCAAGGACATCCAACACACAGAATAACAGACGACCACGCTAAGATGCCTTCAAGTGACTGACAATTCTTAGCTTCTTTAAGTCTATATTTTTATATATATAACAAAACCACTCAGCAGACTTCCTTAGATTTTTTTGAGACGATGGTGAATTCCATTTCCTTCATTTTTTATATCCTGACTTCACAGTGGGGAAAGGACAGGATAATAATCCAAGCAAGTGCTATGACACAAAAACGTGACAACGGTAAATAAATGGTCACGTCAAACGAATCCAGTCCCCCTTCATACCATTCAACTGGCGTGGTAATGGTACAATTGAAAGTAATTGAAAATGATGGCAGCATTTCACAATATATTAACCATGCATAGTTCAAACGCCTAAATACGGGTTAAAACATTAATTAACTGGGGAGGAAACAAGAAGGTAAACGCATCGAAGTATTTTTCTTATTTGTAAACATGATACTAGTCATTGCTATTGTACTCCTTGGAGAAACAACTCCACAGTTATGTATAAGTACATATGTTTAAAGTTAAATCTGCAGAGAGAGCTTTCGGTAATCTGCTCGACTGAAAAGGGGAATCGAACGGATTCCTGAAAGCTCTCTGAAAAGTTATCTTTGGATAATATATGTTCACATACGCAACTATGGATTTGTTTCTCCTTTTTAAGAATCATGCCACCATGAGTATTTTTCAATAATTGCACTCCTTGTATAAAGAGTATTGAAATAAAAGGGTATATAATCACAATGAAGCAAGAATAAGGAACTGTATCCGGATCTGTTCTTTAGTGAAGGCAAAAGGCAGCGAAGAAAAGATTTTCTGACATGAAATTCATCAAATGACCCATTGTGACCATGCTGTGGTCAAATACATCTCAGTTGGTGGGAAGACTGACTCTCTCCTTCGTTTCGAAGGTAAAGGACGAAGATAAACAAACAGGACAAAGAAAGCACGTAATTTGGTATGATTTGGAATAGAGCCTCATGAGCCAGAGAAATGTCCGTCTATTTAGTAGACCCAACTTTGAAGAGCACTCCAAAGATTTTCATAGAATCCTTTCATTTCACCGCCCATAAAAGACAAACTCAGGAGCTCTGATTCTGAAAGCTCCATCGGTACTATGTTGATGACTTGCATATAAATCTACGCGAACAGAATGATCGGTGTCTTGACAGATCGCACGACCGCCATATCTGTTGGTTGTCCGAGGCCGGAGATCCACACTATGACCACTTAGCCATTTCAGATAATCACAACCGTCAGAGTAGTTGAATTTAGTCGTATTCATATATGAAATTTTAAGCCATTTGAAATATAATTTATTGTACGGATCCAGTAAATTGAGGCTATCTGAAAATACCCTTTGTCTCAAGCATAAGTAAAGTTAAAACAATACTTACAGTGCACACACACACACACACATATATGTATAAATAATATATATATATAGATATACTATATAAATATATATATAGTATTATATAGATTATTGATAGAGATTATTATTTAATTATATATATTATAATATATATATTATATTAAAAAAAATATATTTATATATATAATATATAGATATACATATATATGTTATATATCTAGGAGGTGAAAAGAGGGGGCAATGGCGAATAATATGTTTTATATGATAGTAAAGTCACATAGCTCTCCTCGCTTGAGACAAGAGGTGGTGCACTGCGAGTTCACTTGAAGAAAAAAGGTATTTGCTGAACAAGCAACTTGACTCAGAGATCGTTCCCCCATTTGTGAGGCATGTACATTCGTTTGAATGCGTATTACAGGCCTACTAGTTCAGGGTACTTGTGGAAGACGCATTCTTTGTGCGAACGAGAATAGATCAAGTGGTTGCTCCGAGTGTCGGGAGAAAACGCCCATCGAAAAGGTAGGACACATTCTATAAAAACTTAGAAAAACTGTTACCTTTTGAAAAAGAGAGAGAAGTGTGAAAATACTCTCTTTACGTAAATACTTTGAAAAGAGTGACGTGGGGGATGTCTATATACCTATTATCTTTATTACAGATGGGTCCGATTCCATGGTTGATTAGAAACGGGAATCTCTAACCTGACTAATACGAGACAATATGACACTTTTGGGTTTGGGAGTGTAACCTTAGTCAGGAGGGTAGAATGTTATCTTACTGGTTTCTTTATGGGTAGATTTGGGTGTTTATGCCATTATGACTTGTTAATCATTTTGTTCTATGTTATAACCAATTGCTTTGGGAAATAAATAGTATTTTTTATATTTACGCAGTCTTAATAAGCCTCGTGACATCTTACAGACAGGGCACCGTTGGCAACAGGTAAGAGTTCCCAGTTTGTGTAGTTTAGGGGATAAGGAGGGGAAACAGTGGTAGCAGCGGTAAAGGCTTTTTATATATCTTTCAAGCTGTAGGTACGCTCCGAAGGGACTGGTGACTAGTTAGAAATAGGGGGTTTCGTCTTTTTTTTTGGTAGGAAAAGGGGTTATTAATCATGTCACAGGCAACTCAGGGTCATTACTGCTGATTCGACAGAGAGAAGCTGTTCCTCAGACTTCCTCTCCCAAGCCAAGTCAGTTTGATTTCTTGAGATTACGGAATAAAGGTGTTTAAAAAAAACGTGTGGAGGAAAAGTTTAATTTTCGACATATTAAAGTGTTTTTGCAGTTCGCACATATTTGCGGCGTATATGAATTCGGTTTTACGGTCATATGAAGACGTAAGTGTATTTTCGAGTTTTTGTTCTTTCTCATTTTTTTTTTCTCTTTTTATATTTTGTGGATTTTCTTTACCCTTTTGTTCTTGTTCATGTTCCTTATATTTGTGTGTGGCGAACTTACCTGAGTGGGATTTTTGCGGCGAGTCACGCCAGAGAGAGAGAGAGAGAGAGAGAGAGAGAGAGAGAGAGAGAGAGAGAGAGAGAGAGATAGAGGGGCGATGGCGAATAATATGTTTTATATGATATATATATCGAGCTACAAATGTCCCTTAATATCTAATTCGCTCTACCTCGGAATTAATATATTTTCATATATGTTTAACCGAGGGGGAATTTATTAAGTGATAATAGAATTGGCTGCCGACAGGCGCAATCCATCGACCTCTCAATTCCAGGACTGGCAGTGAAGCCGTCCTGGAATTAAGAGGTCGATGGATCGTGGCTGTCGGCCGCCAATTCTATTGTCGCTTAATAAATTCCCCCTCGGTTAAACATATATGAAAATATATTAATTCCGAGGTAGAGCGAATTAGATATTAAAGGACATTTGTAGCTCGTTATATGTATATGAATCACGGTAATGTGATAGACTTTTATATATATATATATATATATATATATATATATATATATATATATATATATATATATATATATATATATATATATTGTTCAAGATTTTAAGCCAGAACCAAGGAAAAATAAAGTCTTTTACCCAAGTTTAATGCATCTATGTCTATATACAAGTTGCCCCTTCCACTTTGGAAGAATCCATTCTCTCCATTCTCTTGGAAAAGCTGTCTTCTCCCATTGGTTCTTGGAATTACCCCCTGCAGAGCCAACATTTCAAAAGGCCTGGAACCCAGCAGCCCACTCTCAGAAGAACTTCCCAACCTAGGAGAGGTCAGATCCCTTGCATCTGACCAGACGCCACCCTCTCCCCCCTTTGCCCTGCTTTCCCATGCTCTGGGAAGTTCCCAGTATATTTTTAAGGTCCATAGTGCTGGGAGACATCAAGGAGAAGAATACCAGCCTTCAATATTCAGATACTGTTGGAGGAAGTTCCATTTCAGACAGGTGAATTGTTTTTCCCTTTGTATTTCATTTCCTTTTCCAAGGCGACTTGTGTAGCTCTCATCACCCCCCATCTGGCTCAATTCTGTAATTACTCCCCTGATACTAGTAACATCCCCCTAGTGAATTTAAGCCATGAAATAGTTTTCTCTGTGTAAATTTCCCAGTCATTTCATTTCCCCCATGAGTGGCCTTTTTGATTGAAAGAAAGTAGTGAGTAACGTTCGCCCTCGTGTGCCCCCCTGCCTTATGCCTGTGTCCTCTATTTGCAGACAAACGCTGTGCCTGGCTGTGGTAGAAATTGGAAATCCTTGAAGCTTGCAATCTTAATCCGTTGCGCAAATCTCTAAATGCTGTGACTGAATTGCTCCAGCCATGTGTTATGGTGGATCGAAAAGCGTCCCCCCTTTTTGTTCCTGGACCTCTGTAAATTCATGGAAATACAGTGCTTTAAAACTAGAGTCCAGCTTTTACCTAAATTCCTCCTCCTCAGTAATATTAGCCTTATGCCTGAGTAGTTTATCCTTTTTTTTTTCTTTGTCTGACCCCTCCCTCCAGTCAAGGCAAAATTTTCAGTGTTAATTGTATTTCCTTGGAGTGATCGAGGTGGAAAATGGAATAATATTTATATATGAGGTTTGTAGTCCACCCACGCGTAGGGTATGTCCTGCATTACGCCCTTTGGTCTCATTCCATTCTGAAGCGGTGTCACTCCCGATGTCTTGGCCTGCCACTATTTCCGACTTGTGGGTTGATTCTGTACTCAGCTAGCTTACCCTTCAACTACGCGGTTCCCCAACCAGACCTTGTCTAAATGTCCATTTTCACAACCCTACCGAAGTCATTGTTCCTGAAGTTCCTAAGGGTGCTGCCTGATGAGGAACAGCTTCCCCATTGATTCCCTGGTGAAGCCCTGCAAGTGACCGAAGACCTTCCTCTAATGCCCTGGCTTGATCGCTGCCTGTTCCATCCGCAGACTAAGGTAATTGGAATTGGAAATTGTTCTGCTGGCCCTTCACCTATTGTTGCTTGCACTCATTCCCTATTCCAACTGTTTTCTCATATTCCCATTCTTATTCCCATCTCCGTCAGAGACCCCTGTGAGTTATAGAAATTGTGATATTTTTATGAATTGTGTTGAAGTGATATTAGCGCGTGCTACTTTTCTAATAGTGATTTCATTGCATTAATGTAATATTGAGGCTTAGATTAACTGAGTGTTCTGTGTAATTCTCACTTTTCTGTTTATCATCTGTATGTAATTTAACCGTCACTATAGTCGATTCACTAAGGTGGATTCTTGTGCCTACGAGATGTTTGTTTCGGGACCTCTGATTGGCTGGTACCGGGAGGTAAGCTGCTCGCTCAGTGTGTCATATTTTCGTTTGTAGCTTAAACTAGCAATATATTTATATTTCTTCATTTACCTCACCTTTTGCAAAAGTTACGGAAGTTCTGGTCATACCAAAGGATTTGGTATTAATTGTACAATTAAATAATCTTTTCCTGAAATCAATAAGATAAAACACACAGGAATTATAGCGAGTAAAAGTGAAGGGAGAAACATTTAATTCTTTATACCTGTTTTTATTTATCATCTTATTTTGAATAATTCATGCGATCAAAATAAAACTTGTATTTTCATACATCAAAATCACCCCATATTTTAGATGGGTGTAATATGTGAAGAGAACATGAAGAATATGTCTTAAAATGTTGCATCCGTACTTGACTCAGCCTGAAAGGAAGTCAATCTCTTATTCTTTGTTTTTTATCATTTCACCGAAATTATTATTTCATATCACTCAAATAAGTCTCTGACATCTCTTTCGTTTGAAAATATATTCATATAATAAAGTTAGAAACAATATTCTGCAACAACCTGATCAAAGCTTAGGCCGAGTTGAAGAGTGCGAAGTCTGTTCATAGAGTTCAATTTATTCCCCCCAGCCCGCCTAGATCTGAGCTAACGATACCAGATGCATCCATCTGATTATTATTATTATGTTTTTCTTTATCAGATATGTCCAGACATACTATATGATATTGGATTGAAAATGTTCGACAGTCATAATGGGAATTCTGTGTATTTAATTACAGAAAAATCTGAAAGCATCAGCGTATTCAGGGTCAATTTTTTGTATGAAAACATAAGTTTTAGTTTATCTTGATCCCTTTAATGATGCAAAATCCGATGATAAGTAAAAACAGGTATGAAGAATTAAATGCTTCTCTCTTCACTTATCCTTGTTGCAATTCCTTTGTGGTTTATCTTATTGATTTCAAGAAAAGACGAATTTGTTCTACAATTAATACCGAATCCTATTGTATAACCAAACCTTTCCTATCTTGTGCAAAATGTGAGATAAATGAAGAAATACAAATATATTGATAGTTTTCTGAGACACAGGGAGCTGCCTACCTCCCGGTACCAGCCAATCAGAGGCCACCAAACAAACGTCTCGTAGGCACAAGAATTCACCTTAGGTGAATCAACTATAGTATTCTGTGTTACAATGTTCACTGCTTTGCAGATTCGTGTAGACCGCCAAATTGTGTGCCTCCTCCTGTAGTTCAACAGCGCCACTCAACATCTGCCAGTGCCAAGGCTTGCGATGTTTCCGAGATTTCAGTGTGAGCTTAATGCTTAACAGTACTTCACCAATTTATGTTACTCAGTGTTACAAGTTTAAGTTTTTAATCCATATCCATGCATCTATGTGATCCTTTAGGGTTAATGTTTTCTGATCGCAATTAGGTGACACATTTGCTTTGCTATTGTGATTAAATTTACTAATGGCAAGAGTGCCCCCAAAATTATGTTCACCTTCAATCCTAGTGGTTTTCTATAAAGGTCCTTAGTATTTCTGTTCAGAGATCTGTGCCCCTTTGAGTCAGTATAGTCGTTCTTGCACATGGCATATTTTTGAGTAAGAAAAATTTTTTAATTCCTCAAAATAAACTTAATACCTGATATGCAGACTATGACAATTTCCATGAGTAATTTCTTTACACACTAACCTTTCGGTACATGTTAATTTCTGTTCATTGCAGTGGTCTGTATGACAATCACCTTTTTCCTAGCAGAGTCTTCTTTAATGAATTCAAGACAGAATTATTAATCACAGGAAAGTAAAGTATTTTCAGTGACAGTATACAGTCTTTACATGACAAAACAATGCGAAGGAGATGTAGGAAAAGTTTTCTGAGTGCTTCAGTTTCCCCGGGAAGTGCCGGGTTGGTCAACCAATATATTATATATATATATATAGACTTCAGGAGGTTCCATGATACATATGATAAAAGGCCAAGTTTATTAAGAAAAAAAAAACAACATTTCGCACTAATGACTCAGAGCATCATCAGTGTGAAAAGTAAGACAAAATAAAATATATTATTACCATAAAAGGAATTCACAATGGAATTAAAATTTACAAGTTCAGACAGTAAAAAGCAAAAGCATAAAAAGCACATAAAATAGTAAAAAAAAAAAAAAGACTACCAAAACACCAACCGTCCACAAGCAGGAGAGAAGAGGGAGTGACATACAATAGCGTCCAAGGCCAGACGACAACTATGCCAGTTACAAAGTTGCTGAGGAAGTATTACTACTATCGAGAGAGGGAACCAGTCTTTTAATATATAACGATTCTAAAGTTGTTAAGTGGTCTGGGTCCCTTTCATAACCAATTATTAAGAAGTGCTGTTTCAGGACTTCGGTTTTACATATTGCGGCATGATTTTTGATATTAGAAAATTCTGGCTGCTTCATTCTTTGGCCAGTGCGAAAGCTGAAGCCCAAATGGCTGCAATATCTGACCTGCAGAACCTCCGCGTCGATCCAACGTAAGAGCCTGGGCATCCAGGGCATGTGAATTTATAAATCACATTGGATCAATGAACAATTAAAAAACCTATTGTATAACGACTTATCTTTTAGATCGCCTCTTGCACCAAAGAATGTTTTACAAATTTATTAATGATTTTATTTCGAATGTATTTTTAAGACTTCAAAGAAAATTTCTAAGTCTTGATGTTGTTATTACTGATTTCCAACAAAGAAACAAGTGGATTTTTAACTTATATGATTACATTTTATCGAAGAGAGAAATTTTTACTATCTTTTGGTTTGGACTTTTGTCTGCCATCTTTTAGGCCCAACTATGCTAGATTCCTTTTACCATTTGAGGTCATATTCCAGAGTCTTATGAGACTTGATGTTAAAAAAATATTGGTAATCTCCAACAGAAAATCTCTACTTTAGTTCACAAAACTTATGGTAATTTACAAACTTGAAAAAACGCGATGATATTGTAATTTGTAAGCCGGATAAAGGCAAAGGTGTTGTGATTATGAATAAGAACGATTATGTGGAAAAATGGAAAATATTTTGTCTGATACCACCAAATTTAAAGCTCATGGTGAACCCACTTTTCT
>NC_087202.1:137915585-137928085 GCF_015104395.2 Macrobrachium nipponense | reverse complement strand
AATTGCTTTAAAAGTAATGAGATGACATTACATCTCTAATATACAAAGTATGTACAGTAGTACCTCGAGATATGATATTAATCCGTTCCGAGGCGCCTTTCGTATCATGAGGTTTTCGTATCTTGGACCACATTTTACATGTAAAATGGCTAATCCGTTCCAGCCCTCCAAAAACCCCGCAGTAAATTTCATAATAAAGCTAAATTGACCTATAAACAATGAATACTACACAATTTGGACCATTCAATACCTAAATTAATAAAAAATGCAAAATATAACCTGTAAATAAAGTGTATATTAGTGTACATGGTAACAAGAAATATACTGTACGTAAAATGTGGAAGCTTACCTTTCGAGTGAGGCTATCTCCGAAAGTGGCGGCAGAGGAGGAAGACAAACGGCAGATAACGTACGCACGTACGTACACTTAACTTTACGAAAACACATAAAAAATTTAAGGAAAACTATAAAACTAAAATTTACGAAACACAATAACAAAACTGTAACACCTTAACTTTACAAAAAACTAAAAATTAAATTTTTTTTCTTTTTTTGATTTTTAACTTTTTTTTTACTTTTACATAGGCTTTTTTTTTTTTTTTTTTTTTTTTACAGAATTTCAACTTCATCACCACTTTCCACGTTCTGTTTATCCCTTGGTTCTTCCTTTTTGCTCTCAACTTTCTGTTTTTTTTATCACTTGGTTCTTCCTTTTTGCTCATCCTGCTATGCTGAAGGCCTCTTTAAAAATAACGATCCAACGAGATTGCTTCTGCCTACTTTTCACAATGTTCCTGAAACGACTCAGGCAAACGTCATCAAAACTGCGCAAGCATACGACCTGTGTAAGCCTTTCGGGGTGTTCTTTTTCCGATAAACGATTGCACTTTATGAAAAGCGGCTAGAACATCCTTAATTTCTGCCGTTGTCATAGGGTCGTCGTCCTCCTCCTCGCCGCTGCTAGAGAACTCCTCTTGAACACGTTATGTTGCATGGCCTCCAACCAACTCCTTCAGGTCATCCGTCGTAAGCTCCTCTTGGTGCTCCTCGAGAAGGTCGTTGATGTCGTCCTCGTCGACGACCAGCCCCATGGACTTGCCGAGTGCAACGATCTCGTCAAGATCTGGTTCCAAAACAGTTTCGGGATCGTCAACTGATTCAGACTCTGCAGCACCAGCTTCGTCCACGTCGAATCCCTCGAAGTCTTGGGCGGATACGGCATCAGGCCAGAGTTTCCTCCACGAGGAATTAAAGGTTCGCCTCGAAACCTCCTGCAAACTTGGTTGATGAGTCGGATACAATGACGATGTCGAAATGCTCCTTCCAAAATTGACGCAAAGTGAGGTTTGTGGTATCGGTGATGTCGAAACATCTCTTGAAAAGAGTTTCGTGTATAGCTTCTTAAAGTTCGCTATCACTTGCTGGTCCATGGGCTGGAGGAGAGGGGTGGTGTTGGGCGGAAGAAAAAGAATCTTAACGAAGGAATACTCTGCTAGGATATCTTCCTCGAGGCCAGGAGTGGGTGGGGAGGGGCATTGTCCAACACCAGCAGACATTTCAGGGGGAGGCGCTTCTCTTCCAAAAATTTCTTCACTGTCGGCTGAAACACAGATTTACCCACTCGGTGAACAAAAGCCTCGTTACCCAAGCTTTTGCATTAGCCCTCCACATCACTGGAAGCTTCTCCTTCAGCACTTTGTGGGCCTTGAAGGCTCGAGGAGTCTCGGAATGATACACCAGTAGGGGCTTCACCTTGCAATCCCCTCTGGCGTTTGAACAAAGTGCGAGCGTAAACCTGTCTTTCATAGGCTTATGCCCGGGGTAGCTTCTTCTCTTCCTCCGTGATGTACGTCCGACAAGGCATCCAAAAAAGGCCAGCCTCATCACAGTTGAAAACCTGCTGAGAACTGTAGCCATCTTGGTCATCATCTCGTCGAAAGTTTCTTAAATGCTTCGGCCGCTTTCGTGTCGCGCTGGCAGCCTCCCCATGACGCGCCACCGAATGGATGCCAGTCCGTTTATGGAATTTCACGAACCAGCCACTTTTCCATGCGAAGCCTTGAACTCTGGGGTTGGCGTTGAAGTCCCTTCCTCTCCGTCGTCTTCCGCCTGGGCAATCAAATCGCCGAAAATAGTGCTGGCCTTGTGGGCGATTGCTGTCTCCGTTACCGTATCGCCAGCGATTTCTTTGTCTTTTATCCAGACAAGGAGCAGCCATTCCATCTCGTCGTGCACGTGGGTCCTCTTGCTGGACAAAATAGTGATGCCCTTCGACGGTGGTAGCTGCTTTGATGGCATCCTTTTGTTTAAGATGGTGCCTATTGTCGACGGATTACTGCCGTATTCCTTTGCGATCACACTCAATCGCATACCAGCTTCGTACTTCATGATGATCTCCATCTTTGTCTCCAAAGAGAGCATGCGCTTCTTTCCGTGAATTTCAACTTTCTTGGGACCCATGACTTGCACGTAAGTACTGCATCGAAATCACTAACTAATTTACGTTACTAAACGAAATCGTTGGACCGAACGAATGCCATGTGCGTACGATAAAGATGTTGGTACAAAGAGGCGAGATAGGTACGCAACCACATATACGTATAAGATGCATGATGGGAGGGATGCTGTCCAATAGGAGAGAAGGATCTCATGGTGGTGACTAGCATCAGGAGCCAATGGGAGAGCAGGAGGATGGTGGCGAGTCTACTAGTACTAAGATGGCGGCGTGCGGCGCGAGTTTCAAAATTGTTATCCGGGCGAATCTCGGACTTTCAGAAACCTTTCGTATCTTGAAAACTTTTCGTATGTAGAGCCGTTAAATTTTTCGCATTGGCTTTCGTATCTCGAGTTTTTCGTAAGTTGAGCCTTTCGTATCTCGAGGTACCACTGTACTTATAATTTGGCAGAAATCATAGCCTTGCAATATACATATATAATAGGCACTGGGGTATATGTAATAAGTGGAAATCAGATCGAGAATGAGTTGACAGGCAGTTGGATATGAAAACAGTACAGCCTCGAGTGTTTTGGAACTTTGGAAAATTTATAAACCAGTGAATTCCTCAGGCGTAACAAATTACCAGCCCAACATTGGCGTGATCGCCAGCGCGCAAATGACCTAGATTAACTCATAGCCACATGATCGTGACATCAAAAAAGAAAAATGCAGTTATCAGTCTCTATGCCAATAGGGCGTGTACATGAGACACGGGAAAACATGCGCACATCAGAATCATGAATAGACTAGCATGCGTGCATTAGTTAATGTCAATTAGCATGCGTAAGTTCATACGTCTGTTAGAGGAAATGAATGGAATGTAACCTCCTAAGTAGTGATTCATGGGACTATTGGACAAGACCTTTTAGTGGTGATCGCAGGCCGGAGAAGGCACCAAGAAGGTCCATCAATTAAGGTAGAGTGCTGAGATACAGAACATTTAGAACAGATACTTTGAGAGGGGAAGTGCGGTGCGACACTTAATATTATTGATGAACTTTAGAATTTAATTTTCCGATAAATTGTGGCTCACGAAAATGAATTATTTAGACATTTATCTGAGAAGACTGATGGGGGTTATTTGACAGTGAGAATAGTGGTGATAGTTCTTTTCAATATGATTATGCAGAACAGTAATGGTATCTCATGGTTTGGGATTTAGATTATTTTATTTCATTTTCTTGTTACTATTTTGGGGAAAATAAAGACTAATTTTCATATCTCAAAAGTTTGAATTAGCCTAAGATTAATGATTGATTTCAGATAGGCAGAGAGGAAGACAATGGGAACATTGAAGGTAGGTCACGTTACCAAGTTAGGAATGGGCGCTCCTTTTAATTAAACAGGGTCATTTGACAGGGTAACACATATATTATAACCAGGCAAAACCATCGAAACTGATGTCTCTGATGAGATGTTATTAGCATCAATGAATATGATTAACACATTTACAAAGTCTGCAAAATGGCTAAAAATGCAAATGATTCTTTTACCATTTTAGGACCAGTATGTATATTGAGCTTCTATGTATCAAGAGGTTCCAGAGACGACTGTTGACAGCCGTCTAGTTTTGAAACACATGTATGTACCCCTCATTTGAGTCCTGATATAAAGCTTCATCGAATCACTTGTATGCTCTTGTGATTACTATGTTAACTATATACAAAAGTGTGTAACACCAATATTTCTTTTCAGTGCATGTACAAATACCATTCATGAATGTCACTACTTACATTAAATCACACTGTAGTCATACAATGTTTCTGTTCATCACTTTGTTGGTGACATGTGAACATTGATGTGCCATCGTGACCCTGATTTATGGCAGTTGCAGTGGCACGTTTGACACTGCTTCCAACAAGCACATTTAATAATTTCAAGACATCTTTCTGGAATTGGACTTAAAGACACCGAATAGGCTGTAGACCTGATCATCATTTTTACTCCATCCCATTTGTACAGGTAAGGAGGTTCAGGTGTTGCCCAACGAACATTTCTCTATATCATGGTTGAGTAGTGTACTTGCATCATGTGAAAACATAGAGCATCACTTTTTGGTGGCAGAGCCTCTGGTTTACCACTTGTGCAGAACAATATGTGTCTAGCAGCATCTACAGAGTCTGTTTTCTGGACATTGTGTATCCTGCAGATGAGTGCTTCTGAAGATTTAATGGGACATTGTATATCCTTCAGATGAATTCTTCTGGAGATTTTAATGGTCGCATCTGTGAATTTCACCAATGCCCAAGTTATTCAGCAATTTATTTATTGTGGTCTTTGAAGATTTTCCAGGATGGGCCTTTTGATGAGATTTGCAATGTAGGAGGTGGTATCACATCCAATCAGTGCAAGGAATGGTAAGAGTGCTGGTGCTGAATCCTTTGGTAGATTTGCTGAAAACCAATTCAACTGGAAATTTAATGTATTGCAATTTCTTTCTGGTTCCACACATCAAACCAGAGGTTTTCACAGTGTGCACAAGGGAAATAGGAGACAAGAAGCAGAACATTGGTGTCCCTTGAAGACACAACAACAGTACTGAACTTACAATGTACAAGGATGCAACACAAGCCAGAATCTCTCTTCATGGGTAGACCTTAGACAAGACAAATAGGTTGTTTTTTTTGATGACCTGACCTTGTGTTCATCTCTGAATCCCCTCTAATTAGAAAAAGTCTGGTAGATCTGCTTTGTTCTCTGGCAGAGAAAGAAATGTGTCCAGTTTTGGGGAAGAGGAACATCATGACCCTCAACAAGTCTCTGATTGGTTTTTGCTGATTTGGTACACCGTCATCCTAGTAGTACCCTTAATTGCTCTCTCTGTATCTGTGAAAGACCAAAGTCTATTCACTGATAATTAACACCAGATTTCAGCACTTTACTAATGTATATGTCTGTCGGATCACCAAAGGTCTGCGCATTGGCAGGTTTTTCCCAACACTATCACAAGGGTTGTCCATCAACGATGAGACACGATGATGCAAGAATGAACTTGTTTCCAGTGCAGAGGCTACCATTCATTTCTTTCTGCTAGTGAAAGAGGGACTAACAAAACCTCATGCTTTAATGCTTAAGACAAGTCAACTGGTCAACCAACCTCATAGGCTGTAATCAGATGCTGGAGAACATTACTGTCTGCCTTAAGGATTTTTTTTCTTGTCCTTATCCATTGCGTTATTAACCACCTTACCTTGTACAGAGTGGCAAATGTAGCGGCATTGTCCTTGTGCAGAGCCTCATGGAATGAGATGTCTGGCTTACTACAATGCTCTCCTACAATCGGCCTTTCTTTCACAAATGTCTTCACTTTCTCTTGCCCAAGCTCTTTGGCATGAAGTAACGACTCCTGAATAGCCATTGTAGCTAGCTCCTTTGTGGCACTGCTTTGCAGTGTGCCTGCTGATCCTGAATGAAGAGCAGATGAAAAATATTGAGTCCATGGAAAGTCAAGATCAACGAGTTCTCATTATCTGTCCTATGCTTGGTTGTGATTTGGTTGCCTCCTTGTGGAGATGTGTACTCCCAGGGCAGAGGTTGTACACTGAATGAGTTTCAAATGCTATGTGGACCACCTCAGATTATGAGAAAGGGTCCATCTTCACAGTGTTGATGTTGTCTTTGTAATAAACCACCATTCATTCCACCTCCTTTCTTTTCTAGTGCCATGTATCCACTCCATGGCATGGTCTGGGTATACTTGGTTGAACGTTTGGTCTGATTGCTTAACAACAAATTCCTCTAAAATGGGATCTGGAAGTTGGAACATCTAAGCAAGATATATTAGTTTTCATGTTGCGTAGTTCAGGTTGTCATATTACCTAAAGTATGTCAGCATCTAGCCTAACGAGTGAAGGTGGAGGTCCCAGAGGCCATCATGCTGGGCAGTATTGAGACCATGTCCATGTATCTCCACCAGAAAGTAAAGTTCACATCCTCTGATTTACTATCACCAAATCCTTCATCAGCTACATCCTCTGATTTACTATCACCAAAGATTCATAAGCTACATCCTCTGATTTACTATCATCAAATCTTTCATCATTTACAACCTCTGATTTACTATCACCAAATCTTTCATTAGCTTATGAAAATGTTCCTGCATCAAAAATGTTATAATTTCTGGAATTTGTTCAGTGTTGTCATCTGTAGCCATCTTTGACAATTGAATAACAGGCATTAATACTCATAAAAAATATTACAACCATATTTCCTGACTACAAACATAGCTAAAGAGCTTTCAGTTGGTCTATTTGCATTTTATGTAGCAGATATATGACATTCGTATATTGGGGCATGCTTAATTTTCATCTCCAGATTAATACTGACCTCATATTACTTTCAAAATGTTTCTATTACATTCATTGACCTTTAAAACATTTGTCTAGACACCTCATTTACTGTTTGCATCCCTAGCTACTGAGTTTGTTATAAAGCAACTAGAGTGTTCAGTAATGGCTGGGTCTATTTTGCACATAAATAGATATTGGTCATCTTTTTGACTGACTAACAATTCTAATATGTTTCTTTGGTTCTTGGGGGATATGATTTGAGTACGTAGCAATGTAAAAGCTGTATCATATGTCGACAGGGAAATATCAGGATCAGAAAGTACTTCATTTTGTCCATATAGCGGCCATTTTATTGTTTTATTCTAATTAGATGGTCGAAAACTCAAAGTTCAGCCAGGAAACAGGGTTTATCAAGTACACATACCATAAGTTTGTTAAAAGTCCTGTTCCACACTTTTACCGTGAAAATGTACCTTGAAGCTTACTGGAGGCCTTTTTTTCAGAAATCCGTCTAGCCTATTTCACAGGTTTCGTTGAAAAATAGATGACCGCACGCTTTAACTATTTTGATATTGGTTCTTTCCAATGTTCTGTAGTTACTCTTCACTTCAGTCCTTGAAGTTCGCATAATTAAAAGAAAGTCACTTTTCAATAATTTCCTGTCATTTTTGCCTCCATAGCGAGCTTTCGGACTGTACCTCTTACATAATAATGCTAGACTAAAATATTTGCATAATTTCATGACCAAATATAATAATTATAAATAAGTAAACAAGAAGTGAAAATATTACAATTGTCATAGAATGATTGTTACATGTAACACGTCGAATAAAGGGCACTGTCAATGGTTAATATATATATATATATATATATATATATATATATATATATATATATATATATATATATATATATATATATTATATATACGCATATTATATATATATATATATATATATATATATATATATACGTATATATATATATATATATATATATATATATATATATATATATATATATATATATATATATATATATATATATATAAATATATAAATTTGAAGAGGGAATAAATAATTCCTTGCTGTTCTTAGATGCTTTGGTTACTTTATCTTACACTAAAACTTCGGTACATGTAAAGTCAACTAATGTTGAAGACTGTTAATTTTAATGGCGTTTGTCCCGAAAAATACAAAATCTTACTATAATGGGCATTATGTCTGTTCGTCCGACATCCATCATGGCCGATGAGCATGAAACTTGGCAGGAGTATAATGGGGACTTCTAAGAAACATATTTGTAAATTCCATGTTACCAATACAAAGTGTATTGTTTTCGAATTAAATTGCCTTTGGCCAGTGTGTCTGACCACACCACTCCTAAATCCTTAATCTAATCCTCTGATTTTAATAATCTGTACTGTCCGGTCGTATATGCCTCTGTTTTCAAAATGTATTGTTTTCTGATTAAATTACCTGTAACCATGCGTGGTGGCTGCTTTTAAATCTTTAATCTAGCCGACGGGCCTTTTTTTGTTTTTTTGTTTTTTTTAAAGCGAATTGGACCTTATGTTAGTCCTGTAATGTCCGTTTGCATACTATATCTACTTTACTGCGTTTTTCCCTGTTCTGATCAGTCTTGCCTCAAGTAAAGGGTCGTTAAGACTGAAAGATTTCGGCAGTTCTCGTGTTTTAATTTTTCCTCCGTGGCATTACCTTTATTTATATATAGTATCACGTTTTATATAGTTTGTGATCAAGTTATTCATGTACATACACACACACACACACACACACACACACACACATATATATATATATATATATATATATATATATATATATATAGTATATAAATATATATTATATATATATATATATTATATATATATATTATATATATATATTATATATATATATATATATATATATATATTATATGCCTATAAAAAAAAAAAAAAACAAAATATATATATATATATATATATATATATATATATATATATATATATATATAATTTAATAATAATATATATATATATATATATATATATATATATATATATATATATAAAATTGCAGGAAAAAACCGACTCAAATCATAACTTTTGCAAACAGCCAATGGAATTCCTCGGAAAACTTTTGCAGCTTGAAAAGATTACAAAAACTTCTCTGAATCCAGATCCCCCGATGCTTTCAACGGAGCTGGTCTTGAAAGGTTTCCTCCATCAGCGAAGATGAATGAGATTATGTTATCTCTCTCGTTTCTGTGTAAGTATTTGTGCGGTTGCAAGAAATCTTTAACAAGTTTTCATTGAAAGTTTGCACGTATATCCCAGACCACTTTCAACATGATTAAATTTAGGAGAAATGACTAAAGGTTAAAGGTCACGAGTCCAAGGCAAACATTATCAGTGGCTGAAATGGTTCAGCATTGTATATACATGTGAGTCTTTTCGTAATGGTTCATTTTCAGTGGGATTCCACCGAACTTAAATTTGAAAGGATTGACCTTTAATGGTCTAAAGGTCAGTAACTAAAATTTTGGACAAATTAAATATGTGTTTGGCAGGTTACATATTTAAGATGTCTTTTTCATCTACATAAGAGACAACAGGCTTACCAAGTTTTAGCCTTCAAAACTTACTGTACAAAGAAAAGGAGAAAAGAAAATATAATTAAAAATAATATAATTACTACACTAATGATGGCATAACTTTGAATTCGAAAGTGGCACCGAATTAAGAACTAGTGGGAACAACGCTTTAATAATGATCTAGTTTGGCCGAAAAATTGTAAAATACGTATTCATTTCTGTAGGATATACTTTATACATCAGTAAACAGCAGGGTCCATAAAAAAACAAAATCCACGGTTTATTCACAAGAAACGTTTCGCACATGAGCTCCGTGCATCTTCAGTCTGTAAAATTATTATTATTATAAAGTTAAGATTTACCATAATAGAAGTAATGTGAGAACATTACTTAAAAACAGAACTCACAACGTAACCAGGTCAGGGGTTGTTAACTGGAAAGTCTACCAAAAACCACAGCCCAGGATGCGTGTGAGCCTTAGCTAGGCATAAACAGAGACACAACAACAATCCAATTCCGTGGGTAAACCTACTTCAGTTCTCATGAGATGACGTGTCTTAGCCTAGATAAGTAATGTTCGTTCGTACACATGTATCTTTTGTTAGGTTTGGCTCGCCTATGGAGTTGTATACCAAATGTAACAACTCACTTCTCTCCTATCGTCTCACATAGACATTCAAGCTTCTCTGCAAGGCTATCTCAAGATGTAACTTTTGAGAATAGAAGTCTATTTTGCTACTCTGTGTTCCCACGACCTACCCTCCAATCAAGTTGAGAAACATGAAATAATAGAGTTCAGAAAATATCTTCCTGATTCAATCGAGAGAGAGAGAGAGAGAGAGAGAGAGAGAGAGAGAGAGAGAGAGAGAGAGAACTCTGTGAACGTCCTAACCCTCAGCTATCCGCTACGCGGATCAAAAGTACCCATGTAGTCTGGTGTAATCCAGCTACTACCACATATGCATGCAATCTACACTTATAATATATATATATATATATATTATATATATATATATATATATATATATATATATATGCCTGTATCTATCTAGCTATATGTTATATAATAAATCTATTAAAATCGATACTCTTACTCCAAATATAAGTGAATAATTATATGAACAGAGAGAGAGAGAGAGAGAGAGAGAGAGAGAGAGAGAGAGAGAGAGAGAGAGAGAGAGATACTGTAATGATCTGAATTCAAATAAGAAATTATGCCTTATACTATACACTGTTTTTTTTTATCTGACGGAAAACATCTACTGCAACATATCAATATAGTCTTTACCATAGATATAGAGTGGAGAGATTGGACAAACAAGCGACGATCGCGTGCACGTAAGGCGCCATCGTTACGCAATCGTTTTCAGAGATGGCATCGGTATCACCTAGGGAGACCAGCGGCAAAAAAAAAAAAAAAAAAAAAAGGAAAAAAAAAAAAAAAACACTGCTGGCAACCCAATACTTGGTCATCAAACTGTGTCAATTACAGGAACAAGTTCACAAAAGGACAGGAGATCACATTTCACAAGTAGAGACCTTTTTCCATTCATGAGAATCTTTATGGCTGTTGAGATAACCTCAGTAAACGTGTGTTCGATCGCAGTCAACTTCACTCCTGCATTTATATATACAATAAAATAAGTAATGAATGTTGTAATAAACTTTTTATTACAGCAGCGGTGTTGTTTATTCGTGGTACGCGCCTACAACTCGTAAAATATTATTCCAAATGACGAATTGTATTTCTATAAAGTGGTTCAGTGTGCTGAAATCTACCTGAAAAGTCACTGGCCTGCACATCAGTCCATACAACCATGATTATGCCTGATTATGCCTGACTATTTCTCATACATAACACTGTACATAGGCTGTTATCATGAGGCCTAGATCCAGCCTGCTGCAGTTTCAAGAGCTAATGAAAGTTATGTTATGGTAGTGTTATTTGCATGTTCTCAGGCCTGGTATGGAGAGGACTCCGGCTGAATTTTCTTCAATTTCACCATATTGTGTCAGTTTGATCCATGAATAAAGAACGATAATTAGTTCTGTCTCTAGAGTAAAACAGAACTGTAGATTTATGGTGGAAAGAAAAGGCACATAACGTCGACAAATTGGTCAACTATGTTGATCAAGTGTATACACACTGCAGCAGACAGAACTAAAATTTTTATTTCTACGTGTATACACATTGCCCTTGGTAAATGCTGCAAAGGTAGTCTACCAGTCATCAAAGACTGCTGGAAAATAACCATATCGTAGTTGCCATATCTACAAAACTTTATGCTTAACGTAGGAGAAATATACCAGCTAAATTATATATTTATATTTCTGCATAAAGTACATATTGTATACAGTAAATGGTGCATAAATCATTTGACAGTCTTAACGGACATCCTAGAAAGCACGTTTTAATGAGTAAAGGGTTTCCCATAAAATTGTATGGGTTTGCGCTATTGTTTACATGAGAACGATCGCCTAACAATGGCGCCAGAACAGTGTAACATCACAGACTGCTTTGGCTACTAAGCGCTGTCCAGTCTCTCCTCTCTATATTATGTTTTTATACCTTGCTTATGATTGGTCGATGTGTAAAATTTCTGTGGTGTCATCCATAGAGCTTTACCGCCGACTCACAAAAGAACAAGTAAAAATTGCACCGAAGTTTCTTCAGCTCAATGGATTTTTCTGTACAGCCACTACAGCGCATATTCAAGGCACCGAAAATAGATCTGTCATTCGGTGGTCCCGGTATAATGCTGTATGTGCCGCAGCCCATGAAACTTACCTACCACCCTGTGGTGGCCTGTCCTATATCGTGCCAGACGCACCATTTTGGCGAACTTCAACCTTAAATAAAATAAAAACTTCTGAGGCTTTGAAGGCTGCAATTTCGTATCTTGATGATTAGAAGGTGGATGACCAACATATCAATTTGCAGCCCTCTACCCTCAGTAGGTTTTAAGATCTAAGGGCTGACAGAAAAAGCGTGGACGGACAGACAAAAGCCGGCACAATAGTTTTCTTCACAGAAAACTAAAAGCTAACCATAGAATAATATTCTCTGATGGTGACGTACCCTCTTTTCACAAAAGTCAAATTCCATTTAATCCTAT
>NC_087202.1:137905585-137910585 GCF_015104395.2 Macrobrachium nipponense | reverse complement strand
CCTTTCACAGACCTCAGTTAGAATTCTGCGGCACCTGGTCTCAGTAGATGTCTGAGGCTGGAAGGGAAAGCGGTGATATGTAAAATGAAAAGGAGAGAGAATAAGTGAAGCACGGTAAAGCAATCAGTGGAGATGAAAGCGTGACCGACCAGTCCTTTGCAAGACATGACAAGAAGACATGAGAGACAGAGTGGAATGTTTCATTTATTATGGAGAAATATTTATCCATCCTGCTACGTATTTGATGTCAGTCCTTTAGTCCTGCATATAAGTGCACATTAACAGCACTGGAGAGAGAGAGAGAGAGAGAGAGAGAGAGAGAGAGAGAGAGAGAGAGAGAGAGAGAGAGAGATGCTACTCTTCGAGAAATGAATGACTGTTTGTCTTCTTTGTCGACAGAATACTAATTAAGCTATTTGCTTTAGACAAGATTCACTGAGCCGAACCTATTATGCGTGTTTGCTCGAAGGTAACTTAATCCGTTGTGCACTACAATTACAGTTCCTCCCTTAAACATGCAGTAATGGTGCTTACTGAGGAAAACTACCTTCTTATGTAAGTTTCCTTTATGGCGATATTAAGGTTCGATTTACATAATGCCGATCGGTAAAATGATGCCTCAACAACAAGCGAAATCACCTAGAATCCCTTTTTCTATTAAAAAGATTCACGCCAAGAGGCATGTACCTCTCGAAGGTGATGAAGAATCAGCAAATTTTCAAAAATGACTCTCATCCTATCAATCTGTAAAGAGAATAACGCAACTATCCTCTATTGCAGTGCCGCGATTGTGATTAGTACAAACTAGTTTATACAGCCAAGCCTTCACGGTGTGTATTTCTTCACATGACTCCAGCCATCGTCAACTTCTTTATAATTTTCTTCCTCTTTTGAGAACTTGTTCATTTACCCAAAAGCTGAACAATATTGTCTTGGGGTGACATTCTCTAACAGCCAATATTGTTTCTCGTACAGCTCCCACTCCGCAGGATAGACATCTGACCTCCGACGTCTACAGATAAGGTTACTGACGAGGTGGAAAATCTACGACTGTAGAAGCCTCTAGAGGACGAGAGATGCATTCGTTGTCATTTGGAGTGAAAACAAGCGAAGGCGAATAAAGCGCAGACGAGAGATGCATTTGCTGCCATTCGGAGTGAAAACAAGCGAAGGTGAATAAAGTGTGATGACTGTAGAAGAATCTAGAGGACAAGAAATGCATTCGCTGTCATTTGGAGTGAAAACAAGTGAAGGCGAATAGAGCAAGATAGTATTTGCTGTCATTTGGAATGAAAACAAGCGAAGGCGAATAAAGCGCGGTGACTGTAGAGGCATCTAGAGTAAGAGAGATGTATTCGCTGTCATTTGTAGTGAAAACAAGCGAAGGTGAATACAGCTGTTCAAATGGAGTGAAAATAAGCAAGGCGAACAAAGCGCAATGGCAATAGAAGCCTCTAGAGGACGAGAGATGTATCGCTGTCAATTGGAGTGGAAACAAGCGAAGGCAAATAAAATGTGATAATGGAACAAAAAAAAGTTACTATGGAATGTTTAGTATACCAAAGATATGTCCGGAAATGGAGAGGAACGTCCCGTCGCTGGAGTGTCTGGACAAATGCTATTGGATTACCTGACGTGTTCGCAAGGTATCGGATTTCAAAGTCAGGAACGTTGGTAATTGGAGATGCCTATGAATAATTGGACTGGAAACGCCTCTGGAAATCTGTAATATGGTTTGTGAATGTTTTACAAGGATATCTTGTTTGCTAGAAATATCCGATATGCAAAGGACTTTTAAAGGGTCGACAGTTTTCGAACTGCGAACTTGGATTATTCATTTTTTTTTATTATTATTATTATTATGATTATTATTATTATTATTATTCAGAAATGAGCCCTATTCATATGGAACAAGCTCACAGGGGCTACTGACTTGAAATTCAAGCTTCCGTTCGAAAGAAGTAACTGAATAGATCGGTATTAGAAAAAACATAAATTAAAAAATAACATATAAAAAGATAAAAATTTAAGTGAAAAATATTAAAATGCAAGTCGAACTATATTAGGGAAGTAAATGCAATGGCATCTTCCCTTGAACTTTTGAAGCTCCAATTACACGGTGTGAGGAATAAAGGATCTCTGGATGAGCGTGGAATATTAATGAACCAAACCAATGTGTGACATTTAAATTTCGTAAGAGCTTAAAATACATTCACATTATGAAGATGGTGTAAGTTTGTACTGGGATGAAACTGCTGTTCCTCTAATCCGCGTTCGAACTAAGGTGTGGACGGAGTTTTTTTAATACTGGATTCAGATTCAAGGGTTTCCGAAGAAAAAAATATAGCGAAATTAATTCAAATTCTTCATATAAATTTGTTTGCCAAGAGAAAAATCAGATATGTAACAAAGTTAGTGCAACAGATGGCATGCAAACCAAGTATTTTGCTGCCAGGGTCGGTCGGAGTAGTGTGTAAAACAACAGCAGAAAGTTTATTGTATTTGTGACGGGAAAAGGAGAATGAAGAGAGGTGAACTGAAGAGAGGACATAGTGAAATCACTCTGATGAATGATCACAAAAAGGCTGTTTTCTACGTCGAATTAAAGACACTGGTGCAACGATATACCATTAAAGACAAACAAGGAATGTAAGGTTCACAAGACCGATGTCCCAATGCGTCCTATTGCTTTCCTCTATTAACACAGCCAATTATAATCTTGCTAAATTCCTAGTACCTATTCTGGAACGATTAACTAAGGGCCCTTACACCTTAACGTGTTCTGCCGACTTCAAGGATGAAATTATCAAACAGGACTCCGACTTATTCATGGTTAGCCTGGACGTTGAATCCTTGTTCACCAACGTCCCTGGGGGGAAACCATTCAGATGATTTTTAAATAAGCTTTTTTGCTGATGACGATGCTTCATTTCATAATTTCAGCAAGAATATTTTTAAACAGTTTTTAGAGCTGGCCGTGCTGGACACCAGCCTTCATTTTCAATGGATTTCTGTACAAACAGGTGGAGGGAATGGCCATGGGAAGTCCTTTGGGACCTACGTTCGCAAACATTTTTATGAACTCTCTGGAAGAGCACATAATGGACACACCTGCCCCTTATCCTTTCCTCCCTTTATTTTATAAACGTTATGTTGATGACACGTTTGTCCTATTTAACAAGATTTCAATGCCGATTCTTTCTGGACTTCGTCAATACCCCAACACCCTAACATAAAAATTTACGCTAGAAAAAGATCTAACAGTAAACTCCCATTTTGGACGTTCTTGTTTCCAAGAACTCGTAGGATTCCACACGGGTATATAATCGTAAAGGTACGTTTACGGGTTTAGGTATGAATATTTATAGCTCGTGTTATTTCAATTTTAAATTAAACGCTGTTTCTACCCCTTCCTCCATAGGGCTTTTACGCTGTCATCTAATTGGCTGACCTTTCATGAAGAAATAACAACTCTTTCAAACTATTTCAGGAACAACTGTTTTCCATCAAAACTATTCTTCAGACAGTTAAATAGTATGTTGAATAAGAAGAGACACCACCATCCTCTATATCACACTGTCCCTAAAATGAATTTTGTACGCGGCGTTCTTCCCCCCACATTACAAGATGGGACACTTTCAGGAAGAAATTTCCTAACCATCATTCAAAAAGATTACCAGCCCTCAACCTGAAAACTCATTCCGAAGAATAACCCCGAACATTTGGCTCTCTCTTCAAGTTCAAAGACAAGCTCAGTCCTTTGTTTACATCCAACGTTATATATAAGTACAAGTGCCCCAGTTGATGTAGTCAGGGGATCTATGTCGGATGTACAAAGAGGCTGTTGCGAGTGCGCATTGATGCTCACAGAGGGGTCAGCTTCAGAACTGGGAGCAGATTGTCTAGCCCTGAACCAATCTAATATCAAAAACCATTCAAAAATATGTAAAACCAAAATTATATAGACAATAAAGATTTTTCAATAGTAGGACAGGTACAAAAGAAAACGACTTAACAATACTGGAATCCATTATTATCAAATTGACCGTACCACCACCATAAACTCCCAAACGTCATCCATACAATTGTTTATTGCCTGATGGTCTTGTTGAACTGTGTTTTTCTCTGTCTGTATGTTTGTTTATTGTTTTTTTTTCTCCTCTCCTCTCGTTGTAACTCTATACGAGTACAGTAGTATGTTTTTTAACTTCCTTCTGGGTAGTTGTCACCAGCCATTTGCTTGTTCTTTAAGTAAATGTTTATCAATTATATCCTGAATGTTTAAATTAATTATAATTATTAGTTTATTGAATTGCCATGTTCGCTTGTCTGCAGCCTAGAAAATGCAACTATGTGGAGTTGTGAAACGTCGGCATATATTTTAATAAATGCATATGGATAGTGCCTTCCCATGACCCGCCTTGGATTGTTCTTCGAGCTGTTGCTCCGGAAATTGAGTTATATATATATATATATATATATATATATATATATATATATATATATATATATATATATATATATACATACACAAAGACACAGAAACACATTCTTCTCTCTCTCTCTCTCTCTCTCCTCTCGTCTCTCTCTCTCTCTCTCTCTCTCTATATATATATATATATATATATCATATATATATATATATATATATATATATATAATATATATATATATATATACACGCTATAATAGAGAGAATGTGTTTGTGTGTGTCTTTGTGTGTTGTGTGGATGTATGTATGTATGTATATATATATATATAATATATGATATATATATATATATAGAGAAGAGAGAGAGAGAGAGAGACAGAGTAGAGAGAAGAGAGAGTAGAGAGAAGAGAAATATTTTGGCCACGAAGAAAGTGAAAATAACTGAGAGTACCAAAATCCTTAGTCTTTACTGTAAGGCCTCTTCAAGCAAACTGCATACACCCCTGAAAAAAAAAAAAATACAAAACGGACTAGATTATAAAAAAAAAAACCAAGTTGGAAGGGATAT
>NC_087202.1:137872759-137905085 GCF_015104395.2 Macrobrachium nipponense | reverse complement strand
GGTTTATAGAGAGAAAGGAGAATAGAGGGAGAGACAAGTAGATCGAGAGAAAGGCAAGTAGATTGAAAGAAAGGCAAATAGGGAGAAAGGGGGCGAATTGATCGATACATACAAACGTGTAGTGGCGAGTGGCGCCTGAATTATCTTATTCTTGGTGTGCTAATGATCCTGAATAGTATATGAGGGAGCAAGCTCTTTGTTTATGTGCGCCAAGTTTTTTGCCGCTAGCGGACGCTTCGTTATAAATGAGTTCTTATCCCATTTGGACAGACAGTCCCACGACACACTAATGGATTATGGAATGCAGCGGCATATTCTCTCGTTTTTTTAATAATTATTTTAAGAGAAATTTCCCTTGTGAATATATATAGTACGAATGACCGGCATTCGTGTATGTTAATGGTCGTATGCTTGCTGTCATTATCATTTGTATCACCCTCGTCATTTCTTTTTTCTTTTGTAATCTCCATCATTATCATCAACATCATTATCGTTAGAATTATTTTATCATCTTCGTCATGCTATTGTATTATCATCATCATTTCTACCTAACTTTCTTTAGCATTATATCATCGTCAGTATCATCATCTTGTTGTCAACGTCATCGTTACGATTATCATAATCATTATGAATATCAGTTTCATGATGATAATCACCACTATTCACTATTATTATTATTATTATTATTATTATTATTAATACTCAGAAGTTGAACCCTATTCATGAACAAGCCTACAGGGACTATTGACTTGAGTTTCAAGCTTCCAAAGAATTTAGTAAAAGAAAAAACTGAAAGAAGTAGTCTCACTTATTAAAAAAAAACATTAATTAATGAATTGATAAATAGAAAAAAATCATTAAAATGCAAGAATCATCATCATTGTTTATCAGAATCATTATGATTATGAAATAAAATAAAATAAAAAGTTTCCACATAGGTTGATCCAGGCAGTCTATGGCATGCATTGTAACTAAGTTATCCCTGTGGCCTAACTAGCCCGAATGCTACGTCCTGTTAACGAAGTTGCAAATAGGGTTTAGCAGGTGGCACTTAGTAACGAGAGAGAGAAAGACCCATCCCACTTAATGAAGTGCCAGTGTGTGTATGTGCGGTTTGTTCTGAGGGTCGTGTTCCGAAACGAACATCCTACCACTTTTTTTTTCGTCTTTTTTTTTATGCGCTAATTGTAGTTTTGGAATTGCTTCGCGCCGCGAATAATGTGGCGGTCGGGCTGTTTAAAACTTTCGTTTATGCTCATTATGCAAGCGGTTTCCATTTTGAATTAGGCAGGGCAATCCAGGGTCAGATATGTCCTTTTTTTTTTATCTTTTCATTTTGTGTGGTAATGGTAGTTGTTCAGCTTTGTTCGCCACCCATTGGTAGATGCGTTTTTTTTTCTATTGGCAGTGGTCGTAACCTTTTACTAAAAAGTAAGTCTGCAAGGCAGCAGAATGCATTTGTTACTATACTTTCTCTCTTCTCCTAACTAGCTTTTTGCCTTCTGGTTTTGCAAATATACCGTTGTTAGGTTTTCATTTCCATTTTTATCATAAATAAATAAGCAGGGATTTTGTATATATATTGATGAAGATAAAACATATTTTTGAGAAAGAAAATTGATCTTAAAATTAAGTAGTATGAAAGTTATGTGAGGTTAAAAATAATGAAATATATGTAAATAAATAAATAAAAAAAAAAATAATAAAATATTTTATTTTTTTTTAAAGAAGTAAAATATATTTTTTTTGTAAGATAAATTGCATTTTAACTATTAAGTCGATATTAAACACATTAAATCTGTTGTATTTCAAATAGAGTTTTTTATTATATTATTTTATTATTGTATATTTAATATATGTGTTAGAATAAGGAATTTAAATAATTTACAGAAGAATATACTATCTCTAAAAAAATACTTTTCCAAAAATACCACGGATGAAGTAATGTGTTATTCAGAGAGAAAAAACGGGAGGGAATGCACCCAACCAAGCACTGAGTAACAGGCTCTTATTATCCCCTCAAGGCTTGAGATTGAACACTTCCTGCTTAAGGCTTGAGATTGAACAGGTCCCTGCTTAATGCTAGCCAAGTGCTCGTTCTTGCAAAAGCAGATCACATGTCTGGGGGATGCGCATAATGGCCCTCTCATGGCACCAATAAAAAAGTTCCTCTGTTTACGGAGTTACAAAGGAATGCATATAGTGCCGGCACATGAGGCGCTCATGGCCTTTAAATGGGAACACGTGCATGCACTCATTCTTATGTACCTCTTTTGAGTTTTAAAAAGATAACTTATTATCAATATCATTGTTCAAACAAATATCATTGTAGAAAAGTGAAATGAAACCTGGATGATGTATTTAATTTAAATTTTATGAAAAAAAAAAGAATTTCATCTTTATCTATTCGTCCGGTAATCTCTTATATTTGGACTAAAAACTATTTTCTTTCTCAAATATGTTTATCTTCATAATAATCATTATATACAAAATACAAAATTAGTTTTGTGATTTTTTACCACACAATTTAAAAAAATTATTTATTTTTTATGTTTTAATTTATAATTGTTTACTACAATTAAATTTGCCTTTATACAACATTCTCTGCTGTATTGATTCTGGGAAAGTTATTTGTAGTCTATCTCTCGGCAAAAGAAAAACAACCAATCCTAAACAGTGCTATTACCACGTATCAATGAAAATCATACAACATAATTATTTAAAAATTTTTACAATTAAATAAATTTACCTTTTCAATATCATAAAATTTACAACAGTATGATTCAATTTTTTCATTCAATGTTTTGTAATAATAATTATTAGTGTTATAATAGGATGATGAAAAATTGTATAAAGTAAATATAGAATTTATTCATCATTATTATTATTATTATTATTATTATTTTATATATTGTTTGTTGTAGATTAATTAATGTATATATGTCCCCATGATTTTCTTCATCAGGAGTTGCTTAAAATACAATAGTATTCCATGTTATTTAGTTTTCTTTGTCATTTCATTTTTAAAGGTAGTCAAGAATTATTTTGGGTGTGTGGTTGACATATTAAAAAAGACCTGCCTAAAAGAAATTTATTCAGAAATTGATTATCATTATTATTTAATATTGGCGACACAACAACAATTATTTGTATTTTTTTTTATTTTTTATTTTATTTTTTGGTAAATAAAAACAATTATCAATATTTTATTATTTAATGTAAATAAAATCACTTATCCTTTTATTATTTTATTTAATTTGTAAGTATTAATAGTTAAATATTTTTTTTTTTATAACAAAAATAGAATCATTTATTTAAGTTAAACTATTTTCTATAACAAAAATAGAATATTTAACTTAAATTAACATTAAATTAAATTCTACAGTTAGACCTAATCGTCATTTAGTCGCCCGTTAGAACCTAAAACGCCATTTTCCTTATTAGTTTACAACATATATATATATATATATATGTAGTGTATATATATATATATATATATATATATATATATATATATATATATATATATATATATATATATATATATATATATATATATATATATATATACAATACATATATATATATATATATATATATATATATATATATATATATGTATATATATACATATATATATATATAAGTTTATTATATATATCTATATATCTATATATATATATATATATATATATATATATATATATATATATATATGGTGTTTCGAAATTAGAGGCCCCCTTACAGCATAAACTAAAATTGATATGGACAAAAAGAAAATTAATTCAGAACAGGTATTTATTTAAATTTCTCTCTGAGTATATTTAATATTTTGTGTGGCCTGCAATCTTGAGGGGTATGATTTCAGCAAATTGCAAAATAACTGAGACTCAAGCTCCCTTTCCTTAAGCACTTTGGTCACCTCTCTTCGCAGGTCGTTGAGGCTTGGTATACCATCATAGTTCACTGTGAGTGCTTCAACATGATCCTTTAAGATACTACCAATGTTTTTGCACACATTAAGGTCAGGGGCACTACTTGGAAATTCACTTGACGAGAAGAAATCGATACCACTGTTTCGAAGCAGCTCCTGTGTCTGAAGAGCCTTGAAACATGGTGCCTCTCTGAAGGTTACTGCCGGGATTCGGTCAATCCATCTGATTTCCTTCGAGTTGTTAGCCATGGCTGTATCTAACTCCGTCACTCAGTCTGAAAATGCAAGACATGTAAAGTGAAAAATAGCTTAATAGAAACTTAAGATAATGTACTTGCAGATAGGCTATAGCAGAAAACCTCAAAAACTTTCCATTTGTCCTGTGGAGGGTGTGTTCAGGTCGAAACAGAGCCAGATGACAACAGTGGTGATGCCCAGGAAGATGGCAGTATGGATGATTATATGGATGAAGATCTTGATCCTCTGCCAAGAGAAAAGGAATCATCAGATGAAAATACTGATAACAATCACGAATGAGATGATTGCAGTAAAGTTAAGACACAGTGACTTGACCTAGGATTCGATTTGGTCACTATAAAACAATAAACTATGTCGTACATCACACTGTACATTCCATGCCGCATTATCTTCTGCAAAAAGAAATTTTGTGTCACATGGAAGTTTAAATAAATCGACATTAATTAAGTAGTCGTTAATTAGTCTTAATTAATAACCCCAGATATTTTGGTGTCTTAAATTGCATTTTTGTTCATTTGAAATAATGTTTCATTCAGGCATCAATCAAAATTGTTGTACTCCCTCTTTTGTATAAGGGTCTTCATATCCCTCAGGGTCCAAAGACCCCCATCTTATCTACAAGCCCCAGGAAAAAATTTTTCTTAAGTTGTGGATGTGGTGTCTAGGATTACTAAATTATCATTTGCAAAAAGAATTTCTGCTGTACTTGAAAGTTTAAATAAATTGATTATTGGTCGTTAATTAGTAGGTGTCTTAATTAGTAACCCCAGGTATTTTCATCGCTTAAGTTGCATTTTTGTTCATTTGAAATAATGTTTTATCCAAAGCATCAATCAAAATTGGTGTACTCCCTCTTTTGAATAAGTTCAGTTTTGAGGGTCTTCGTATCCCTCAGGGTCCAAAGACCCCCATCTTATCTACAGACCCAGGAAACATTGCGTCTTAAGTTGTGGATATGGTGTCTAGGATTACTAAACAATCATTTGCAAGGAGAATTATTGTTGTACTTGAAAGTTTAAAATAAACTAACGTCAATTGGTCTGTTAATGATTAGTAGTGTCTTAATTATTAGCAAACCCACAGGTAGGTTTTCTTTTCATGTTTTAAGTTCACATTAGTAATAACTTGAGGGTGATACTAAATGAAAAAGGCTTGAAACGGTTGTTGTTCTCGAAAGGTTGATTAATTGGATTTTTGGCTCCCCTTTTGAGACCCTCAGGGACCAAAGCCCAGGATTGTGCAACTTAAGACTCCCCTTTCTTTCATTGTTAGGTGATTTGCAATAGAATTACACACTCAAACCTTTTGTAGTCAATAGTGCGAATGAAATCCACCTGGCTCTCCAACTATCAGTGGTGTAGGAGGCTGCGGAGGAGGCTGGTGGTTCTTGAGGCAGCACTCTGCTGTGGTGTGGCCCACCTTCTTGCAGAAGTTTGGTGATGTGTTCACGACCCGGACAGTAAAATGAATAATATTCATAAAGGAAAAATTATAGAGCTAACAAAGGAGAGATTTTGTGCTTAAAAGAAAGCTTAACTAATTCCCCATCTATGTTAATGAGTTTCATATCTGTAGATATCATAGTATTGGTTTACAGCCGTTTTTAAAAATCCAGAATTCTCTGTCCGGGTCGAGACGCGTGTTCACGACCCGGACGGGGTTGTGGTCTCAACCCGGAACGGATGTTTTGGTCCACCAAAAAACACACTTACACCAATGTTTTATATTGTTTTAACTAAAAACATCCAGAACATGACCTGAAAGGTGGTGGAATAAAACAATTGGTAGCAAAAATCTCAATTTAATAAAAAAAAATATGTAGCAAAATCTCAATGTAATAAAAAAATATATATGTATAAAAACAAATATAAAAACTAATGACTAAACTAATTACTAAACTAATGCATATTAAAGCCCTCAAGGGAGGGAGGACCTTGATGAGCTTGCTTGTCGTTGGGTGGTCCCCGTGCTGACTGTAAGGACCCCCAACACCCTGGCTGCGGTCGACACTGTCGACATCCCCGATGGCTGGGAAGTGGACAGCTGTCCTTCAGCAAAGGGCGTCATTGATCCTCAAGAAGTCCAACTCCAGCCAGCCGTCTGTCTCCAGGGAAATGACCTTGCCCACAAAGTGGACAAGGTCCTCAGACCTCTTCTTCTGGAAGACAAGCTGCACCAGGACAAAGTCACCCACTGGGGGAAAAAAAAACCTGAAAAAAAAAAACTGAAGAATTAATATGGAATGAATGAATAAGGAATTTGGCTTTAAAAAAATGAAAAAAAAAAGAATTAATATGGAATGAATGAATAAGGAATTTGGCTTTAAAACCAAGCACTGGGGAATCAAAGGCCATTCAGCTAGGCTACTAAATTTGACAATTAAATAGAAATTTTCTTTTAGACTTGCTTATGCAATAGATGAACATAATCTAGGCTAGGATAGGCTACAATTTTGAAATATTAAAAAAAACAGTCCCTCACTCTGGCTCCCTTCTGGACCGAAAGGATAGGAGGCAGACAATCATGCTCAAGGCTTCTTGCTGGAAACTCATCTGAATATTCAGATGGAGTCCGTCACACAGTGCAGGATTGTCGGCAGCCTCCTCACACTGCTGCTCGCCTCAACTGCCTCAGACCTCCTCCTCTTTGCTGCCTGTCGTGCCTCCTGCTCTCTCTTCTTCTCCTCCAACCTCCGCTTCTTCTCCTCTCTGACTGCTTTCTCCTCCTTCTCCCGCAGCTGGCCAAGAGCCTCCTCATCCTCAGTCAGGATGCAGGCGCGGATCTTCTTGCGCCCTTTCATGGCAGGAGTGCGGGGAGGAGCCTTCGGGTAGGCTGCACAGCTTCGGGGAGTGATGTCAAGGTTTTGAAGGAGATGAAGGTGTTGGAGTTGGAGTCCGCCGAGGTTGGGGTGCTGCTTCAGGAGTGCTAGCCGCTGAAGCAGAGAAGGCTGGTGACATCCTACCTATTCCAGATGGTCCAGGCTGAGGTTGGTCAGGCTCCGATGAACATGGTGTCAAGGGTGCGGCAAGAGTTTGTGGCAAATGATCATCATCCACAATCAGGAGGGGCCTGCTCTGTGACTTCTGCCCCAAGAAACAAAGCATCATCTGGAAAGATGTTGCGGTTGACGGGAAAGATGCCAGTAGCGCGAAACCCATTGGTGATGTTGGTGACATTACAAACCTTGTCCCAGGCCTTGCACGCCATCTCTGGCACAAATATGTTCCGTAATGGGCACGTGAGGGTTTGAGAGCTTGAAATCGTCCTGAATTGATCGCAGGACAGACTTGAAGGGGCCAAAGACACTTACATCTAATGGCTGGAGTTTTGGCTGTAGTATGAGGTGGCAGCGTGACAATTACGATGCCTCATGCTGGTATCGCATATCAACCTGGCAATGAATGCCTCATGTGACACTCGGCATTGTCCATTATCAGCAGTATCTTATTCTCCACTGAAGAATAAGACACCTTATGGAGATGCTCGAGTGTCTGCACGAAACGCTCATGGTCCATCCAACAGTTAGCCTGCAAGAGTCACTGTGGTTCCAGGAGTAGTCCCTCTCTGAAAAGAATCAGCATTCATCTTCTTTCGTGCGATGATAAACCACTGGAGGGGCAAACCATGCCCTGCAGCATTAACAATCCACGAAAGTCATATGATTGCCTCTCTCCCGAGCAACCTGCGAAGCAACAGGACGACCTCTCTCGCAAACAACCTTACATGGCTTCATCACAGTGGGACAAGCCATCTCATCCAAGTTGAAGATCCTGGCTGGCATGAAACTGTGTCGCTCGCAGCTTCACGTAAGCCTTGAAGAAGACTTCAACGTTTACGCGGTTGAAAGCTATCGCGCTGCGAAAGTACATGCCCTCTCCGGAGCCTTCAGTGCAAGCTTTGGATGACGGAACATATACCCGTAATACCAGTCACGGGTGGCCATACCTTCCCTCCTCCAGACATCAGGAATAGCCGGGCTGCCAACAGCCTCTGCATACTTCAGGACCATCCTCCTGAAAGCTCTCGTCGGCAGGCCGTAGAACATGCGCGAATCTTTATCGAGTATTCCTCGATTAAGAGTTCCTGCGCATCGGTGAAAACCTTCTTGACGTTCTGCTGCTTTGGCACGAACGTCCTCCCATCACTCTCCTTGAGGGACCGAGTGAAAGCATCCTGAAAAAAATAAAACAAAGGTAAAGTGGGGAGCATAGGCCCTATAGGCTAAATGGAAAGTAAAGTTCTTACCCATAGGCCTGAAATAAAAGGTAAGTTCTTTGGCTAGCCTAGGCCTACCCATATAAATTACAATTTAAGAGGGCTTAGATTTATTCA
Source organism: Macrobrachium nipponense (assembly GCF_015104395.2). Taxonomy (NCBI): domain Eukaryota; kingdom Metazoa; phylum Arthropoda; class Malacostraca; order Decapoda; family Palaemonidae; genus Macrobrachium; species Macrobrachium nipponense. The sequence continues at coordinate 137,896,561 of NC_087202.1, read as the reverse complement.
AGCTTACCCCAAGAGTCGAAGGTTTCACTCCAAAAAGGTTGCTAGCAGTGCGGATACTACAGCCTGTCTCAACTCGGTGATTAAAGGCCTTCTCCAAGTTGGTCCAGTCCGTGGTTAGGATGTTCTTGGGCTGGTAGTTGCGAGGCATGGCTGCGAGGCACGAAGGATCTGAAAGAGATAAATGGCATTAGAGACATAATGAATTGGCCTAGGTTAAATATTTCAATTTGGAAGACTAAAAACACTATTGGGGGCACATATTGATACTAAAAAAAATTAGTTTGCACAAAAAAAAATAGCTCAAAACTAACTCTATCTTGACTTTGGCAATCACCCATATTTAATTATTTTAAACCATCAATAATTTTATAAGAGTTAATATATAGTATTAATATTGGTTTTAGGTTAAAATGAGAGTGATTGACAGAGTCATTTAAAAAAAAATAAAATCCTTCTTATACCTCCGTGTTCTCGACCCGGACAAACCTGTCCGAGTCGAGAACACGGACCTGCATTTTAAAAAAATTCTAAATTTAAAAAATTAAAAAAATGCTAGGTTAAATATTTCAACTTTGGAAGACTAAACACTATTGGGGGGCACATAGTAATTCTAAAAAATTAGTTTGCAAAAAAAAAATAGCTCAAAACGACTCTATCTTTGACTTTGGCAATCACCCATATTTAATTATTTTAAACCATCAATAATTTTATAAGAGTTAATATATAGTATTAATATTGGTTTTAGGTTAAAATGAGAGTGATTGACAGAGTCATTAAAAAAAAAAAAATAAAATCCTTCTTATACTTCCGTGTTCTCGACCCGGACAAACCTGTCCGAGTCGAGAAACACGGACCTGCATTTAAAAAAAATTTCTTAAAAAATTAAAAAATTGGCCCTAGGTTAAAAATATTTTCAATTTGGAAGACTAAACACTATTGGGGGCACATATAATTCTAAAAAAAAATTAGTTTGCAAAAAAAAAATAGTTTTATCCAAAAAACTGACTCTATCTTGACTTGGCAATCACCATATTAATTATTTTAAAACATCAATAATTTTATAAGAGTTAATATATAGTATTAATTTATTGGTTTTAGGTTAAAAGAGAGTGATTGACAGATCATTTAAAAAAAAAAAAATAAAATCCTTCTTATAACCTCGTGTTCTCGACTCGGACACACGTGCACACTGTCCGAGTTTGGGACCCACGCCACATAATTTTTTTAAAAATTCGTAAAAATATAACAATTGGCCTAGGTTAAATATTTCAATTTGGAGAAGTAAACACTAATGGGGGGCGGGGCACATATAATGCTAAAATAATTCTACTTCCATTTCACTAACATCTCCAAATTCCATCAAAAAAAACACTTCGAAAAATCACTCGATATTTAGCCGTGGCAAACACCCATTTCCAGCCTTTTTACCATTGGCTTTATCTCAAATAATGGTACATTTCATAGTTGTAAGGAAACTATGCAATCATTCACTTTTGAATTTGGTTGGTTTTCCAGCTACAACCTTTAATTTGCATAGAATTTTCAAAAAAACTGTCCGAGTCGAGAACACGGCATAAATTTTTTTCGCGGGTACCCGAAGCGAGTCCATCTTGTTTTAGGCATTCCATATTATCACTGATTTTATGCCAATATGGCTATATTACATAACAAAACTTATTACAAGTTGATCACGCCTTATTCGTGGTCATGGCACAATATATCCTGATGCCGAAAATTAAGATCGCGACCTCTTAAAATCGAAATTCTTACCTTGTTTACAAGCGAAGCGTTGGCGGGTAGGTTTGCAAATGGCGTCTAGTTAGGACCGCCTTCCCTCATACGTCATAGCTCTGACGTCATCCTAGACTCGATCCTTCATTGGTTAATCAAGACTGTCCGGGTCGAGACCTTGTCCGGGTCGTGTGACATCACCCTTGCAAGTCGGAGATTTCCATGGTAGCCGTTCTTTGGGCATGTGGATCTGGAGAGATGACTGGGGTGGGACTATGCGCCGGTAGGAGGTGCTGTGAGGCGGCTTTTGAATAATTTTTAGGTTAAGAGAACGCACTAGCGATGAACGATTATTCACGTTACTCGTAAAAAGTCTTGCACTAGAATATTTATGCTTTCGCTCAGCGAGCAGGTGAACAATGATAAGTGAAACTGGAGGTGGCGAGGCAAGGCCACGTGAACGTGAGGTTCCCGCTTTGGGTCTGTGAACAGCTGTTGTTGCTGGAGAAAGGAGCATGCGGTTTACAACTCTACACAAATTCTGATTTGTTAATGAAAGCAAAACACAATATTTTCTGGCTAAATGCTAGATGCTAGTATGAAAATTGAAATTAGTTAAGTGAAAACATCAAAAATTACTTTATTTGACTGAAATCATTAAGATAAAAGTTTAACTGATGACCTTGTTGTCTTGGAATGGCTGAAAGGGTCGCTTGCACCTGCGCAGAGAGGGGGAGAGCTAGCCACGACCTACAAGTTACCAACACGTGGGACGAGTTCGAAAACGAATTTGAACACGAATTCTCCTAACACTTCACAGACAAAGGAATTGTACACTTCCTTTGCCATAACTATTAGTAGAAAACACGTCTGGCTAGCTGTTTATTGCTGAACTGCAATGAATCCTGGCTAAGCACTTCCTAATTCTAACTAGCACTTTCTGGCATCTAACTAACACTGGTGGTGTGTGTCGTCTACATACAAGCTACAACACAGAAATTTCGCAGGCTTATATTTGTGCACCGCTAAACTGAAAACTTTTGGCGCTTCGTCGTTACCACTGTGATATCACAACTTCTAGTATCCCTTCTAAAACACTTCTTATATTAAACACTTCTTTAATTACTTCTTAACGTAGCTTAATTCTAACAATGGTTATAATAATGATAATAATACAATAGAAATGATAATATACCCTTACCTGCTGCCGTGACTCTGTCCTTCCTTGCTAAGAATACATTTTACGCCTTGTAAAAAAAGTCAATTACAATTTGCGATTTACGCTTTTGAATGAATAAAGCAATTTACAAATTGAAGATTCCTGAGATCCGCAGCAACGGTCGACACTTTTATGTGTGGGGGTCGTTTTGGATGAGGGAATATTAATAACATCATATAATTTGCTGTAAGGGCTGCCACAACTCACACACGTAAGGTTAAGGAGTAAGAATGAAGCACTTTTGATTTAGAAAATCATTTAATTAGTTAAGGTTACCAGGAAACCAGCCATTTAGATTTAAAGTTAATTTTAGTTACACAAAAATGTACAGCCTTAAGACCAACTGAATGGCAGATAAGCCTCGAGATGGGCCGAATTCACGATCTATGCCAGGCTGGTTGCCAATTATTGATGATAATGTCTTTTACAGTAAGTGGGCGCTTAGCAAGGAGGCAGGAGCACGAAATTCAGAACAGTATGGAATCTGGAAGAGCATTCCAGGTTACAATCGACATAATACAAAGAATTCTCTCACAAAAATTATAAATAAGACACTATGGAAGGAAATTTATCATGAAACTTATTCCCAAAAATACACGATGGTGGAAGAACTCTAATCTTATGTTGAATAGCTCACTTAATAGCTTGAACAAGTCACAAGGGAAACATGCGATGCTAGGAATGGGACGAAATCGTTCGTAGAGAAAAAAGGGAAATTTGATTAATGAAAAATAGTGAGTTTTTCGTCTTGGAGAGATAGGAGATGGTTGAATTTGCAACTTCTAGACATACCTTAGATTGTGTGTGCATGTAGCTTGAGATAGGATGCAGACTCCAACCAGCGATGATGAACAAAGGGGCTGAACAAGACAGCTGCAGTCACGTCTGACCCCTATGAGGACTAGGCCAGGCCTGAGGCTGAACCAGGGCATTCGTGGGTCATCTCAATTCAAGCACAAGGAGTGGCATTTGTCTGAAAGGTGCAAAACAGCCAGCACAAGGTTGTGGGAGAATAGACCATAAATTTAGCTAAGACTACTTAAGGCCCAACCAACAACCCATGTAACCCCCGTAACCTGACCTTTTTACCCTGGTAGGTCTCTAGTGTTTAACGGCTTTATACCCCCCCTCCCCCAAGGGAAGAATAGAAATGCCGATCCCCCCATGGCGGGCATCTCTACTGCTCTCCCTAAATTTCCCCAAGTCGTTCGATGTGGGAGTTAAAAATGGCTGCTGCTTCTAGTTTAATTTTAATTTAAATTACTGGCGAGTTGAGGCGGGGATGAGTTGACGGACGGGACGCTAGAATATATATACTACTAATATATCACTTAATAATAGTTATAATATAATATATAATTATATATCTATAATAATGTAATGGTATATAACTAAATCATCCTAGTATATGGATGGACTGCCTTAATACATGTCAACATGATACAGAGTATGCTGACTCGATGCTTCTAGTGTAATTTTAATTTTAAATTACTGGGCGAGTTTGAGGCTGGGAAGTTTAGGCGGGATATATATATAATATATATTAATATATAATATATATATATATTATATATATATAGGCTAGGGAGTATAATTATGTAATATAGATAATATATTATATTATATCTATCTATTATATATATCTATATATATCTTATATATAATATTTAATATCTATATGTAATATATCTATATATATACCATATATAATAAGCTATATCTCTATATATATATTATATATATATATTATAATTATTCTAATATAATATTCTTAAAATACATATAAAAGATATATATATTATTAATATATTAATATTAATTAAGTATGTATATATATAAAATATATCTAATTTTATATGTTTTTTTATTATTTTTTATATATCTATAATTATATATATATAATAGTATAATTTTATATTATCTAGAATCTATATATAAGTGTATAATATATAGATAATATATTATAATATATATAAATCCATATATATATATAGATATATATAGACTATTTATATTATTTATATATATATATATACTATATATATATATATATTATATAACATGTTTGGTGTAAGAGCAAACGTGATGATAATGTTTAATCAGAAATCACCTTTTGATCTTGGGCGAACACCAGTCATATACCTCTTCTTATAAGGTTTTGTTACGTCGTTATAAAACAAAATCTATATTAGCCTTCTGTACACTGCGCATCCAACTAGGCAGTCAGATATACAAACGTTCTATCTCAGTTATGACTCCCAAGTAAGAACCACTTAAAGAGTATTACCACCGACCTTATTCTCTTGACAATTCGAAGACATTAAACAACGGAATTACAATCCTTGTTTCATTAAAAATGGCTGCTATTATTGGTCTCGACAAGACTCTTCTTATTTCTTTCTTTCCCTTTTGTTTTTTTTATTTCGAACTTTGGCAACGAGGTCAATAGTCAGTTTTAGTGCAGATTTGTCTGCAATACGAATACTTTTTGGCAATTTAAAAGAAGTCACTTCATAGTTCTTGGTTATAAGATATTTTGACTCTACTGATGTATTTTAAATGGAATTCTTCCTAATCAAAGCAGCAGTCTTTTCCCATCCGTCGTTGATCATTTGTGTAGAAAGCAGTTCTTCGGGAAAGATCAATATGGCCTCTTCTTAACAAACTCTTAACTTTCCCGGATACGAAATCATCAATGGAATTCTGTCAGTACAACTGCGCATCAGTTACAAATGTATGATTTTGTGTGTGTTTGTATTTGAGAACCCACCAGTCTTATGGTATTAGAAGTAAGGCGAACTAAGGTTTTAAACTGCGCCCTTAATATTGCAGGTTCCACTCTGGAGAAAATGAAAAATCTCAAATGCCATCATGACTGCGATTAAATTCTCAAGACCTCCATCTACGCAAAGGACGGGTAGAGTCAAAGAACACTCGGGCAAAGATTGGCATCTAATGGAGTTCTGTTCCATCCCACGTACCTCTTAATTAAGGCAGAAAAGTATTAATAAGCTTCAATAAGGAGTCAAAGTCATTAAATCCGGTTGATGGAGAGTCAGTTAAGGGAGATATGATTCATTTTTATTATCTCCATCTCATTTACTTAATAAAGCAGATGGCGGAAGGGAAAAAGAGACGCATCAGAACCGGCTGAGGACAACTTCCACGAGTGAGGGAAATTAAGCTTCCTCAATGGCTCCCGAACGGGAGGTCGTTCTTGAGGTTACGCATAGACTACTACATTTGCTTCTCCTTCGCCACCTGCTCTTTCACCATCAGCAGGGGGTGACCCGGAGAATTTAACCCTCTGGTTTTTAACAAATATTTAAAGAGCGAGTTTATTAGCCACGTGCCCTGCCCCACTTTTGTTCAAGCGATATCTGTTTAATCAAGCGCTCAGAACCCTCGAGTGATTCTCCTACTCTAAAGCCTTATGCTGACCTTATATTAAAAATAGTAAAACTAAAAAGACATAACAGATTATCCCACTTCTTCTGATTATATATATTATACTATATATATATATATATATATATATATATATATATATATATAGATATATATTATATAACAAGGGGTTGAAGGAGACGTCATGTACTAGTAATTGTCCGTTTATTAAACATGCTGACGTTTCGAGGACACAGCCTCATTTTCAAAGCTGAAAAAACGTAATTATAATATATAAAAATATTACAAAGACTTAAGAATTAAGAAATTTACAAATTAATAAATATTAAAACTTTAAACAAAAATTTAAAAATTAAAAAACTAATGTACAACAGACAGAATGAAAGAGACATACCGCTACCTTTCAGGAGGGGAACCAAGGACCTAAGGACATCAAAAACAGAGACAGGGGCACACTCAAGATAGGTACAGTGTTGTAGAGGTAGTTTGATTGTTTAAAAAGGGAGCAAGCTTCTTAATATATAAAGATTCAGTTATTGCAAATTGATGAGGTGAGGTGGCTCTGGAGAGAATTTTAAAATGTTTATATTCAATATGTTGTTTACATTTTTCGGCATGATCACGTACATTAGAATTAGTTAATTTATTGCCTGTTCTGTAACTAACTCCCCGATGTCAATCAATTTCCCCACCTTACATTTGGGGCAAGTATATAAATAAACGACATTGGAAGTCATCAAGGAGCTTAGTTTGTCTTTATGTTTAAAAAGAGAAGCAATGGTTAACGGGTTCTTGGGTATAACTCTACTGTTAACTGCCGGAGGGTGTCGGTGAATAAGGTCATTTAACTGAACATAAAAGGACTTATCATGAATAAAAGGAATACTGAAGTAAAATGCCAACTTGGGTACAGTAGGAATATTAAAAACAGAAACAAACTTATGATTAAGAAAATTATACAATTGTTTTAAAAAAAGCTTGGATGGGTAGCAATTTTCAAAGAAATGCTTCTGGAGAAATGAGATTTCTTGGTGGAAACCAAACCAAGTGGAGGATAAAGTATAGGCCCTGTGAAAGAGAGTACTTAAGGAGCGGCTATAAAAATTTGTACCTAAGCCAGTAAATGTTTGCTTTCTAAAAATAGAAGTACAGAAGCCCTGCTCGTTACGGGACACAAGTATATCCAAAAATGCAAGTTTATTGTTTTTTTTGTAATCAATCGTGAACTTAATGTTGGGATGGGCTAAATTGGCGTATTCAAGAAACTGATCGGCTTGCTCTTTATTTCTAAAAAGTAAGAAGGTGTCGTCTACGTATCGTTTTTAAAGTAAAGCAGAAAAGAGAGGGGACAGTTGTCCAGCAATTGTCCCTCTAGATGGCACATGAAGATGTTGGAAAAAACTGGGCCAAGAGGACTGCCCATGGCCATACCTTCAACCTGAGTGTAAGCTATATTATTAAAAATAAAGGCAGTGTCCTGCACTCCCAGTTGCAACATTTTCTTATATATATATATATAAATATATATATATATATATATATATATATATATATATATATATACTGTATATGCATTAAGCTACAAATGTCCTTTAATATCCAATTCGCTCTACCTCGGAATTAATATATTTTCTTATATGTTAACCAAACAGGAAATTTTTCTAGTGGATAATAATTTGGTCCTCTCGTGGGTTCGAAACATGAAATTATTATCAACTAAAAAATTCTCCTTCGGTTAATATATATGAAAATATAGTTCCAATGCAAGCCCACCACTAACGTTCAGTTATGCCTGCACAGTTATAACTGCGCAGTCGGACTGTGCAGGCGAATCTTCGCCATTAACGATACAGGCCCTTTCCCCAGACCTCAGTAACAGCCATGTCGTCAACACACGATGCTCTGGCTGTAATTGACTTGCTGACATCATAAAAAACACTCATAAACGTCAAGTAAGACGTCCAGTGAAAAAGTGATTTATAAATACGAACTAAATACTCCCATGTGAATTTGTTAAGAGTTTAAGTTCGGCCCCAAGGACTTTCATAATGTTTACTGAATATTTTATGACATAAGAAGAGCTCCATAGAAAGATAATTAAGTTCCTAATCGTTTGCTTTCGTTTCAAAGTTGACACACATATAGGCCTAATATTTTTTTCTATTTCATTAACATAGTTAATACTGATTTATTTTCGTTTAAAGATTGACTTTCTTATGACGTGTTACAATGAATGAAAATCCTTAGTTTACTACTATCTTCTTGTGTTTCATTAATGTGTTGATTAGTCTAATTTCATTTCAAAACGAATTTTTGTGAGATGTAAGCAATGGAAAAACACGTACATAGTCCAATATTGTTTGATTTTGTTTCGTCAGAAAGTAGAATATCATGAATGGACTCATATAGGCCTATTCTTGTATTACATTATTTTATCATTTATGGTTTATAACCACGAATAAACATACACAGGCTTAATCCGTTACGATAATTTTGGATTTTACTTGCCAAACCAGTCTCATTCGTATACATTTCAGTGAAATCTACAAAACATTTAGAGTATTATACACTATTACTTTTCCATGGAAAAAAAAATGGCAAAATTATAGGTATATATATTATTCTGATTTCCGGATCATTTATATTAAAAACATGTTAATCCAATATATTATTAGTTTAGGTATAAACACTTTTCAATTTAATAAAATCTAGCTCAAGGTTCTTAATTAGCATACGTTGTCTGTCTGCGAACTGAAGCAAAAAAGTTGCCGCAACCACATTATGTGAATGATAAATGCAAAATGAAAACCAAGCAAACACGAGACATATTAAATATTAAATGAAAAAGTCAATACAGCCAAATTACTGATAGCATGATCAATACAAATTTAATAACACACTTCCACAAAGAATTCACTAATATCACCATTGCACAGACCAAATCACGAGTGTCTGAGGAAACGGGATAATAGGAATATGGGTATAAGGAGAACAGTTTGGAACAAGGAATGAGTGCAAGGAATAGTAGGTGAAGGCTGACAAATCAACTTCCAATTCAGTGACCTTTGTCCATGGACAAGACATGCATAGATTGAGCTAGGTCATCAGCGGAAGGACTTCGGTCGTTTGCAGTTCTTCACCAGGAACAAATGAAAGGCACTCCTCATCAGGCAGTGGCCAGGTACTTCAATTGTGACAGCTTCCAAGTGGGATGTCAGCTCGGACGCCGAGACAGACTCCAAATTCCAGACAGTGTAGTGGAAGAGGAACTAGCCGTGGAGATTCCACCAATGCTTCGGAATACTGGAGCGGGTTGCCGGATTGTCGGACTCAGACACGATACCGCTTTGTCATGCATGATGCCAAGTTAACTGGCTTTTGCGACACGGGCTTTAATGAGGTTGTTGTTGTTTAAGATTAAGCCAGCCTTGTGCGGGCACGGGCTCTTGCTCCTGGAGCAGCCCGTAGCTGGATTATCTGTAAAGATACAAAAAGAGTTCTTTAGGCGGTTAGTTGTTGAAATGAAAGAGGGTGACAGGCAGGATTGCAACCCCTTTGAACCTTATGGTACCCATCAGTAGGAGAGAAAGCTTTATAATAGTGAGAATCAGCCTAGTTGGAGAGTGCTGAGTAGGAAATGGAAGCAAGTTTTGTTTGAGGGAAAGGTGGTTTGATGGGGCATTCACTGGAAATGCCCTGTCTAACATCTGTAACTTTGGCGCTCTCCTTTGGTATTTTCATCTCTGCCGCTAATCTTAGCAGGTATCTGGAGTGGTCATTGGAACGCCGGCAGAGAAGAGTATGGAGGAAAGATTACAAAGAGGTGCCAATTTAGTTGAGAGAGTTGAGTTGGTAGCCAGAGACGCCGGTGCGAGACAACAAACAAGGACAGGCTGAGAGGTCAGGTTAGATGAACCAGCCGTGAGAGAGGGTGAATTTAAAAAATCTTCAGGGATTCATCCCTTTCAATGAGTCTCGTGAAATTAGACTAGGGACCGAGCACAATGGCGGAAGAGGGGGCGAAGGTCCCTTAAGTGTTCTACATTCCTCAAATCTTAGGTCGTTGTTGGCTTAAGGCCAATGTATTAGTTGGATTTAAGACGGTGGTGCCTGTGACAAGGGTGTGACAAGCATTAGATCAAGTATGACACAACATTAAAATGACATTTTCATGTTTTCGTTTTTAGAACGTCGTTAAGGAAAAACAGGAATAAACGTTACTTTAAAATATCTCACGGGTCACCAAAACATCACAACAGCACGGTTTTGCTTTACTCTGTTTTACAAGAATCAGTTTCTCTATTTCTTTCAATTTCCATCATTTTTTTTTCTTTCCTTATATTTCCAAACAACTGTCGGAAGGGCGCTTGTAGTAATATATATATATATATATATATATATAATATATATATATATATATATATTATATATATATATATATATATATATATTTACATACAAATATGTATGATATATATGCACACACATAATTCAAAACTCAAAAAGGCATTCATTTAGCAGAATAAAGTGCGGTAAAACTGCGATTACCTCATACTAGCAAACTTACCCACCTACGATGAGTGATAAAATACGGGTGCAGAAGTGAAAAATTTATATGTACTATTTGTTCAGCAATATCAAAATAAGGGCGATTTTTATACATACCTACACAATATTATCAGTTTGTCCACAACTTAATTTCAAGTTGGCGGAGTCAGTTGCTCTGCTCATAGCCACATACAGTTGGCCATTCATGAACATGGGTGACGGCAGAAACACACCAACACGATCCAAAGTCTGGCCCTGCAACTTGTTTGCAGTGAATGAGAAGTCCAGGTTGGTGGGAAACTGCCTGCGCCGTAACTGGAATGGAAACTGGTTGTCCGAAGGCATCAAAGGAATCCAGGGGATGAACAGACGTTTGCCGGTGTGAGGGCCCATTGCTATCACTGCTTCGATGACGTGGGAGTTTAGCTCCATAACGGTGTACCTCGTTCCGTTGCAATGTCCATTGGCAGGATCGATATTCTGAAGCAACATTACCAGGCAGTACTTCTTCAACATTATTTTGTGCACTGGCAGTCCCGATGGATTTAAGTTATTCAAAAAATCTTGCGGATATTGATGATAATTTTCATCTTCTATTGTGTCCATGCTGAAATATTCGTGACTTTCTCCGGGGAAGTTGTACAGAAATTATGTATGAAAATTCCTAAAGTAACTAAGTCTACGGGAATAACCAGCCTCGTTTCACGGCCAGAAACAGCTCCGTTCCAGGGAATCCCTTCTCACCCGCACCCCCTACAAAGGAGGGGGTTAGGTTGGATGAAACCCCATTACAAACCATCTTAGGGGTCCTCACCATAACCCTGCCAAGCTTCATGCCCATCTGACCAACCGTTTGGCCGTGATTGGATGACAGACAGACAGACAGACATTACGCCCATTATAGTATGACTATTATTATAGCAAACTGACCCATCTACAATGGGTGATAAAATACGGGTGCAGAAGTGAAAAATTTATATGTACTATTTGTTCAGCAATATTAAAATAAGGGTGATTTTTATACATACGTACTACAGAACCTCTTTGTACACAATATTATCAGTTTGTCCACAACTTAATTTCAAGTTGGCAGAGTCAGTTGCTCTGCTCATCGCCACATACAGTTGGCCATGCATGAACATGGCTGACGGCAGAAACACACCAACACGATCCAAAGTCTGGCCCTGCGACTTGTATGCAGTGAATGAGAGGGCCAGTTGATGGGAAACTGCCTGCGCAGTAACTGGAACGGAAACTGGTTGTCCAAAGGCATCAGAGGAATCCAGGGGATGAACAGACATTTGCCGGTGTGAGGGCCCGTTGTTATCACTGCTTCAATGACGTGGGAGTTTAGCTCCATAACGGTGTACCTCGTTCTGTTGCAATGTCCATTGGCAGGATCGAAATTCCGAAGCAACTTTACCGGGCACTACTTCTGGATTTAAGTTATTCAAAAAATCTTGCGGATATTGATGATAATTTTCATCTTCTATTGTGTCCGTGCTGAAATATTCGCGACTTTCTCCGGGGAAGTTGTACAGAAATTATGTATGAAAAATCGTAAAGTAATAAGTCTACGGGAATAACCAGCCTCGTTTCACGGCCAGAAACAGCTCCGTTTCAGGGAATCCCTTCTCACCCGCACCCCCTACAAAGGAGGGGGTTAGGTTGGATGAAACCCCATTACAAACCATCTTAGGGGTCCCCACCATAACCCTGCCAAGTTTCATGCCCATCTGACCAGCCGTTTGGCCGTGATTGAATGGCAGACAGACAGACAGACATAACGCCGATTAAGTATGATAAGTACAATTGTAACGAATAAAAAAGTAAAAGGATTAAAAAGGAGTCCTTTATTTCATTTACTATGCAATTTTTCTGCTCCTCTCTCTTCCATTTTTAGGATTTAAAACATTAAAGGGACTGAATGCCTCGCGCAAACTAATGCATCGAACGCGTCGTTGTCATGACATTCACGATACATTTAGGCACGAAAAAACAGAGAGAGAGAGAGAGAGAGAGAGAGAGAGAGAGAGAGAGAGAGAGAGACTCGCACTTCATATGTGGCACAATGAAGATAACTACGCAATTAAAATGATCCGATTCCAGGTAATTTACGTCCTGAATTCGGACGTATCTGCGGAACAGGGGTTCATTGTTCACCCGATGCCATCATTCAATGTCCTGTTACGTGCTGTGTTTGACTGATTGTATGCTCAAATAGGCGTCCGGCCAGTAGGTATTTAATTTATCTGCAAAAGTCAGTTACTTTAAAGCAGTTTTATTTTGTTATGTGAGCGCAAATCAGGTACTTTCCCAAGTGTCAAACGTCTGAAATGATTATATATGACCTGTTTGAGTTGATTCCAGTTTTTCAGTTACCAGATCCTAAGTTTTTGTTCACAGAGGAACTGGAGTGAAATTGACGCCTTGTCATGGCGATCACATTTTTCTTTTGTATTTCCCCTTTGAGGGGACGTCATCATCCTACGTAGCAATACCTTACACCCAGAATATCAGCGAAGGAAAGATCCTCCTAAACAGGCACCAGAGACTCTCAGGTGCTCCTCCCAGATCTCATTTCCTTCGCCTATTTCACTCCACCGGCAGGAAGAGTAAATTTTAATGCCCACTGAGGCTTCCGAAAAGTGATCAAAACTAGCACATATTTAGGAAAAGTTGTATCACCCGGGCCAAAGGGTATGGGCGAAAGTTACATCGATTTCGCCAGTTCAATATTACGGAAAAGTTATGATTGGTAACTGTAACTTTGTTCCTTTTCGGTCGGTCAACAATAAGCAATTGTCCAAAACTTTGAAATTGTTGGTGATTCTGTGGAACTTTTGGGCGCTGCGATCGCTTCCGCGAAAGTAATATGAGGAAACTAAACTTGATGGTTCATATTAACAGGATTATTTGCATTTCACTTCCAGATGTACAATAACATTCCACTGCGGAAAATTTAGGTCACAAGTCTAAAGGAATGACAAACTAACTCTGCTTCCTCCGTTTCTGAAGGTTGGCTGGTTTACAACTAGAATGACTTCACTACCAAGTAAGTCAGTGAGGATATTCTAGAATGAATGAAAGAACTTTTATTCGCATTCTATAACGTTTATAAATAATTTCCATCGAAGTCGTCCATTTTGTGCAATGCCAAACTACAAAAAACTTTAAATGAAACTTTCTTACAAGTAGAGCTCGAAGAGAGGTATTTCATTAACAGACGACCAATGGAAGGCTTTCTTGTTCGGTATTTTTTCCAGAGCTCGAAACCTCGGGTGAGGAGCATTCCGGGAAATGATTTATTCCAGTCGGCTCTTCAACCATTTTTTCTCCTCATTTATCTGAAATATGAAATCTCTTACTGGAAAAGATCATACATACAGCACTCCTTGCCTTCCGTCCGACGATTTTCAGTTCTACAGTTTTCAACCAATTTCCCTGCCCTAATGACGTCATTAAAATGGCTCTAGGGCCTAGGCCTTCCACCACTTGCTTGTTTCATCTGTGAAAGGAAGAAAGGATGTTACAGAAACAGTTTCTAATCCGGCAGCCCTGTTAGGGGTAGTGCCGTCAGTGGACCTCATTACTTAAGGTCCTTTGCACCGTGCCTTCGGCCCCTAGCTGCAACCACTTTCGTTCCTTCATCTTACTTTTCATCCTCTCCCAACACCTTTTAAACCTTTTATTGTCAATTTCCATTTCAGCGCTGAATGACCTCATAGGTTCCAGTGCTTGGCCTCTGGCCTAAATTCTATATTTGAATAACTTAACTCAACTAATCTCGGCAGTACCTGAAGTTAGGATTTTCGAAAGTTTTTTTTCATCTTTGCACGTGGCGGATTTAATGATGATACGGGAGCTAAATTCATCCCATGAGTCACTTTCGTTCTTCTAACGGTTGATAGGTGCTATCAAGGTTTATAGAATACCTTGGGTACTACATAATAGGGAAAGCGACTTAGCAACTTTTTTTTAGAGGTCAGAGCTCTTCTGCCTGGTATTGAGTTAATATGCATTATACTTAAATCATAGGTAATAAACCTATTGATGCCATTTCAACAGATGTAGATTACAAGAAATCGTAATAAACTGCATACATTGCACGGTTTGACGATGTATATGTCCTCGCGGAACACAAGAGTGATTTTATATATATAAGCTTGGTCAGATTACAACATTCTTAAGGCACATATTACTGGGCATTCCTTTGTTATCATAGGAGAACTGCGAACAAGAATGCATTATGAAAATGTTGCCAGTAAAAAACCTTGAAACCAGACAGACACATACGTTATCTATTTTCATACAAAATAGAAACAGTTTACCTACCTTTCATATATTGTCCACAAAAAAAACATCTCTTTTATTTGCTATCTTTTCATATTAGGATTTTTTCAACTGAAAACGGTATCATTTGTTACAGCAAACTGCACGGAAATTATATCCAATGAGGTTTAAATAATCTCTCCGGATCATCGCTGCAAACCACGGAACCTGTTAACTCTTTTTCAGGTGAAGGCCTCTCCAAGCTGCCTGAAGTCTTTATTACATTCACTTGTAAATCAAAGAAAGAGTGGCTTTCGCGACCTGCCTCTTGAACACTGAATTCACCGCAGTCATTCGTTAACTTTCGGTGGTTTTGATGAATTTTGAAGTCAATCAATTTAAGGGACCCGACTCGTGAGTTAATTCGTTTAGCTGATGTCTCACCTCGGGAAAGTGAATGGATTTCACATAGAATAGGAAACGCCAGTGGATTATTGAAGTGGGATTCATAGCGTAGGAGGCAGACCTACAGAACGACCGCCTGAATGTTATACAGAAAAGGAGGAGAAAGAGTGGAAATGAAAGTCGAATAAGTAAGAGCAAGGGGAACATGTGGCACTCAATTACTGAAACTTAATTACACGTGTAGGTTGCGAAGGCAGATAATGGAATACCAGGTGAATAGGCAAAGGAATGGAAAGATGGGAGATGATTGGCGTAGAAGCAAAAGTAAAATACATACGAATTTCTAGCTGTGAACGGGAATAAAAAGAGTGAGCCAGACTTCAAGGCACCAGCTCATATTGGACTTTTGGAAAAACCGATTGGATTTTTTTTTTTTTTTGGATCATTGCGAGGATGAGGTTGAAGCCCTCCGTCAGGCATTTCAGCATTGCAGCTGAATTACCCGGTTGAATACAGCACCGACGATCGGTTCCCATTCCTCGACATCCTTGTGAGTAAGACGTAAGACGGCCTCCGTGACAGCGAGTACCCCGCCAGATTCAAAAGCACAACCGTCAGGACCTTCGTCTGGATAGCCCTCTCCCACGGCTCGACCTTGCATGACACTCATCAGTAACTGGACTGCGCCCTCCCAAGTATTCGTGAATAGCGGGTATTCCAATGAATTAATCAGTAATGAAGCACGCACAGCCCTCGAGAAATGGCACGGTAGTGAGAGCCCACAGCCCCGCCGAAGGATAATATCAAGCTGTATTACGAAGCCTTCAATGATCTTCGTGTTTTGGATGATCACATCCGGGAGATAGTCTCTTGATGTTTGAAGCGGGCGTGATTCCTGATAGCCCACTCTTGGGCGTGGCAGGAGTCTCTCTCAGACAGGCGCGTGCTGGTCATACCTACGTGGGTGTAGCTGCAACCGCGGACTGGGCATATGTACTGGTATACCACATAAAATCTGCTTCCGGGGGGTCTCGTACCTATGGGGAGGGGTTATTTTTCATTATGAGGTCGCACGTTCCCAATTCTGGGAATATATGATTCATTCACTTTTCTTGGTGTCGCCGATCGGAGTTACATTTACAGTAATAATCTTCTTAACGGAGTCCTCTTCTTCACGGGAATGGGAACTCATGAAGGGCCGGTATATGATTTTTTGTGGAATTATTAAAATTACAGTCCAAACTTAGTGAAATTTTTATGGGAAAATCTTAAGATACCTACTTACGTGTGTAGCAAGTTTGGAGACGATACATGGAAAAACAAATTAATAACTGAAAACTATGCACGATATTTGGCCTTTTTTAAATTTTATTTCGGACAGAGTAAAGTATTTAACTTAGACTTTCTAAAATTTTACCAGCAATAAAGAACTATTTAAATCCATTTTTACAGTGGGAAAAAAATTAAAATAATATCTATTAGCAACGCATAATAATCAAATGGTTAGTGATCAATAAAAAATGTTATTTGGTGATTTTGAAAAATGTATGGCTTTGATTTTATAGAAAAACGACTGACAAAGACCATGCCAAAAAAATTTTAATATCTCTAAAACTAAGGAAGTAGTAAGCGTCCAAGTGATAATAACTTACATTTGAGATAATTCCAGATTTGTGCAGGTAAGTGAAATTCTGCTAGAATGCTCCAGCAGCGTAGAATTCTATGTCCTTTCTCAGCCTTTTGTTCCTCATCTTCACTTTTATGGGAGCATCCTTGATCTGGTCCTTCTTTTTCAAGTATTTTATGAACCCTGATGATGATTCAGTGCCAAAAGCATCACACAGATTAGAACATTCATACCCGGCATTATAATGCCCGACGGCTGGGGCTGCTGCAAACTCAACAAACATTCGTGATGGATTTTTATGTTTTGGGCATATTTTCCATATCCTGGAGTGAACACTTTCATTCCTATTTTGGGTCATGCCTTTGAGGCATCGCTGCATCATTGTAACGGTAATTGCTGTATAACAAAGAAAGATAAAGGAAAGGAAAACGCATCTTCGAGAAATTCTGCAGCAAGGATGCTTTTGCACGTGTGTCGGAAGCGCCTGTTCTCATGATGGTTCTAGAATCGGCAGGAGTGTTGTGGAACTTGACAGGCGCCGACGTGACGTAAGAAACGCCGCGATTTCTGATGCAATACTTCATCGAGAAACTTCTAAATCGTTCTGGTAATCTCAGGAGTCTGTGACACTCGCCGTAGGCCCCGCCCCCAGGATGCTAGTCACAGAGTAAGAGATCATCAGTAAGAGCCACAGATCAGATTATCAGTGAGAGATCAGCATCAGAGATCGTCAGAGAGAGACAAGAGAAGGAGGAACCAGGACGAAGGATCATAGAGAAAAAGGCGCTCGAGAATTGGTCGAATTCTGGTCAAGTCGTCTTCAGGAGTGGATGACCAAGTTATTTCGACGTTGACCGAAACTTCAGAGAAGAGACGTTCTGCTAGAGGTTTTGGGGACTTCTTGCCCTTCAAGTATCAAGAGTAGACATTATTTCCTGCAATACGGAGGCAAGAAGGCGTCTACCATTAGAGTTCTCCTTTTGTGAAGCCATCGTTTCGAGTCGCAAAACTGGCCAGCAAGTATTTGAATTACCTCACTTCTTCCCCAGTTCATGCAGTGTAAGATTTTACCTTTTTTTATGTAAATAGGAGACACCATTCTGCATTTATCTTTGTTAGTAAGCTTGTAAATAAACCTTTGTTGTGTTCGTGTAACTTTCTATATTCGTATCCCCAGTTTCAACTGTTGGTGTTGAATTCTTTTTGTTTATAATAATATCGAACCTGAAGCGGGCCCCTCTCGGTTCGTAACAATCATTTCGTCTGTAGTCAGGCGATCATAAATGGCCTTCACTTCTTGCATCTGAGGGTCTGTTAGGTGGAAACATACCTTCATTGATTTGTGTGATGGAGGCACTTTACCAAGGGCTAGGTTCCTATTGTAAAAGCACCATGAACTAGTTCCTTTGGTGCGAAGGTGATGCATAGGTTTAGCATCAGTTGAAGCACTAGTCGTGCCTACTTTTCTTCTGAGACTGATAGAGAAATCATTTTTCAAGTCGTCAATGGCTCTATCAGTCAGTTTGTTTCTTCTCCCATAGCTAGTCTCCTTTTTGTTTAGGAGGTTCATCACTGTCACCATCATCATCTATGTTCCTCTTTTGCTTTAAGCTGCGGAGATTTGTGCTAAGTCTTTTGGCCACATGATTTATGCACTTGGCTTTTGCCACTGGTTTTCCTCCATCTTATGGTCCTCTGCCGTCTCTCATTTCAGTCACTGATTTGAATGCCGAGCTTTCACCGTCAGTAATGAAGGTTTTTTTTTTTATTGCATAAAATGTTCTTCTGACCGTCCCCAAAATGTCATGGCACTTTCAGCCCCCTTGGCACCACTGGCTGATCTCTCAAGTCTCTGGTGAGGAGTAATGTTCATTTAGCCACTGTATATACTGACTCTGTGACATTTCCCCTTTCACTAACATTTGGTATTTTTGGCTAAATTTTAGAGAAGACTTGCTAAGGGAATGATAATCTAAAATAAGGCCAGTGTCGGCCTCTATCACTACCCCTATACAATAGATTGACCTAAGGCCTCGTCTATGCTGTGACCCGTCAAACGTGACATCTACTTCAACAACTTCACCTGGCTCTTTACCTAAATATTACCTCACAGCTTCTCTACTTTTCTCTGATATTCTTTTTTTTCAATAGCACACACAGGAATGTATTTCGCATACTTGACGTATGTTGGATGTGCAAAGTGGCTCTAGTTCAAAGTAGAAATCACTCTTTCGACTCCATCATATCCAATGCCAAGAAGCAAGAAACACCACACAGTCTTTTACACTTGTCTCCTCTTTATATACATATATCCACAGTTGTCATAAATAGCATTCAGATACGTGTCTATTTGATGCCCAACTAATTTTATATTCGCTTTATCACTATAAGGAAGAAGTTTGGCAGCTCCAGACGAAAGCTCGCTACAAGAAAGAGAGAGTGAGTGAGAGAGAGAGAGAGAGAGAGACCGTAAATGACTTTGATGAATATGATATCATAGTTTATCTGCAAAATTGAAATATAAGATATATACACTGATCTTGCCCCTGCATTTGAAAATGACCTCCATATCTGTTCTATTAGCCTGTTTAAGTATTACTGAAAAAGCCACTATTCGAAAAATAAAGAAGAATCTATACAATCATAATGCTGCGGAAGCAGCCATCACTTTTAATAATAATAATAATAATAATAATAATAATAATAATAATAATAATAATAATAATAATAATATAATAACAACTTTGCCAGTTAAAAAAATATAAAAAAATTTCTCTTTTGTACATTGGAGAAGAATGTGAATATATCTGACATTTAAATTCATTTGATTCTATAGTTCGAACACTTAGTATATGTCAACCCTTCGCCTCTTCTAACTTTGGAGGCCTTCTCATGCTATCACCATCATGGACATCATAACTGCATGTTTCTGAAGTTTTTACTTAACGCTCGCCAATGGTGGGTGAAAGGGAACGCCAATGTAAAGTAGGCTCTTTCAGTTTAATCTTGTGGAATGATACCTAATAGACAGCGGGCAATAATTAGCTGTGACCACCGGGACGGTCACTGGCTAATCGACTTGACCATTGTCCCGGTAGCAACAATATTCCCAAAATGGTGAAATAGCATTGCTCCCATCATTAAAGGTGACATTGTTTCTACATAAGCATGTGAACGTTATTATTATTCAGGGAGGTATATTAATGGCATGTTAACATAAGAATGAAATACTCAGTATAAGGCAATAAATGCAATTGGAACAAAAGCAATGTCTTTCTCTCATTACAATGTGCCATTCGTTTATCAACAATAACCAACTTCACAATTATTATTATTAATATTCTATTAATATTATTGCTGTTAGTTTCCAGTCAGAGGAATCGCCAATAGATTAATCATCCATCCATTCCATCTCCTTATTCCTTGCTGCCTTTATTCGGCTGCTTATGACTTTCATTTTGGCTGTGGCGGAAAGGAAGCCTCGAACGAGAGTCCTGTAGGAAGTCCCTGATCCCACTCTCCTGGGAGGAAGAGCAGCCTTTAATTACCATCTCATTTCCCAACAGACGGAAAGAAAACCGACCCATCTTTATCCATCTTCAGTTTCTTTGGGTGCGATGAAATAGAGAGAGAGATAAATCGGAGGATTACCGTAATCCCTCTTTTATCAAAACTCTCTCTCTCTCTCTCTCTCTCTCTCTCTCTCTCTCTCTCTCTCTCTCTCTCTACTCCTTTGTTGAGATCGTTGATCGACGACTCGGCTGCCTCTTCCATCATCGACAAAAGGAATGAGATTCTGAACCTGACGGAGGAAGACGAAGGTGTCGCCGCCTCTGATTTGAGTGTCGAGTCAAACGAAAATCTTTGCGAGGGCGAAGTTCAAGTTGCTCTTATTCAGTCATAGTTGTTTTTGCATTCTCGAAACACCAGTATCCGAAGATAATCTATATACCAAGGTTCTTGGAAACCAGATAGGATTAACAATACCTTTATAGATTCAGTTTTAAAAAATCCCATTCCTTCATTGCCAGAGATTTGGTTTTTTTAAAAAAATAACTTTTGTAGTCCGTCAATAAAGCTTTAGCCAGATCAAAAGCTTGAGATATTACTCCTCATATAAAATTCTTTTCTTTCCCAATTTCTTTGACTAACTGGTCTTTTTTCCTCTTCACTGGACACTTTTTTCTTTCTTTTTTTACATTATAAATTATTTTTTTCTACCCACAAGCTTAACTTCAGTTTTCTCTATTAAAGAGAGAGGTAGGGAGATAGGGATTCATCCCTAAAATCAAATAGAAGGCAAGAGAAGCCCTCTCCAACAAGATAGGAACTCCGGTCAAAAACTTTTAATGGTCCGTTTTGAGCGACGTGCATTGGGGAGAGGGGAACGAACACCACTTCATAATTGTCTTCTTATAAAACCAGCTCTATGGACAAATGGCTTTAGAAAACTCTTTCTTATATGAACTGAGCGATACCCTGACATCTTTCTTCAGTTTGTCGGGGTCAATCCTTTTTTTTCTTTTTCTTTTCCTCCTGAAGGGGAGGATATTCTTCTTGATCGAACTTGAAAACCGAGGTTCGTGTGGGCGTCTGTTGCAGTGTAGTGAGAGAGAGAGAGAGAGAGAGAGAGAGAGAGAGAGAGAGAGAGGAGAGAGGAGGGGGGAGTCTGTTTTATCTTGAATCTCTGGATCTCCTATATCCCAAAAAATGGGTAATGGAGAACGTGGTGTCTGTAACCCAGACAACGTTTCCCCTTTCTCTCTCAATGTCAAAATCTGTAGTTGTCAGAAACGAAAATATACATGTTTTTCTATGTTTTAGAAAGTTTAAAATGGCGCTTTATGTTTCATTCGTAAACCAAATAAACCTTCCAGCATAAAATATGTTCTCTCTACTTAACATCTGCGAACTTTTCACTGATACTGATGACCAATATTTTTTTCTGATAATAAAAACTACTATACCTTGATTAGTTTTATTATTAAAGATGGTTTATATATATATATATATATATATATATATATATATATATATATATATATATATATATATACTTAGGGGTTATTTAAAATTTATTGATGGATTGATCGAAAGAGAGAGAATGAGAGAGAAGGAGATAGAGAGAGGAGAGAGAGAGAGAGAGACGAGAGAGAGAGAGAGAGAGAGAGAGAGCTCTTAATGAGTAATTTAAGAATGGTTTTACCCCAGTGAAAAGAGGATTGACTCTTCAAGGCCCTCAAGTTTGGATAGAATAGATTTTGAAGGACCAATGAATGCCCTCTTACAATTTTTTCCACTTCTCTCTCTCTCGCTCTCTCCACTCAAGGTACTCCCACAACAATCGACTAGGTATTATTTACATATAGGATTTTAGGTATGTGCCCATTCGTCCTTCCTCGTAGAGAGAGAGAGAGAGAGAGAGAGAGAGAGAGAGAGAGAGAGAGAGGTATTTCTCTCTCTTCTTTTCAGTCAGGATTTACTTTTCATCGAAATCTTGCTGACATTACCCACTCAGTAATCAGCTGGGAGACATTGGCCACCTGAAGAGCCTTTTTACCTCCTCCGTTTTCCTGTCCTCTTCGAGGGCTGTTGACGTTTCCAAATCCAAGTGGATTGGAACGTTTCATTTTCAAGTCCCCTCAACAAACGTTACATTTCAGCGGCAGAAGCTGCACAAAATTTGCGTTTACATCTTTCGTGTCTTCCTGCCCCTTTTATCTGTATACTCTTGTTCTCGGTATTTCCTTTACATGTTGAAAGAATAAATATACAACACACAATCATGTGAGCCTGGTGAGTCATTCACTACATTGTTTTAGGATACGTAAAGTTATCAAGAACAACAAATACACTGGAATCTTAATTAGAGATTACTCAAAAAAATAATTGTTTATTAAATGGATTCCCAAGACAATAAAGAAAATAAAAACAAATGAATGTGAAAGCTGGGGAAGAATGATTACCATATTGATTTCTTCCGTGGTATTAGATTAAGCCTGAATCCACTGAAGAAGAAAAAGATGATTTGACTGAATGTCGATACTCATAAACCACTGGAAAATATGAAGCATCTGTTTCCAGAGATACGAAGTTTGTTGCAGGGATGGCCTGGTTCGCCTGAACTATTATTAGATTTTATTGCATTTGTTTTCAAACTGAGGTCAATATTCACGTGCTTTGAATCCAATAAGATTGTGATGTGCAATGGAGATCTGCATTGTATATTCATACATATATTACACACATATATATGCTGTAGATACGCATTTTGAATAACTATATATATATATATATATATATATATATATATATATATATATATATATATATATATATATATATATATATATATATATAGTGTATATATTATATGATATATGTATATGTATGTATATGTATATATACATGAATAACTTGATCACGAAATATATAAAACGTGATGCTGTGTATAAGTAAAGGCAAGGCCACGGAGGAAAATGAAAACACAAAGAACTGCTAGACCTTTCGGACTTAATGACCCTTTACTTGCCTTAAGTAAAGGGTCGGTAAGACCGAAAGATCTTGGCAGTTTTCGTGGCATTACCTTTAT
>NC_087202.1:137860259-137867759 GCF_015104395.2 Macrobrachium nipponense | reverse complement strand
CCAACATTTTCAAGTTCACACTGAATATAATAGAAGTTGACAGATCTTTATATACGAAAACAGAAAGAGGGGGTGGGGTTACAGTTTGTTAATCTGGGCATCATGTTCTTTAAGTAAAAATGACAAGGATGGAGATTCAAATTCCTTGTTGATGTGGCTGCAATAAAACTGGACCTCAATAGATTCCTTTTGCAGTTATCTTTGACCCTGCTGATTATTGAAATATTCCAGTTAATAGCATGACCTGTCTTAAGCCAATGATCTACAATGCCATTATTTCTTAATCCTTGATAATCTGCAGGGTCAAGTTGCACCGCAAAAGGAATCTGTTAGAGTCCATTTTTATTGAAGCCACATCAACAAAAAATTTAAATCTCTATCTTGAATTATACCTTGATCGTCTTTCTTCGTTGTTTCTGCTTGAAGAACACGCCGCCCAGATTAACAAACTGTAACCCCGCCCCCTTTTTCTGTTTTTGTATGTAAAGGAGAAAAGGTGAGGCTATGCAAAGACCCTGCAAAAGTAAAACTAAAGTTTTTAAAGAAAATTCCAAAGTTAATAAATTGTGGATCACATCTACTTTGATGTAAATCAATATTCTCATCAGGGAATTATTAATTACTCCCGTAAAGTTCCGTTCACTAGACTGATGTTTAAAGAAGGCTGACATTACGATTATAATATTTTTCTGAATATCTTATTTTCGAGTATATTAATAACGAAGGGAACGTCTTGCATCACGGGAAATAGAGTGATCAAAATTCCGGATACTGAAATTCGCCTCATGATTTCCTTGCGCTCTGAAATATGACGTCTTTCGTCGCAAGGTTTCAGTGAGTAAATGATCTTAGGGTTTCAGATTTTTGGCTGAGTGAATGATGAAATAGTACAAAAATCCTTTCTAATATTTAGTGCCTTCTTACTCATGCAGTGCATCGTTTTCCTTTAACTAGTGATCCTTATCAGTCCTTTAGATGAGCTAAATTAGTGATCGTATTCTCTCTCTCTCTCATATATATAAATATATATATATATATATATATATATATATATATATTATATATATATATATATGTGTGTGTGTGTGTGTGTGTGTGTGTGTGTGTGTGTGTGTGTGTGTGTATTACGAGAGTCAAAATGACCCACGCTTAAGTAATTGGAGAGAACTCCTAACTGGGAATGAACTTACCCCTGAATGTCATCGTCTCTTCGAATGCCGCCTCTGTAGCTAGTTGAAAATCAATTATCAAAACTCTAGGCGAATTCAAACTCCCACTATTACAAAAATATACTTTTTTTTTTCCAAATAGCTAACATGAAAATGGAATAAAATGAGTTAAACTACCACACTCTTCCCGGAATCATATTTAAGTAAGTACCCCCTCTTATCTTTTTCTGTCCGACTATTCATAGTCTTTATCAATAAAAGTCAACACAAGTCTAGAAAACCCTTTTTTCTAAATGGTGACTTCGAATCCATCTGAAAATGAGAATATAATTGTCAAACAATGAAATGTTAAAGTTCATCAATAAATAACGGTCGCATCGCACTTCCCTTTCTCTAGACTGAACTCAATGTCACTATATAAAAGGTATTAACTTTTCAAAGTCTTTCACTTTACCTTATCCGACGGATCTAAGAGCCTTTCCCTACGCCAAAGTCCTTGTGACCACTACGACAGTTTTGTCACCTAATTGTCCTGTTAATTCACATACTAGAGATTATATCTCATTCACTGTTCTAACCATCGTACATGTGTACGCCCACCAACAGACATACAGATACATGCATGCTATTGAACACACGAACGTACGCACGCTAGTCTATTCTGTGCATTTCCATTTTCCCATGTACACGTTTATCGAATGCACGCATTCGGTGACCTGAAGTAACCTTTCCTTGTGGTTTACTTCATATCTCTGGAATGCGCTCCGTCTGGAGAGAGAGAGAGAGAGAGAGAGAGAGAGAGAGAGAGAGAGAGAGAGAGAGAGAAATCCTACATAAATAAATTGTAAACAAACCAAAATGACATAATTCAAAAAGTCATGGAAAAGGACGTCTCTGAAGTAAAGGTTTAAGATACAAAAAGACAAAGTTATTCTCGAAAGTATGCTTACCCATTACAGCACTATTTGCACACACTAAAAACAATCAAGACATAATTATTCCAAATCGGTAATGCTTCTAAACGCCTGCTAACCTTACTCTCCCATTATGTAGGGGAACTTTCTCACAAGAAACTCCCCTTGTTATGACGTAACAAGTTCGTTGCACTGGAGCAGATGCATGATGTCATATACAGCTCATAGTCACACCCATAAACTGCCCAAATCTAGATTCAAAAGCATACCTTACTTCCGCCTATGCACAGACATAAGACGTTACTGTCTTGCCCTTGATCATGGCTGAGGCAGCGATTTTCCATATTGCACCACCCAAGTGAAGAGTGTACATTCCAAGACCCCGCTTGTTTCCGTGGGAGCTAACGCTGAATCTGTCATTTTAAAGAATATATATATAGGGTAATTCCGGGATAGATGGCCATGCGGGAGAGATGGCCCATCGATGTAATTCCTACATTATTCACCAGATGGATCTGCCCGGTCTGCCGCTCTCTCAGTAGTGAGTGCACTGTTGACATGGACGGTTGATGTCGAAAAACCATAAAAAAACCTCGCAATTGTGAGTATTTTAGATAAAATCTGTTCTCTTACTGAGAATAATTTTTGTTGTCATTGCACAAATGCTAAAAGATTATATATTTCAGTGAGCTTGACCTCTGAAACATATCACAATAAGCAAGTTGGGGTGTTTCTCTTGTACTAACCTGCCTCATATGAAGTGGTACAAAGTCAAACATCGCTGTTTGTGTGGTATGTCCATCTCTCCCTTAAAAATGGGAGAGATGGCCATCCTCGAAAAGTTATTTTTGTAGAAAAATGCAGATATGTGTTTCCCTTTTTTCAGATGCCAAATAAGTACATATCAAAGCCTGGTAGTACTCGTGGGAAATGGAGTGAGAAGGGGCTGCAAGATGCTACTGAAGCCACCAAAAAGGGTATATCTGTGCGTCAAGCATCAAAGTTATTTAGTCTACCACGAAAGACACTGGGACGAAGATTGAAAACTGGCAGTGCAGCAAAAGGATTGATGGGACCAAGTTGTTCACTAGGCTTGGATAATGAAGAGATGGCTTCATGAAACATGCACATCCTATACTATGTGTGCCAGTCATGTAGCAAAATCATAACTAAAAATAAAATTAAAGTTTAAAAACTAAATTTTCATTATTTGTTTTGTTTAAGTTTGTTCTGTTTGATACTTTTCCATTTGCTCTTAATTATGTTTTCACTGAATTATGCAAACACTGATGTGCTCTATTATAAGGAATACCGTTCTATTTTCATTTTTGTTCTGTCTAAGTAGGCCTACATCTGTTTATATCATGCAATAAGGATACAACTGGCATTAAAGTACTTTTTAATAGTCGTGAGTCTAGGTATACTGTATATCCCCTTAATTATCATATTTATATTTAGACGTTTGCCATCTAACTTAAAATAATGGTGTGGCCAACTATCCCACAAATCTGTGGCCATCTCTCCCGGACACCTCGGGACAGATGGCCCACGAACAGATTTTAAAAATTAAGTATTATGGATACTTAATGACATATCTAAAGGTTACCATTTATGCTATGGCAAGCTTATGCGTTGAAGAAACGGCTGTGATTTTGTTTTGGAAATATTGACAGAAAGAGTAGTACTTTTGGGGGGTTGAAAAAACTATGGCCATCTATCCCGGACTTACCCTATATATATATATATATATATATATATATATATATATATATATATATATATATATATATCAAGAGCCAGCAGGAAAAATGAAAATCAGCAGTACCAAGCGCTTTCGTGTATTCTTGATACACCTCATCAGGGTACAATATATAAAATAATGAAAAACAGCTTCGAAATATCAAACGTAAAAATAATAGCAAAAAAAGTAAAATACAGAACAATAAAACAGCCCAGTCAAGAAGCAAATGATCCACAGCCTAGAATTACACTTAAAGGACAACTACAAACGGAAATGGAACTGCCAAGCATTTAGTTACATAGTTACGAAGTTGACAACAATACATTTCGTAAGCCAGTTATCTAGTTTATATTGTCCGCTGCTAATATTAAAAACACTGCTTGACTTATATTTTATTATACTAGATTCTATAATGTTTCTTTTAATTATATCTCTACAAAATAAAATTTCCTTTGAATTTTTCCAATTAATTGCGTGATTAAAATTATTCTTATGTAAAAAGAGGGCACTCGATATATTTCCTACACGTACGCAATATTTATGTTGATTTAATCTTGATGCCAGTAGTTTGCCACTTTGGCCAATATATTTCTTATCACAATATCTGCATGGAATTTCGTAAATGCAACCCGTTTGTAAATGTGGAGAGGTCCTTATTAAAATTGTTCTTGCAGACTGAGTGTTACTAAAAACAACATTAACATTAGGAGCTTTAAACATTTTTGGCAAAGAAAGAAACTTGTTGTCAAAAGATAAAGCAAGCAAATTACTAGGGTCAAAAGCCTGTTCATGGTCCACTGCATAAAATGTTTTCTTAGCCTTTCTTAAAGCAACATCAACTAAAAATGCCGGATACTTCAATTTAAAAGCAATATCATAAATCTTGGCAATCTCGTCTTCTAAAAATTCAGGACAACAAATTCTTAAATCTCTTAAAAACAGGGAAGAAAATACAGAGAGTTTAACTTTCAAATGGTGATTGGAGTAAAAGCTAATGTAAGAACATACATTTGTAGGTTTCCTAAAAACCGAAAATTTAAATCTGTTACCCTGTCTATACACACTTACATCTAAAAATGGCAAAATTGAATCTTTTTCCTCCTCAAGTGTGAACTTTATAGAGGGAACTAGTGCATTTAATCTAATTAAAAATTGGTTCACATCCTTACACAAAGGCCATACACAAAATATGTCATCGACATACCTAAACCAAAGAACATTCGCTGGTAAAATATTTGATAGAAGTTTCTTTTCAAAAAACTCCATGTAAATGTTGCTTAAAAGGGGCGATAAAGGGTTCCCCATAGCCATACCATAGAATTTACCATTACAGATGTTGAAATCTTCAATAGACAACGATCCAAATTTTTCTAAATTTCAAAATGATTTAGCTATTCCTACCCAGTCCACTTTCTCGTCACAAATATATATTATATATATATATATAATATATATATATATATATATATATATATATATATATATATATATATATATATATACATATATATATATATATATATATATATATATATATATATATATACACACACATATATATATATATATATATCATTGTAAATATCTTATACTTATTTTATGCATGGAAAATAAGAATGCAATTTAAATAACAGTACTAATACATACATACAACATGACATACATATATATATATATGTATAGTGCTTAAAAATCACAAGAGATGAACGTGACTTCATTAGATAAGCTAATACCACAGGAAAATGATAGGCAGAAACCCAAACGCTTTCGTCTTTACTAAGACATTGTCAAGGAACGAATGAAATACAGTTGAAAAGAAAGTTATCAGGTAAAGAAAAAGATCAAGAATACCAGATGGTTAATTATCAAAAGGGTAAAAATCAAAGAGATAATTCAGCATTATCGGATATCACACTGTCACAAACTTAAACATAGATTTAACCCTAACAGAAACTACAACGTTTCCATATAGTCCAAAGTATGTAAAAACTGAATATATTAATTTTGTTTCTTATATTCATCTACAATTTTTTCATTATGAAGGCATCGAGTTTAAATAAACCAAGACTTAAATTTAGAACATTTCCATTATTTGACTTGAAGAAACAATGATATTCCTTTTAACTGAACAATTACATGGGATTAAGGCTCTTGCTTGACTCCAGTTTATAGGATGATCTAAATCGCTCATATGTACGAATAACGCATTCGATATTTGTCCAGTTCTCACAGAATATTGATGCTGTTTGAGTCATTGTGAAAGAGATTTACCTGTTTGTCCGTAATAGACTTTATCACACTTTTTGCAAGGAATTTCATATATGCAGCCGGGAAGATCTTCAGGAGAATTTTTTATTACTAAACTCTTGACATTAATATTACTGAAAACAACATTTATGTTAAAAAGCTTTAAAATCTTAGGAATTTCTTAAAACATCTTATCATAGGGTAATTATAGAATGTTATACTTACTAAATTCATGTTTATTGTTAGTTAAATAAAATGTTTTTCTAGCTCTTTTCCATGCCACATCTACAAAAGTCCTTGGGTACTTAAGTTTCAAGGCAGTATCAGAAATATTTTCAATCTCAGCGTCAATAAACTGTAGGCTACAGACACGTAAAACCCTTGGGAACATCCCAGAAAAAGAACAGAGAATTTAACATTTTGATGGTGATTGGAGTAGTAATGTACAAAAGAGGCATGTTAGTTGATTTTCTAAAGACTAAAAAGGTGAAATTTCTATCATTTCTAGGGACAGTTATATCAAGAAAATTCATATTACAATTTCTTTCTTCCTCTACAGTAAATTTTATAGAAGGGACTAAATTATTTAGATTATTAAGGAATTCCGGGAGATTTTCATGTACTGGCCAAATACAGAAAATATCATCCACATACCTAGACCATATAACTTTTTGGGGCAAAATTCTTGGTAAGAGGTTTGTCTAAAAAAAATTCCTTGTAAATATTGCCAAGGGCAGGAGATAAAGTATTACCCATAGCCATACCAAACTTTTGTATAAAAAATTCCCCATTAAAACCAAATTTACTATCTTTGATACATAACCTTATGAAACTAATGACGTTTGCTACAGTTAAGGGAATGTCATGATGTTCTAATTCATCCTCCAAAAATTCAAGTAAATCATTTGCAGGCACTTTTGTAAATACAGAGATAACATCAAACTAACCATATTAAAATCAAAATTCAAATTTAAACTATTCAATTTGTTTATAAAATCAACACTGTTTTTTACATTCGTGTTAGAAATGTTTCCTACCAAAGGTGCAAGAATTTTTACAAACCATTTAGATAAATTGTACGTAATTGAGCCCATTGAACTAATGACTGGTCTGATAGGGTTATTGATTTTGTGTGTCTTGACTAAACTATACATATACGGTAGGAAGGCGCATTGCGGTGTAAACTGTTTAATGAAATGGCCCAAGCCCTTTAGAATGGATTTGATTTGTTTATTAAAATGGGAGTTCACTGTCTGTGTAGGATCAGACCTCAGTTTTGTGTAAGTATCAGTATCATTTAACAATGCCATTATTTTATTTACATAGTCATTTTTATTCATGATTACCACCGCATTAGACTTATCTGCCTTTGTTACTTGCACTGTTTCGTCTTTTTTAATTTTCTTATAAGCCTGGAGAAGGCTTGCTC
>NC_087202.1:137817759-137855259 GCF_015104395.2 Macrobrachium nipponense | reverse complement strand
TGAAGTTATGGGTTCAATTTGCAACCTGTCTGCTGGTTAACGGGTGTATTGCTAGAATTGCCATATCAGTGGCATTGAGAGCCTATGCTCTCATAGGACTTGGCGTCTTTGTCTGTCTCCTGGTTGAAAGAAGCTTTCAAGATACTTGTTGAAAACCAGTCAGTCACATGCTACATGTTGCCTTGGTGGAATCCCCCCTTTAGACCTTTCCTTCATCCCCACTCCGCCCCCCACCAACAGCAAAGTAGTTTGCGGGCTTACTTCCCAAATAAGCAATAAGACATACCAGTACAATTTAGCATAATACATTATCATACAGAGGAACTAATATGGCCTAGTATGATTGATTCTGGTTGATAACAATTATTTAAAGATCAGTTTCTGAGTGTTTTTTTGTTTAAGGTAAATGCTTGCTGCAGTCAGTCACGAAGGTGGCTCAGAAGCCCCTATTTGGCCCTATGCCATAAAACGAGGGTTGACAAAGAAAAATTATTTTTGACCAGGCAGACCTGGGTCACTCAAGAAGGTCTATTCCCCACCTGTACCAAAATCGCCCAAAGGGCTCTCTCACAGGCTAAAAGCATGTCTTAAAGGCATCGGTAGAGATATATATTTAGAATAGTGGGGTTGATAACCTTAGCTCTTGCTGGTTAGAGACATGCAAATTGCTGTATTCCTCAGAGATGCTGAGATAAAAAACAAATAGAAAACACATCGTGTGCATAATTGAGTTCATTGACGCATTCCAAAGCCATGAGTTAATCACGGGAGAAGTTATCGAGTTTCATGTTTGTAGCATGCGTGTATTCGTACATCGGTTAGTGGGTGTACATTTGTAATACGAGTCACAGAAAATGACATATAATATCTAGTATGTAAATTACTGGGGGAATTAGATGACAAACTGTCAAAGTGGACAAAAGTCATTTCAGCATAGAAGAGGCATTGGAGGTCCATCGGAAAAGGCAAAAATGAAATGACATTAACTTGAGTTCTAGAGAAAGGAGAGTGCGATGTGACACATTTTATTGACGAACTTTAATGTTTAATTGTCTGATAATTATATTCTCATTTTCAGATGGATTCAAAGTCACCATATAGAAAAATTGGATTTCTCTAGACTTGTTTTTGACTTTTGATGAACTATGAATTCTTGGACAGAAAGAGATAGGAGGGGATTCTTACCTAAATATGATTTTGGGAAGAATATGATAGTTTAACGTTCCTTTTTTGAGATAATCTTGATGCATTTATTCCATTTTCATGTTAGCTATTTTTGGGAAATAAAAAGTATGTTTTTGTAATAGTGGGAGTCTGAATTAGCCTAGAGTTTGATATTTGACCTTCAGCTAGCTTCAGACAGCGACACTTAAAGGGAAGCATGAAAGGTAGGTCACGTTACCAAGTTAAGAGTTCTTTCCAAACTGTTTAAACTAGTGGCATTTTGACCTTGTAAGAGATTGGCGGCAGGCAGAAAAGTGGCATTCAAGCTTAGAGGTAACGTTTCCGAGAGACTAGAATTTGATAGGTTAGGCATATGTTGGGAAAAAGTGATTGTGATTATGTATTTTGGCAACTGACTCTTTCGCTGATTTGAGGGGAATTTATCGATTAGTCAGGAATTTAAGCCAGGTAGCTACTGCTGGGCATTTGACAGTGAGATAGCTAGTTTTTAAACGTAAGACGTGTTTTTGTGTTTCTTGGGGGAAATGGGATACATAATAACGGGAATTAATTACGCGCCGTTGCAAGTGTAACTGGGTATTACATACTGAGGCGAGTGCACATAACTTTGTATTCATATGCCGAAACCTATGAAGACGTAAGAGTGAAAGTTTATTTTGTTTTTTTATTGGTGTTAATTTGCTCACAAATGTATTTAATTTTGATGTCCCTTGGGATTCAACGGACATTAGGGGTTTGTTGTAATTGCAATGCATTAGAAAAAGGTGTATGATAAGTTTCGTTTTTGTATGTGGCATGAGAGAGAGAGAGAGAGAGAGAGAGAGAGAGAGAGAGGGGCTACTGTGAGAATGGTTGCACTAGCTGATTCTTGACTCTGCAGATGGTTGGCAGTATGTTTTCTCTTTTTCTCACCCGGTTCTTCCCATTTTCTATAGACCAGGTCGTGACCTTGTGACAGTTGAATCAGCTGATTGACCTTGAACTTGGCGAGGCTGCTCAATGCAATAGCGGTTTATTGGGAATTGGGGCATGTTTACTTTTTTTGGTTGTTTGGTGAATGATATATTATTCCTTTTGTTTTGGTGGTTTGTGTGGGCATAAATATATCGGTGTTATTGAGGTCGAGGCAAATCCTGAAGCATAAGAGTTCCCAAAAAGAAGGAAAAATGGCCGAATCAGGTAACAGTCAGACTTTGGTGCATAAGATAACTAACATAGATGCAGGAGTTAGCCCTTTTCAAGGCATTGTGGATAGCGTTCTGTTCCAACCAGTGCAAATTTTTATTGAGGGAGTGAATAACTGCTTAAATGCCAAGGGAATTAAAGATGATGCAGAGACGTTCACAGAGGCAAAAGCCTTGTTAGATTTCAATAAAGGGGATTTGTCATTTAGATGTCGTAGTTTTCAGTACACAAAATGTTAGTCATGGACCGAATTACAAGCATTTCTAAGGATGGCATATGGCTCAAAAGAACACGGAGATATGGTAAGAGATTTAAGGGGACTGTACAAGATTAGAAAAGGGACAACAAGCCTTATTGAGCATAGCTCAAAACATTTTGACTCAGTGGGAGAATGGATACAGAAATTGAGTAATTCCACATGGGTAAATGGGAATAATATATCACTCAACAATTTACATAAATTGCTGCTTTTCGCAATGCTTCTACATGATGTCCCAGACACCATTGTACTAGATACTCTTGATGAAAAGATTGAACCTAAATCAGATGAAGAACTAATTTATGCAAAAGTGCGGATCACTGTTGGCAGGCTTGGCTGTCTCAAATATGGAGGGATGCAAGACCTACACCTCAGAAATTCAGGAGTTAATACGAGAACTTCCCAGACAGGTCTCTCATAAGGGTAAAGGGATCAGCAAAATTTTTGGAAAGCCAATCAACAAAAAGGGCACAGATGATCTGTACATGCCACTGTGGTCTCGTGGGGGACGCCCCAGAGCCCAGGCCGATAGTAAGCGGAACAGTGGAGGATGTGGATATCCCAATTTTTATTGATACAGGGTCTTCTGTGAATTTAATGGACCATGATCTGTATCAGTCCATGTTCTTCCATTACCCTTTGAAACCCTCAATGGAGACAGTGTGTGATGTGCAAGCCCAAAGATTAAGCACCCTGGGATTCGTTAGCATATGGTTTAATCTTGGTGATAGAGTGTTAATAGAACCATTTTTGGTTAAAAAAGGGGTTACCTTGGGCAACAAACTTTTACTGTGCCATCCTGCATGTCGGAGACACAGGATATCAGTCCATACAGGTGTTAGTGGTATAACGGTTGGAATACCCGATGTTTTTATCCCTTATGAGGACACAAGCGGAACTAAGGATATGGGGAATAGTGAAAATGGGGCCGCTTTTGGCGGTGTTATGGTAATAATACCAAGGATATGGGGAGCGGTCATAGCAGAACCCACACTGATGATATGGGGAATAACAGTGGTGGTGTCGGTGATGATAAACGGGATATTGAGAACCACGGTGGTAACAATTTTGGCAGTTTTAACAATGGTGGTATGTGTGGTGATGCTGATACTAATACTAATACTGACACTATTACTGATACTAACGATGGGGTCTTGGTGGATGTAACCGCCACCTCGTTGCCGACTTGAAATATTCTGCGACTCTATGCAAGTGCATCCTGCACCTGCCTGGTAGAAGTATTGTAGACTCCTGATTTGTCCCAGAATTTATCCTGAGATGATTCATCGATGATATCTCGTCCTTGCAATGGCGACCCGTGACATCGTCGCCTGTGTGAAGATCTGACCTCTGGTGCTGTAGATCCTAAGTTGTTTCTGTTGTCACCACTCGTGCGAGCTTGGGAATTCTCTAAAGTCATTGTGTTTCCGTGTTTCGTCATTAATAGGTTCTAACTGACCCCTTCACGAGTCTACATGATCTTAAAACAAATAAAGTCTTGCTTAAAAACAAACCTGTCATGAACTAACATATCCAATCTCATGGTCAGTTATTAAGGACTAAAATTCTTCACTAAAATAAAATATGATTTGTATCTACTGACCCCTGTTAAGCTTACTAGAAGAATTGTTATCACTAACTGACCACTCATTATTAATCCCATATCTGACAAGTATACTATCAAAAACCCCATAATGATTATACAGCAAAACCCCTGTAATGTTTATACAGCTAACCTCCATCAAACATAATGCTGAATATCCCTTCTATCTTACATATCCCAAGATAAATTCTACCTCCTTTCTATAACAGAAATCCTATGTAAAGGTACCATAAAAAAAACCGCTTAATCCCGATTACAAGTTTCCCTTGTAGAAAAAAAATAATTCAACTCTTCTCATTACAAAATGTATAAAGAGAAAAAAATCATTCAATGCTTTCCCACAACAAAACGTAGTATGTATCATCGCGTAAATTACTGCCGCAACATGATCAGTATCAACCCCCGAATTGACCCCTTAAAATTACTCACCATGGAATGTAATCATCGACATTCCTGACAGTGGTGCAAACTTCTGAGTAATCTACCCCGAAAGAAAATATCAACAATCGGTCTCATTCGAGACACCACAGCATTGTCAGCACCAAGCCACCTGTGTATACAACTTGTGCTCAAATCGCACTGTTGACTTGTCTAGTCAGGCTCGCAAACTCACAAATTATCATTCCTTTAAATAATCCATTAAATCCTCGCCGTGAATCCTCAATAAATCCTCAATAATTATCCTCAGGACATCCTCACTGTCACCTTAAGGTACCTAAAAAAAGTCCTAGAAAATGTCTATTAAAAAGCCACCAATATAGAATGAATATCCACCAATATAAAATATCAACCACAGGCTAAATCCTAAGCCATTTGACCACCGATATACAACAATATAAAGAATACAGAAACTCAAAAATTAATTAAGGCAGACCTAAAAGATAGTTATCGGTTCTAGAAAATATGAGATAAATTATACATAATATATTACACTTAATAACTAGTATACCAGGAATCCAATTGACATAAATGACATCAACGCAATCATTAAAGATAAACAAATATATAAACTATATATATGTTAAGACAGAGACGTAAATTATAATATAAATATATACTTATGAGAGAAATATATATTTAGACAATTATGAAATGGTACCTTATGTACAGATAAATAGCAAATGACGTATATAAAACAAATTGATTCAATTTATGAAGTTAGGCTTCCAGTTTCAGAAGCCAGCACAACAAAAACGAGGAATTACTAGAGATCTGCTTCAAATAATGTTCTCTGAAAACGTTCATAGAAGACCATCCAACAAGATCACAAATTCTTTTGCTATTCATACCTTTTCAGAAGGCAAAAGAAGTTGCGACTTTTCTCAAAAGACGAGTTCTGAGAAAGGAACCTGGATCAGCCCAACGAATAAATTGACACATAAATAATCTTAACTTATTAATTGAAATATCAGAAAGGTTTTCTGGGTGTACAAAATTTTTAAAGATTTGGTATTGCAGGTCAAAACAAGAAACTTTTCCAAATTATGCACAGGACATAAAGGATGATGACCTCCTTTATCATCATTAAGTCTAGTGATGAAAATGGGTTCACGTCCAAAATTAGGACATTCATTCTTGGCCAAAAAATTAGGATTAGGAAACAGTCTGACCCCTTCTGAAGAAAAATCAAGAAATTCATCTGACCTAAGTAGTGACTGGATTTCACTAATCCTACTTCCTGTAGCCAAGGAGATTAGAAACAATGTAATATATAAACTATCTTTAACACAAGGGTTCTTTTGGAACCTTGAAGACAATGCAAAATTTAAAACCTTATCTAAAGACCAAGAAATGTTTGTACAAGGAATATTGGGTTTGATGTTAAAAAGGGCTTTAATAAATTCTGGAAATGGATGAACCGATACATCAATGTTGAAGGCAAGTTTAAGAGGTTTAGATAATGCAAACTTATAAGTTGCAATTGTTGTAGGAGGTAAATATTTGTCATTAAAAAGATTTCTCAGAAAGGCTAAAGTAGTTTCCACTGAAATCTTGCTAATATTATTAGATTTAATAAAATGATAAAAAGAGCTCCACACAGTCTGAGATTGCCTATTGGTAGAAGTTCTTAAGGATTTAATTAAAATTCTTGCTGAATCACTAGAGTATAACTTGCTATAAATCTTAATCATAAATCCAGCAAGCTAGTAGGAGGAGAATCTTTGAGGCACAGAAGCAACGATTCCTCCCAACTAGTTGCAAGAGTTCTAGATTCGGGATTACGAGTCTTTCTTTTGCCCTCACTTGCAATAGAGGGAACCATGGCTGGGTAGTCCGCAATGGGGCTATCAATATTGTTTTTCCCCTGAAGCTTTCCAAATAACTGAGCACTCTGAAGATCATTGTTGTTGGAGGAAACAGGTAAATTATTTGACACCTGTTCCAGTCCAGTGTCAAGGCGTCGACCCCCACTACTAGAGAGTTGATCACTGGAGAAATGAAGAGATAACTAGGAATTCTCTCTCGTGGCAAAAAGATCTATTTGGGGGATCCCCAAGTGGGAGCAAACATAGTGGAAGGATGTCTGATCTAGAGACCATTCCGATGGTATTCGGTGGCTTCTGGATAACGCAACTGCAATAACATTTTTAACCCCTGCCATGTGAAAAGCTGTCATCGTTAGGTTTCTCCTCTGAAGAAGCCTCAGAATAGAGAGAGTCCAATCATTTATGGCTTCGATTCGCGGACCCCTTCCTGTTCAGACAGGCCACTGTTGTTGCTTTGCCTGAGTGTAATTTGTAGTGGATCCCTGGCTGGAGATTCAGCTTCTTGATGGCAATATGCATTACAGCTAAGTCTAAAATAGTTATGTAGCAAGCTGAAAGAGGATGAGACCATACCTCCTGAAACATCTACCCTGCAGATGTGTAAATCGGACGATAACCCCATAGCCAGTGAGAATTGCTTCCGGTTCAGATGAAATACTGACGTTTACTTTCACAGTACAAAGTCTGTATGTTGCCTGGATTTCACGTTTTTTCACAAAGTCTAATGAAAGGTTGTTCACTTGCTGGGAAAAAGTAGCACGATCTGTGCAATGATGTCATCTACCCAGCAAATCCTGGGTCCGTTACAAGGAGCAGACTCAGCAGTGTTGCCACAAGTTCGATAATTATCGTACATGTACGATAAAAATGGCCTTGGTACGATGTAAGATAGCATTTTCCATTATCATACGGTTTGTACGATAATTCTAAGGTGGTGATAAGTATATAATTACAAATATAAGTGGTCGGTGAACTCCTCCATGAAACAGGCTAATTTCTAAAAAAAGAATTATTTCAGAGTCCGTACATGGCTTGCCGCTGCTTGTTTCCAGTTGTAACGTTGTTCAAAGGCTATTAGAACAGTGGGAGGCACTGAAGCTATTATTCTCGGAGAAGTACGTGGCTCGCTGAGAAACTATTAGCAACAGAGTTGATTATCAACTCCATGATCCTTTCATGAAGTTATATTTTATGTTCCTTGACTGGTTTCTTCCAAAATTTACTGAGTTCAAAAAAAAATTTCAGTCAGATAAAGCAGTAATAACAGTTCTCCATTATAGTGTCCATGCTATTCAGAGACCTCCTTCTCTCATTTATGGACAGGACCTATGTAATGAAAACTGATCTAAATACTGTAAATCCTGAAAGGCATGACAGGCAACTTAGTGACAGCCAAATATATGTAGGAGTTAAAGTTATGCAGGGATTAAAATAAAAACCCTCCATACAGGAAAAGAAAGTTCAGCAGAAGGAGTTTAGTTGTAGTGGCATGCACAGAAATAAAGAAGAGGTATAATTTCAATGATGGTGTCCTGTCAAAGTTAAACTCTCTACTGTCTCTGTCCAAAAAATACCCTCTCATCAGAATTCAGAGAAAGAATCCCCTCCTTATTCCCTCTTGCATCTGAGTTTCCTCTGATTGTACACCCCCCCCCCCCCACCCCCCCGATGACTACTCACTACTTAAAAAGCTGGATGATCAATGGAGAATGTTTCCCATATTGCAACATGAACTTAAACATCTCGTTAATGGGTCACGATAAGTTCTGGGGAGAAGTGTCCCGAAAAGTGTCTAGTTTTTCAGACCTAGCCAATTTTGCTCTAAATGCTCTTTGCTTGCCGCACTCTAATGTTGAATGCGAACGAGTGTTCAGTAGTTAACCTCTTTAAAACTAAACAAAGAAACAAACTGAAAACAAGGACAGTTAATGGGGCTTTTCTCTCTGCTAGTTGCACGTTTATCATGTTCAGCTGGTGAGTCTCCACCTATAACAATATCATCTAGATATGGATAAGCAAAATCATAAGAAGCTAACAATTGGGAAATGAACTTCTGAAATATTGAAGGAGCAGAATGTATACCAAATGGTCTATACAGACCAAAATATGTGTTAATTACCAAATATTTACGGTCTTCTGGAGCAACTTCCATTTCCAAATAAGCACTCTTGAGATCAATACTTATACCCAGGCACATTGGAAATTAATTCTGACATATTAGATTATGGGAATTTAGATTCATCAAGAATTCCTTTTATTTTACGAAAATCCTCACAAACCCTAAGGAATCCATTCTGCTTCCTTACAATAACAATTGGTGAGGCATAATCTGAGAATTCTACTCTTTCTATAATCTTATTTTTTCAAGCGCTTGCAGCGCACTCTCAACCTCACTGAGTAACGTCAGTGGCACTATCTGGGCCTTCTGAAAAACAGGAACATGACCAACTTTAGGATACAATCGGGCTTGACAGTTCTTGATAGGTTTGAGAATATTTACATTATAGTTTTCACAAAATCTTTTATATTTAAGTGGTGGACATTAATCATATTGCAATTATCTATTAAATTCCAACTAATCAAGTTATTTGGGGAGTCTGACCCAACAATTATGAATTCAACGTCTGAATGACTTTGCTGTTTGTATTGAAAATTTGAAACTTTGACCTTCCCAAATACTTTAAGTGGCACTTGATTATAACCCTGCAATTTAGTTCTACAGTTCAGTAATGTACAATTTAACTTCTTGAAATCATCATACTGTAATGAGGAAATAGCTGAACCAGTGTCAATTTCAAATAATAATAGCTTATGATTCAGTTGACAACTAACAACATAAGGTTGAACAGAACTCTTATTTACTATACATTTCAAATTAAGTGACTCTTCATCATTGGATTCCTCTTCTTGGATTATAACTTCATGAGTCTTCTTCATGTGGGGTTTCGTCATTGGCGGCGCTCTTTTGAAAACTAACCTGAACCTGCTGTTCAAGCCTAAGAAGACAATTGTCATAGCTTATTGCATTCGCGGGCTTAAGGTGGATTAAATACACACTTCGTGTAAAGTATTCACAGCTTTATTGTTCCTTCACTCCGTTACAGGTGGTATAACTTATGACTTAGGCATAGCGTTACTCTCCTGATCCTGGCTGCCTTTTTTCAGATTTTGTTTACATGCTGACCTCTTTTTGACCGGGTCCTGCCAGCATTTCAAAGTAGAAAAATAGTAATATATCTCTATATCAGGGTTGTAATAGTAGCTATATGCAGTATGTATGCTTTTTTTCAGTTTTAGACATCAAAGGTAGTGTTGGAATTGTTTAACAACGAAATTCTGAAATGTCACCCTTTGGGAGATCCGGTCAGGACGACGTAAACAGAACATAGAAAACAACTATTATTCGATTTTAAGTTGAAATACGCATTTTCTGATAATTCACAGAACGTTCAAAAAGTTGTCATTTATCTCCTGTTTTATTAAACACTGACTTCTCACTTTGCCTTAACATGAAAACTGTGTGTGTGTGTGTGTAACAAACTCGATCGGTGGCCGAGGCAAAACATCCTGTTACACTTCTTTACAGTATCCATCTGAATGACGAGTCCAGCGCAAATTCATTTTAATTACACTACCAGAAAGTAGTCTATCTTTTTATATTTTACTGTAAATGATTTTTCATCACATGATAATATAGAAGCTTCACTTGTATGCGTTTACATCTATGGCATTTCAACAGAAGTCTTTCAGTTTCGGCCGTTTTGTGTGTTGTCCGCTCGACGTTGGTGACGAAGCAAACTTTCATTATAAAGAGACTCCTGTTATAAAACTATTGATGTCAGTAATTTTATTTAATGTGTATGAAAGAGGTGAAGGCAACTTTCTACTTATATAATATCAGCAGATTGATCTGAGAACGTAAACTGATGGGATTTTATATACTAGATGGTTTGTTGAGTGTCTTCAAGACCAAGTAATTTCGCCTAAGTTCCTGCAGTAATTTTACATCTGAAGGATACGGTAGAAATCAATTCATTTGTATTTTACTGGACATCAGTTGCCTTGTGAATGAAAAGGTATTGGTAGATCTATATAACTATTCCGCGGCGAGCTAGACTCTGGCAGTTGACGTTTTTCTATGCAGTTTTACCTGCTATTCGTTTCGGGAACAAATGATCAGTTCAAGGCTGCTGAAACCCTATAGGCTACATCCCAAAACTATTGCGGACTACAGCGGATGTTGGTTATTTGGTAAAGGTATTTTAGGCGGGTGAAAATACAAGAGCGAAATAGGCATACAAGGAGGTATTCTATCACCGTCATGGCAACCTGTATCTGTAGCTTCTGATTCTGAAAAGGGTAAACCTTTTTGGGTTGGGGGGTGGGGAAGTGATACGAGGATACGTTTTAAACGTAAGGGTAGATTCCCAGCCAATAATTCTAATGTTAAGTTCCCAAAGTTAGGTTAAGTTGCAGTCCATGAGGCGGCCAAAAAAGTCTGGCTATGTAAGGCTTCCTGTGCCTTAGACTTGGTTACATTGGGTTGCAACCCTGTTATTTTAATTCACAGTTCCATAAATCAGAGTAGGTTGGGGGGGGGGACGCTCATGAGAGCAAATCCGCCCGGCATCCCAGGTGGGATCCCCTGATAGGTGAAGTAAGTCAATGATTTTTCACCCACCAAATACCCGGCTTTCCATATAAAAGGGGTGGGGGGCGGGGGGTTGTATTATATAGGAAAAAAAAGTGCATTTTGGCCAAGCCCGACATGCTAGGTATAAGGCGTTTTTTTTAATTCGTTCAAATGCATATTTCCTCGTTAATTGTAGTACAGTAATACCTTGATAAAAGAGACAGTCTTCACAGAAATACCTTGATAATAGGAACGGTCTTCACAGTAATACCTGGATAAAGTAGACAGTCTTCACAGTAATACCTGGATAAAAGGGACAGTCTTCACAGTAATACCTGGATAAAAGGGACAGTCTTCACAGTAATACCTGGATAAAAGGACTGTCACCACAGTAATACCTGGATAAAAGGGAGGGACAGCATAGTAATACTTGGACAGTCACCACATTAATACCTGGTTAAAGGTGCTATAAACGGGACAGTCACTACAATAATACCTGGATCAAAGGAATAGTTACCACAGTAATACCTGGATAAAAGGGACAGTAATGCCTGTCAGTTCACCCCCACGACTGTTAGAAGGGGGAACGTCCACATGTAAAAAGTAGAACTGTCAGCCGGACCATCGCTCATTTGCCAGAAGAGTAACACAACTCAAAAAATGTGTTTTGAGCTATTGATACCAGCAGATAGCCTATTCTTTATTCCATATTGTGGTAAAAAGTTCTTATTTGTATTTGTCATTAAAACAGCTCAGTAAAAGAATCATCTAAATATAAATGGACAAAGTATAGAGAATTTCAACTTTAGATTGCTTCTCCCGAAATATAGCAATTTTCGAGTTAAGACACTCTTCTGGCTTGTGAGCGAATATATGCTCATATCCCAATTTTGATCCTCATTTAACTTTGATGTTAAAATTGGTGATATAAGTGAATTATAATAAAGTCTGGCGATCTGGTTTGTTTCTTCATTTATTTAATGGATAGAACTCGGTATTAAGAATATTTTTTTGGTTATTATTATTATTATTATTATTATTATTATTATTATTATTATTATTATTATTATTATTATTATTATTATTATTATTATTATTATTATTATTATTATTTGTCAATTATGTAAGTAAATCCCTATGTAGTATTCTTGCTTAAGATTTGCATTGTCTCATGTCCAATTACCCTTTTTGGGCATATTTCGGTATTAGCTATGATTTGTTTTTCCCATGATGCAGTTGAGTCATTAAGGAGTTTATTGTTATTTCGATGGAATAGATAAATTGAGTGACCTTTTCTCCTTCGGTTCTAAGTCAAATGGACAATTCCCCCTCGGTCCAGACCTTAAAGGGGAACCTCTGGTTGCATTTCAGATGTTCCATATGTAGTATTATTCCATTTAAGTACCCCAGTTAAAGTTTTTTTTTTTGGAAAGGGGCGTTTTCTAATTATTTACAACCAATTTTCTATTGCACCAAGGGTGCAGCCATTTACGTGCAGCTCATCTGTTATGCGTGACGTCATGCCGCAGTATGCTCAGACAGGCGAAACTATTCCGCCAGGCATGCTGTCTACACAATTCACGGACACACACACACGCATACACATGTTTAGAAAACTGCCGTTCAAACCAACACACCACACACATTTCTAGTGACAAGAATAAATTTCAATGC
The DNA here is from genome assembly GCF_015104395.2 of Macrobrachium nipponense. Lineage (NCBI taxonomy): Eukaryota > Metazoa > Arthropoda > Malacostraca > Decapoda > Palaemonidae > Macrobrachium > Macrobrachium nipponense. The sequence continues at coordinate 137,842,453 of NC_087202.1, read as the reverse complement.
AAATGCATACAAGTGGAGGCACCATAGTATAGATAGCGGTAAATAGCCGCCCTATCTTCGTCGGTACCGTGGTCTGTTCAGAGGGAACAGACCATCATTTTACGTTGATCTATTTTCACTCATAGTTGTGGCCACCACTATTTCCTTTAAGGAGAAGAAGGTTTCTGAATACACGATGTCGAAAAAAGAAGAAAAACTACCCGGCCACTGTTTGTGATCCTGAAAAACATCATCATTAACAACAGTTGCCATTTTCTCTCTCTCTGTCTCTCTCTCTCTCTCTTCGTAATGTTGCAACATCACATATATTACACACATGAGCACACACTTGCACAAGCGCGATATGCTTTCGTAAGGGCTGTCACTATTGTCATGAAAGGTGGGTCTCAATAGTCCCTTTCAGGTGTGCACAGTTCTGCTTTAGTACTTTTGATTCATCCGTGTACTTTGGCGTTCTTCGTTCTTAGACAGCATGTCTAAAATGTGACTAGTCTTTGGTACATTATATCTCATTTATATATATATATATATTATATATATATATATAATATATATATATATATATATATATACATATATATGTATATATATATACTATATATATATACTATATATATATATATATATATATAGTACTATATATATATATATATATATACATTATAAATCATAGACGGACAGAATAATATTAATAAAAACCTCAGTTGGAGCATTATACACGAAGAATGCCACGCACACATTAACTTTCCTATTCCAAACAGAGTAATTTCACATGCACTGTCATATGCAAATATACCAATACACCGTTTTTCTACACAAAAGTACAATCTCTCTCTCTCTCTCTCTCTCTCTCTCTCTCTCTCTCTCTCTCTCTTCCTCTTCCGTCTCTCTCTCTTCTCTTCAGTTGTATCGAATGCAAAGGAACAAATGAAGAATTCCAGACCTTAGGGGCAAAATGAGAGAGAGAGAGAGAGAGAGAGAGAGAGAGAGAGTGAGAGAGAATTCATTAGACAAAAGGGTAAATAAAGGAAAATCCCCGAATTTATTGCCATAGATGAGATAAAAAAAAACCACCACGGGGAGAGAGAGAGAGAGAGAGAGAGAGAGAGAGAGAGACAAAAAAAGGTACGGACTGCAAAAAATCCTTAATTTTCTTACAAACTTGAGAGAGAGAGAGAGAGAGAGAGAGAGAGAGAGAGAGAGACATGACATAATTAAAAATTATCGGAATCATTCCTGCTTTATTTTGATAAATCAAAATATCCCTCGTGGAATATCGAAAATCAACGAAAAATTGAGAGAGAAAGATGAGAGTATATGAACTGGATACTTCAGATATGGATTTCAGTTTGAAGAGAATGTGGCGTTACCTGGCCTTGGCAGCAGCTGTTGTTGGGACGTTGTTGTCCAGATGTTGTTCGAAATACGGAAGATCAGTCATCTTGTTTGCTGTGGCTGCCTATTCGCTGGTGAAATTACTCTCCTGACTGATGATGATGGAACTGAACAGGCCATCCAGTGCCAGAGAGAGCAGTCGGTGAACTTGGACAGGATAATTCTTCAGCTGCAACAGAGGCTTGACTACTATGAAGAGACGCAGAAGGCGGGCGGAAGGGAATAACGCACTCGTGCCAACCAGTTCACTCAGTAGGTGTTGCAACAGCAAGCCTGGCAAGACAAGGCCCCCTCGCTCAAAGCTGGAATGATAAAGAGAAGAGGGAGAAACGCCAGCTGGAAGACAAGATCCTGAAGATGGTAGAAGAAAATCAGCAGCCGAAGGGCAACTCGAAGGAAATCAGGCAGAGAAACGATAGCCTACGTGAGAGGATAAAGGATGTGATTGTACATTTGGCAGAGGCAAACTGCCTGCTTGAGAGACTCGAGAAACTCCTACGACAGGAGAAAGACCTGCAGCTAAAGATGGCATAAACGGCGAGGCTCATCCAGGAACAAAAAGACGCAACCGAAAAGTGGGAATCTGAGAGAAGGGACCTCGAGTTGAGTTTCCAGTGCCTGCAGAGGGAAGTGGAAGACCTCTGGAAGGAAAAGTGTGGACTCCAGTGTGGAGTTGAGGTGGCAAAACTCAATATTAATGAGCTGGCATTGTCTTCTAGAGGAAGGAAATCATTGCCTGGAGTTGCTGGAGAGGATGACCTGTGTCCAGGGCAAACGGAACGATCAGCTGGAAGATGAGGTTCGACAGCTGAGAGGAGAGGAGAAATTGGTGTGCGGCCTAAAAAACCTCCATGAGGAATAAAAACGCCTAGAGGAGGACAACTGGAAACTGCAAAAGCAGCTGTCCATCTTTAAGGAATGGCACGATGAAGAATGCGCTGGCCTCACGAAGTTTGCTTTATTAATCCTTGAAGTCAATTGAACTAGAATGGAAATAAATGTTAAAATGTTTTCTAAGTTTCATTGATTCCTGGAAGGGGAAGGAAATGGGAGTATTATAAAAACGGTGAAGAAAATGAGGGGATTTCTGGAGGTGCCGGGAAAAGAACCAGGCTTCAGAAAAGCCCCTGGAGAATTGAAAGAATTGAATAGGATTCGTGGAGGTGCCAGGAGAAGAAGCAGAGTATTCAGTAGGATTCAAAGAGTGACAGGTCAAGAACTAGACGATTCCAAGAACCCCCGGGAGAATTGAGAGGATTCAGTGGCATATTCTGGTTCTGAGGAATATTATAGGTGTTGCTCTCTGCAGGGACTGGCAGGCCACGGGTCCCAGGACGGGCAAAAGATCCACCAATTGTCCCGGGACAGGTGGGAAAGGTCCGCTAAGTGTCCCGGGAAAGGTGGGTCCCGGGACGGGCTGGCGATGTCTGCCATGTGTCCCGGGACAGGAGGGCTGGACCTGCCGTGGGTCCCGGGATGGGCAGGCGATGTCTGCCACGTGTCCCGGGACAGGCGGGCAATGTCCGCCACGTGTCCCGGGGCAGGGGTGGGTCCGGAATGGGTGGGCCGGGGCCAGCACGGGTCCCAGGATGGGTGGGCGATGTCCGCCACATGTCCCAGGATGGGCTGGCTGGGTACGCCACGGGTCCCAGGACAGGCAGGCGATGTCCGCCTCGTATCCCGGGACAGGAGGGCCGGGCCCGCCACGGGTCCCAGGACGGGCAGGCATGTCCGCCTCGTGTTCGGGATGGGCAAGTCGAGCGCACTGCAGGTCCCGTGATGAGCAGGCAATGTCTGCCTCGTGTTATGGGACGGGTATGCCGGGGCCCCCACAGGTCCCGGGAGGGGCGGGCGATGTCGCCTCATGTCCCGGGACGAGGGGCCTGGGCCCGCCATGGGTCCCGGGATGGGCGGGCAATGTCCGCCACGTTTCACGGGACGGGCGGGCCGGGCCCACCGCAGGTCCCAAGATGGGCAGACGATGACTACCACATGTCCTGGGATGAACATCGCCCGCCCGTCTTGGGACCCACAGGGGATGGACGATGTCCACTACATGTCCCATGACAGGTGGCCGATGTCCGGCACGGGTCCCGGGACGGGCGGCCCAGGCCCACCGCAGGTCCCGGGACAGGCGGGGGGTGTCTGCCTCGTGTCACAGGACGGACGGGCCGGGCCCACCACGGGTCCCAGGTCAGGTGGGCGATGTCTGCCTTGTGTCCGGGACGGGCAAGCTGGGCCCACCTTGGGTCCCGGGACAGGCGGGCAATGTCCGCCTCATGTTCCAAGATGTCCGGGTCTGGCCCGCAGCGGGTCCCAGGACAAGCAGGCAATGTCCACCTCGTGTCCTGGGACTGGTGGGCTGGGCCCGCCGCATTTCCCGGGACGGGCGGGCGATGTCCGCCACAGGTCTTGGGACGTACGTGCTGGTCCCTGCCACGTGTCCTGGGATGGGTGGGCGATGTCCGCCACGTATCCCGGGATGGGCAGGCCAGGCCCTGCCATGCGTCCTGGGACTGACAGGCGATGTCTTCCACGTGTCCGAGGACGGGGAGACTGGGCCAGCCACATGACTGACGGGCAATGTCTGCCATGTGTCCCGGGATGGTTGGGACGGGCCAGCCACGGGTCCTGGGACGGGTGGGCGATGTCCGCCACGGGTTCCGTGATGGGCGGGCGATTTCCGCAACAGGTCCCAGGATTGGCAGACGATGTACGCCATGCGTCCTGGGACAGGTGGGTAATGTCCGCTTCATGTCCCGGGAAGGGCAGGCCGGGGCCCGCCATGGGCCCCAGGACAGGTGGGGAATGTCCACCACGTGTCCCGGGACGGGCGGGCAAGGCCCGCCATGGGTCCCGTGACAGGCGGGCGAGGCCCGCCATGCGTCCTGGGACGAGCGGGCGATATCCACCACAGGTTTTAGGACAGGTGGGCTAGGGCCCCCTCGGGTCCCGGGACGGGTGGGCGATGTCTGCCATGGGTTACGGGACGGGTGGGCGAGGCCTGCCACGGGTCCCGGGTTGGTTGGGCTTGGTCTGCCACGAATCCTGGGACGAGTGGGCGAGGCCAGCCACACATCCCTGGAAGGATGTGCGAGGCCCACCATAGGTGCTGGGATGGTCGGGTGAGACCTGATACTGGTTCTGGGACGGGCATGTGAGGCCCGCCACAGTTGCCGGGATGGATGGGCAATGTCTGGCACAGGTGACGGGACGGACGGGCGAAGCCTATCACGGCTAACAGGACTAGTGGGTGAGGCCCGCCACTGGTCGGAACAGCTGGGCGAGCCCTGCCAGGGGTTCCGGGATGGGATGGCAAGGACTGTCATAGTTGCCGGGACAGGTGGGTGAGGCCTGCCACTGGTGCCGGGGTGGGCTGGTGAGCACCACTGGTGCCGGGGTGGGCTGGTGAGGCCCGCCACTGGTGCCGGGGATGCTGGTGGAGGGCCGCCACTGGTGCCGGGGTGGGCTGGTGAGGCCCGCCACTGGTGCCGGGGTGGGCTGGGTGAGACCAGTGGCGAGGCAACCAGGTCGGGCCCCAGGTGTTGGGCCCCCGGCCGGGTGGCAACCAGGTCAGAATGCCATTGGTGGGCCCTTGGTGGGGGAGGAGACTGGGTGGGGCCTCCACCAGGAAGCAAACAGGTTGGGCCGCCTGGGGCGGGCCCCCTGCCATGAGGCGACCAGGTTGGGCCGCCAGTGGTTGGGCCCCCGTCTGGGACATGACCAGATTAGAACGCCATGGGTGGGGCCTTTGGTGGGGAGGAGACTCGGTCTGGCCACCAAGGGTGGGGCCTCCAGTGGGGAAGCAAATGGGTTGGGCTGCCTGGAGTGGGCCCCCAGTGGGGAGGCGACTGGGTATTGCCGCCAGGGTTGAGGACCCTTGTGGGGAGGACACCGGTTTGGTCCCCTGGGGTGGGGCCCCTGGTGGGGAGGAGACCGGGTCCTGCCACCTGGCGTAGGGCTCCCGGCTAGGAGGAAAAAGAGAGTCTAGTTTTTCAGACCGAGTCAATTTTGCTCTAACTGCTCTTTGCTTGCCGCACTCTAATGCTGAATTCGAACGAGTGTTCAGTAAAGTTAATCTCTTTAAAACCAAACAAAGAAACACACTGAAATCAAGGACAGTTAATGGAGCTCTTCTCTCTGCTAGTTGCATCAAAGGTTTTCCAGAATAAATAATCATGCACAGTTATTCCAGAACATCAGAGAACATTTATTTAATTTGGAAGAAGATTCTTAAAGATATACTTTACAATTATTATTGTTATTAATTTCTTTATCATGGGATAGGTATCAGTACCAGTCATGTTTAATTATATATATTTATTTTAAATTACTAAGTAGTGATGCTACATTTTTTATTTTCGATGTTTTGGGGTGTTTAAAGATATGTATGAGTGGGCCTATCAACTCATATATCTTCGTGTTAATTCGTTATTAGTTTAGTTTATATGCTTGGAAATTGCTGGATTGAGTGAAACTAGGTGGCTTGGGTGTGGAAAAGTAAGAATAGAGGATGTGTTGTTCATCTATTCTGGTAAAGACCAGGGAGAACATGAGAGAGGTGTAGCAATTGCTTTGAGTAAGAAAGCTGAAAAAATGTTGGAGCATTATGAATGTATTGATGAGAGAATAGTCACTTGCAGGTTGCGAGGTAAATATACAAACATCACTGTTATAACAGGTGTATGCCCTACTGAAGAGAGTGGAGAAGAAGAGAAGATGAATTTTATGAAAAGCTAACTGGAGTTATACAGAGGGTTAGAAGACATGATATGTTGTTACTGATGGGGGATTTTAACGCTAAAGTAGGAAGAGAGTATGATGGCTTTCAGGGAACAATTGGAAAATTTGGAATTGGAGCTAGAAATGATAATGGGAGAAGACTTCTAGAGCTATGTGGTGCATCTGGGTTATCTATAACAAACACATATTTCAGCCATAAATTAGAGCACAAAACTACATGGGTGTCGCCAAATGGACTGGTACAAAATTTGATAGATTATGTTATTGTAAATCAAAAATGGAAGAAGTCTATATTAGACACCAGAACTTTTAGGGGCTGCCGTGTTCCTTCTGACCACAAACTCGTAATATCCAAGATTAGAATAAAGTTACAGGCCAATCAAGAAAAAAGGAGAACTATAAAGTTTGATGTGGATAAGTTGAGAAATGAAAGAGTTAAACAACAGTATGAGGTGAAGGTAGGAGGCAAATTTGCGGCATTAATTGGTATGGAAAATATGGATATGGATTCAGAGGAATCCTGGGCAAATATTAATTTTGTTCAGATACTAAGGACGTAGCAACAGAGGTGTTAGGTTATAAGAGAAGTAATAGCAAACCTTGGTTTAGTGATGAAGCAAAAGTTTTAAGTGAAGAGCAACAAAGGTTGAGAGTTCAAATGGACGATGAACAAGACCTAGAGAAGAAACAACTAAAAAGACGAAGAAATAGAAAGCTGAGAGAACTAAGTGATAGGATGAAGCAGGACCAAAACATGTTTTGGAAAGAAAGAGCTACCGAAGTTGAAGAAGCTATGGAAATTGGCGAGAGCAGGGCTATGTTTGCAGCTGTGAGATTCTTGAGGAACGCAAGCCAGAAAAAGTTTGGAGGGAGTGATGGCATGTTGGATGAAGATGGGAACTTGGTCACAGACGAAATGGAGAAAAGGAATCTGTTTGCAAGGTATTTTGAAAGACTCCTAAATGTTGATACGACCGGTAGGGATGAGTGCATTGCAGATTTAAACGAGGCTCTGGAGGTACAAGAAGAAGACATTAGTGCAGAAGAGGTGAAAGAGGCCTTAAAATCTGTAAAAAATGGAAAAACTGCTGGTGTGTGCGGGATAACTGCAGAGATGCTAAAAGCAGGAGGACGAAGGATGATAGAGGCATTAAGAGTTGTTTTTAGCATAGTTTGGAGAACAGAGGTGGTACCAAGTGATTGGAAAAAGGCAATTATGATACCAATATATAAAAATAAGGGAAGCAAAAGGGAGTGTGGTAACTATTGGGGCATAAGTTTACTGTCAGTCCCAGGGAAGATATTCATGAGAGTAATACTTAACAGAATAAGACCTATAGTAGAAGAGAAACTTAAGAGAACAGCAGTGTGGTTTTAGAAGTGGAAGGTCAACAGTGGATCAAATTTTCACCTTAAGACAGATAATTGAGAAGAGATGGGAGTATGCAAAGCCAATATTCTGTGCTTTTATAGACTTGGAGAAAGCGTATGATTCAGTATGGAGAGATGGAATGTGGAGAGTGGCAGAACACTATGGTATACCACTGAAAGTGATAAGGATACTAAAGAACTGGTACCAAGGAGTGTGCAGCTGTGTACAGCTGGATGGACAGCAAAGTGACTGGTTCCCAGTTGGAAGTGGGCTAAGACAGGGATGTGTTATGTCACCCACCTTGTTTAATGTATATATTGACCATATAATGAGAAGAGTGATGGAGAATGAAAACATAGGGGCTAGTATTGGTGGAGAAGTTTTTATGGATTTGGACTTTGCTGATGATGTTGCGTTGGTTGCTGATACGTGGCTGGTGCTGGTAGGTATGGTAATGAGGATGGAGACAGAGACACAGAATTTTGGCTTGAACATCAGCACAAAGAAGAGCGAGATCATGGTTGTGAGTAAGGATGATGATTGGGTGCACATGGAGGATATGACAATCAGAGGACAGGAACTCAAGCAAGTTGAGAAGTTTGTTTACTTGGGAAGTGTGGTAACAGCAGACGGGAGGCAAATTGAAGATATACAAAGAAGAAAACTAGGAGCAGCAAGAGCTTTTGAGGTTCTGAGAAAAAACGTTTGGTCGAGGCATGAAATCAGCTTGAGAACTAAGATGAGAATATTCAATGCAGTAGTACTACCAGTCCTGATGTATGGCTCGTTCACCTGGGCACTGACCAGAACAGAGGAGAAAAGGTTGGATGCTTTTGAGATGAAGCTGCTGAGAAGAATACTTGGCATTAAATGGGATGATTATGTTAGAAATGAAGACATCAGGGTGAGATTGAGGCAAAGGCCAGTCAGTACCAGGTTGAAGAGGGGAAGGCTGAAATGGTTTGGACATGTTGAGAGGATGGAAGAGAATAGAGACCCCAGGAGAGCACTGAGAGCAGTACAAATAGGAAGAAGACCGCTGGGTAGACCAAGAACGAGGTGGATAGACATAATTGTCAGGGATCTTGAGGATGAAATCCAAAACTTAGAGGAAGCGAGGGAAATGGCTCGGGATAGAGACAGATGGAGAGGAACTGTATCAGCCTTATGCCACTGGCCAGTGGCGGGAAGATAAATCTAAACCTAAATCTATTGTAAGAAGTGACGTTCTAAGCTGTATAATTTTTTTTACCAGTGTTAATACAACATAGTGATAATTTGTTTATAACAATTGTTCCTAACATTGATTAATTATTCATAATTCTATTTTTTTCATTTTTGTAGAAAGAAATATTTCATTTGTATTTTTTCCTTAATGATGTACATTGCAAGATATTAATGACTACAATGAAATCATACCTATATTCATTATTTTGTCAAATCATAAAAATGTGTTAAATATCAGAAACAGTGTAAGATAATAATTACGATAAAATCTACAATTTTGTACGATGTTTCTACTAAAAAAAAACCATAATTTTGAGGAGCCAGTACGATAATTCCAATCCGAGAGTGTGGCAACACTGCACTGGGGCAGAGTCAGTCAGCAACGAGCCATTTTGTGCACAAGTCTGGCTGCGGCAATGAAACATGCCTAGCAAATTGTGCTGTTAGTGGCTGCACATCCAATTAGGAAAACAAAGATGGAACTGTTTTTCACAGTTCCCCACGAGATGAAGTTTTGAAGGAAAAGTGGGCTACATTTTGCAATAGAGAAAATATAAAAAATGATTTTGCAAGTGTGCATTCGCACTTTCACGAGAATGATTACAAAAAACATTTGAAATATAAACTTCTAGCCTGAGTATCCTAAATTACAGAAAACGGAGTTATTAATGGCGACTTTTACATTTATCTGTTATTTTGTCCACTTCTCAATGACACCATTTAACTTAATTTATTTCAAGTACATCAATTGTATTTAGAGAAAAAATTATATAATTAAAATATATACATAATGTTTCTGTCTGTTCTTGTTATAGCCTACAATGAGCCTACCAAATGAAAATATCAAACTTCCATATAGTAAAACTAAATCAGCATTTTAATCATATTAACTTAAGCTATAGGCCTAGGCCTGAATATTTTCTTATTCGTAAAATAAATGGCCTATTTGTAGCCATTTATTCCCCTTCTTTACATGTTGGCTGAAATATATGCTTAACGAACAAATAAAAAAAATCTAAAATGGCAAAACAGAATTCGAAAGGGAAGAAAATTGCAAAACTATTGGTCTGAATTTAAGAATGGAATATGTATAGGTTAGCCTCTACCCTTGTATCCGTCAATGCACCGTATAATGATATTCATGTGGATAGGTTTGTGTATATGTTTTTCTGTAGTGAGTATAACTCTTCATAATTCTATATCAATCTACCTGCCGTCAATCCCAAGTTTCATTCTGTGTCTTCAACAACTTTCAACCTGACTGAGTTCTTCACTATGAACATTATAATAGTTTACTGCTAATTTTATGAAAAAAAATGTCTCACTGTTACTCTTATTTAACATAATGCCCACTTACACATTATAGTACTCGGTGGTATTTCATCCCTTTTTGCATCAACTTCACAAGTTATTAGTTGCAATATCAGAGCCAATTATTCCACTACACAAGGTAAGCTGGAAAATATAAAAAAATGGACATGAGGATAGAAGCTTACATTTCAAAGGTTAATTATCTAATTAAATTACAATATGTGTAAGATGCTTTGTTCATTTCTCTCTCTCTCTCCTTTCTACTCATTTACTTAAGTAACTTCTTATAAATTACTAAGTAATTACTTCAGTCTAAACATAAAGATAACAATAATAATACACAGTAATTTACTGATAGCTACAGTGTTAATTGGCCACTCCTCACCAATATTATTAACTTTAAGTAAGTTACTACGAGAACAGACAGAATCATTATGTATATATTTTAATCAAACTATTTATATTAATTATTCTTTAAATACGAATGATATACTTGACATTAATAAAGTTAAGTAGTGTGACTGAGAAGTGGAAAAAATAACGGATAATAAAAGTCCCCCATTAATCACTCCGTTTTCTATAATTTGGGATTCTCGGGCTAGGTGACGTCATCACTGCGTGTGAACAGACTTATTCTTTATTAGACTTTGGGTTTTCCACGTTTCCATTTTTCATTTCCCGACGGATTTTCTCTCAAATTAGGCCTCATAGCCTCAGTCACCTTTTAGGCCGAAGCATTCAGAAGACGTTTCTCTTTTCCCAAGAGGAGATAAGATTTTGACAGCTTTTTAGTTTTCTGTTGAAGAAAGCTATTGAGCTGACCACTTGTTTCTCCTCAGATCTTAAAATCTGCTGAGGTTAGAGGGCTGCAAATTGGTATGTTGATCATCCACCCTCAATCATCGAACCTACCAAATTGCAGCCCTCTATCTTCGGTAGTTTTTATTCGATTTTTGGTTAAAGTTAGTCATGTATTTGCAAGTACTGTACTGATAGTGGGGCAGATGAGAGTAATTTTTTAGAAGAATCGTGCAAATGATGATACAAGCATCAAATTTGGCTCAATTGTACTCCAAGGGATACTAATCAAATCTTCCCAATTGGCCAATTGAAAATCCAAAATAGCGGTCATTTTTCAGGATGGCCACCAAAATAACCACCTGAAGTTGATGTTTGCTTAGAAATATTTGTAGTTGTCCGAATTGCATGATATAAGTGTGGATTCCTATGTTTATAAACCTGCTGTGTATATTTTCTAGTTCATAACATGGTTAAGGCACTGCATTAAAGAAGTGATTGTCAGGCACTACCAAGGCACATTGGTGACATCACTGCTGTAAAACTCAGCATGGGGTTCAGTGTCAGCTAAGTAGGAAATTTATGTTGGCATCATACTGCAACTACCTACTAGTATCCCAAATGCTGTCTAATCAACCCCAGATCAGTTTGGAAGCCACACCTGAATGGACAGGACGTGCCAGCGCAAGAGACCCGAACCAAGGATAACAGGGTTTTAGTTATCTGGATGGTTTACAGATCGCATGGGATGACACTGGATTAACGATCAGACTAGGTGTATGGCACAATGCAAGAACCTAGTTGCATCCCATACAGGAAAGTGCCTATTGTATATTATAGGACATAAGAGGCCTATTATACTATTACATGTACAGGGTGATAAGAGGATAAACCCTCAACCCTGAACGCCATTGTAATCATGGATGCGAACTCCACTGGATGATCATGAAAAACAGACTGGACCAAGTGTTGCCTATGTCGGGAGGTTAAGAAAGAAGATCTAAAATCTCCCCAGGCCAATCCTGCCAGAAGAGGGGATGATAGATATACGAACCTGGCAAAGAATATTCCTCTGTTTCACTCACTCAATGCTCTACCATTCAAGCTAGACCCTGCAAGACTTGACGAAGGTTCTGGGATTTAGGAAACGTTGAGAAAAAATAAGGCACAAAATCATGAGAGTTGTAGGCCTCTGTTCAACAACACAGAGTTACACCGAGCAGAAAATAGAGCAAGTCATGTAGGTACTAATGATGAGTGCGCTTCCACGAAAGCTCCAAGAAACTAAAACAAAAGAATGCTTCTTCTGCAAAACTGAAGGATGGAAGCTTAGAGAAGCAATGCTAATGCAAGTGAGTAGGAGAATGAATGAATGTGCCAAAACACTAATGACACAAAACTTCTCGCTAAACTGAGTGCAATGTCATAGTCCAAGATGTGAAATAAAGGTGCGGGAGCAAGAAAAAGCACAGGAACACTGGAAGGATGCATATACAATTGCTTTCTCTGGACTAGTCACCTTCATCTGCAAGATGAAAAATGCCAGTGAGAGGCCACCGATTTTCAAGCTTGCTGATTTGACCAAGCTTTACAAGCAGAGGCTGGAACAGCTTAGTGTTGACTCTCCTGATGTTCATCTTATTCGACTCAATCAGCTGCTTTTGCACATTCCACAGCTGCAAGCTAATCGCCAAGGATGAGAAGTTCTGTTGGCTGTTGAAATTGATGTAGGTTCAGTCCTATTAGAAGCATCCCGTTATGGTAAAGCGATCCATCTAGCATAAGCCACTGGGATAATAAGACAAGACATGCTCCGTCAGAAGTCGAATTTCAGCAGCTATTTTCATGTCAAAGACTTAGAACAGGCTGTGCCACCATCACTGCTTTAGTTTGTATAAAGTCCCAACTCCATCATGGAGCGTCGAAATCAGACTTTGCTACATCACAACTTCTACAGTACAACTGCTTCACCAAATACAAGGAAGGAACGGATGTCCACAGGCATTCCAAGGACTGAGAGCCACATTTTGCTGTCTACATGGGCCTGTATGTGTTTGCCAAGACGAGGAAGAGACAAATAATTGAAATGCTCCATGAGAATGGGCCCAGCATATTATATGACTGAGTCCTAGAAATCTCAGCACAGTTAGGAGAAACAATTTGTTCACAACTGGAGAAGTTGACAACATAAATCATAATCCGACTGCAACTACAGCTGAAACATCTTTACATGGTACAAGTGTGTCCATTTTCCAGCATCCAAACACAGGAAATCCTGGTGATGAACGTGAGCCACTCAAACTAGCATAGTCATCATCACAAAAGGAGAGGATGCCATTAGCAACACAGTGAAGTGTCTGGATGCTGTGTCCCCATGTTGTCACGAAGAAGCTGACAGTCAAATATTTGTTTACACTAGGGATGCAACAACTGGCGGGGGCAAGTCTATAATCATCAAGGCTAATGACACAGATGTGCTAGTCATAGCAATATCTGTACTGCCATCCTTCCAGAAACTAGGTCTTCAGGAAATGTGGATTGTCTTTGGCCAAGGAGTCCATATGCGATGGATTCCAGTCCATGAGGTAGTTTCTGCAATTGTGATTGTGAAAGCTAGAGGGATCCCCTACTTTCTTGCATTCACTGGATGAGACATTGTGTCTGCCTTCCGTGGGAAAGAGAAGAAATCTGCATGGCAGACTTGGAATGTATTTGATGATATTACATAAACATTCATCAATCTCAGCCAGCATCCAACATTGATTCGTGATCTTGACATGCAGAGGCTGGAAAGATTCATTGTCCTCATGTATGACAGATCAAGCGCAGCCACTGGTGTGGATGAAGCAAGACTAGATCTGTTTGCCAGCAAGCAGAGGCCATACAACTCAATTCCACCAACACAGGCAGCCCCCAGAGAACATGCAAAGCGTGCAGCCTACCAGGATGGGATCATGAGCAGTCCAGCTGAATGGGGGTGGACACAGAAAGGAGAAGCATGGCAGATACATTGGACAACACTACCACCGATTGCAGCAAGCCGTCAAGAATTGACAAAGTGCACTTGTAAGAAGGTTTGCAAAGGAAGATGTGCAAGTGCTCTCAGTGCAGAGCTTTCCTGCACATCACTCTGCAGCTGCATATGTGAACAGTAGCAGATCGAGAAACAGCAGCATGGTATGCATAACTTTGAGAATGTACTAGCCGGGACTAACTTATGTAAAGAAAGACAAACATCTTGGTGATCATCGTCAGAAATATGTCTCAGAGTGCTTTTTAAACAGGAAAATATAGTTCCACAGGCTTCAAAACATAGGAATCAACACTTGCATCATGCAAATCAGACAACTACAAATATTTATAAGCAACATCTACCTCAGGTAGTTATTTTGGCGGCCATCTTGAAAATGGCCGCCATCTTGGGTTTTCAATTGGCCAATGCTGCAGATTTGATAAGTATACCTTGGAGGACACTTGTGCCAAATTTGATGCTTGTATCATCATTTGCACGATTTTTCTGTTATCTGTCCCACTACTGAAGGGAAGTAAGTACATCACTCTTCTGACATAACCTGGGGTACGCTTAATCCAGGTTGAAAACCCCTGCATTAGTGCAAGACAAACAGTGCCTTTTCAAGACATATAAACCTCCAAGTCATGTGCCTTAAGAGAGGCCATATTTACTAACATCGAGACGTTGGTTAGTAAATACTGTCTTATGATATCAGATGTCATCAACGAAAGTAAACAGAACACTGTAATGGTTGACATTATTACTAAACTTCAGTGATATGGACTTTGGATTTATACATTTATATGCGAAGTATACTGTGTATATAATAGCAGCGTGTATGTGTGTGTTTGTGTGTAAGAGGACATTGAATATTTTGAAATTTATAGACAGAGAGACTGATAGTCAGGAACGATGAAGTCAAATACAGTTTCATTAAAAGAAGAGAAAAAAAGAGAAGACAAAAATACTTAGATATAACTCAAGTTTTTAAAACATATTTATTTCCCCAGTATTTTAATTTTAAAAATTGTCATTCGACCTAACATACTACGTCTCAGGAAACTGTTGAGGCTCTTTCCTGACTTTTATCCTTCAGAAAAATGAATTCCGTGACATTTTTTCTTTCAAGGAAAAAAAGATCCTTATAAATGAGGAGAGACGTTCTCTCCCTTAAGGGAATATCCGATTACGTACACCAATTATTTCCTGTGAAATCTTACCTGTTCTGGGAAGCTTTCGTCTCTTTTCCAGTCCCTTATATTTCCCAAGATCACAAAGACTCAGCCATTCACAATAAATCGTTTTGACAGAGGAATCGTTATTTCTGTTTATTTATGCAAGGCTACGTATTTTCCAATTTCATTAATGTAATATATTACGACAGAAAAATTCAGAACTTGACAATGGCTGACATGATTTTCCAACGGGAATTTAACAAAAATATGTCATGGCTTAACTATGCTGGATATACATACACACACACACACACACACACACACACATATATATATATATATATATATATATATATATATATATATATATATATATATATATATATAGAGAGAGAGAGTATGGGTTATGATACGCTGCTATAACAATTTTAAATTTAACTGACTACTAAGGTGTACCATTTTTATTCTATCTTCGTTTTGTTCTTCTCTCTATCGAGCTGTGAACTTTAACAATAAAAAGAAAACTTGTTAACAATGATTAGATAAGAAATCGTCCTTCCGATTAATGTTTGTCTCTGATATATTAACCTCTGATTTTACCCGAGATTCATTTTTACCGAAACCCATTTGTGAGTTACTGGAGAGTAGAGCTGTCTGCAGAGGTGCCAAAAATAGGGGCAGCGTAAGACAAAAACATAAGAAGGATCCAATGAAATATTGGTCGAGAGTAGAACATTACCAAAAGTTAAAGACTTATGAACTATCCCCTTCAAACAGAGGGTGCTCGTTGCCATTAAAAAATGTAAACGTATTAAATGAACGGAACGAGTATCATCCCATATCAAAATATTAATGACCCAAAACGGTAGACATAATTAAGATCAAGCTTGCTTAAGATTACCAATACGATACAGATGCAAGAGTATGCAATATTTTTCTTTATTCTGCAACGGGGACCAAAACATATAAGGCTGACCTTGAATGAAATGAAAACTCCTGATGTCTGATGAGCAGAGGTGCGGTTGGTCAACATATCAATTTCCAGCCCTCTATCTATCTGCAGTAGTTCTTTAGATATGAGGGTGGGCAGACAATGCCATCTCAGTAGTTTTCTTTCACAGAATTATTTTTTTCCCCACCAATGGCCTGGCTCCTTGATGCGGTGGTGGGGCTTGTGTGGTGCAAGGATGAACTGGGCTACAGTAGCGGGGTAGTGCCCTGCCCTGGCATGTCTAACAATGCTACACAGGCCAGTTCTGAGCATCCAGACTAACCTCGGTCCACTTTTGAGCCTTCTCCTATTCTCATTCCTTAACTTGTTCCCCTATCAGGAGTGACCATTAGTTGACAACTTTAGACTTACTTTGGATTACGGCTCTTGACTTCTCCTCTGGTTTGATGGAGGGTGAAGAGGACTGACATGTCTCTCCACCCGTAGAATTCGAGTACCTGACGTGCCCGAGCAAGGGGAAAGTCTTATGTCAAACATGGCCCCACTGGGTCTAATCTCGACGGACTGATGACACCTCAAGTTCTGGGAGCCATGTGTGTAACCAGGTTGTAGCCTCTAGGGGTGGCCGCTAAAAGTCGCGCAACACATCCCTCCCTTTTTTGGCTCCATTTCACTAAGGAATATGGTGGACGGAGGACTACCTGGCTGAAATAATACAGTACTCGTATCTATGGATGATACATTAACCCCCATTGTTGACCACCCTGGAACGGACTTGGAACTGGCTCAGGAAAGTGTAAATAAAGAAGTAAACGATGATTTCAGATTCATACCCAAATCAAGCATAACAACTATGGAACCATACTTAATGCCACAAAAGGAAATTCCTCCAGTAACCAATGAAAAAAGTGAAAATATTAACCGTTTTCGAAATAGACGACCTAAATCTGAGCAGATCCTACATTGGTACACTTGGACTCATTATTTGGATATGGCACTTGGCCAAGATACTTGGTTTTTAAAACAGAAACCGAGCTGACCGCTGCAAAATTTGAGAATATTTTATTAGCTCAGTACCCGACCAAAGAAATGACATTTAGATCTATAACGAGAAAAGAATGGATGCTGGAGGCTACCACAAAACTTCAATCAGAAAATTACCAAATGCTTGATAATATGAAAGGGATAAATGTCACGGTCGAAAGACAAGACAAATTGAACAGCATTGAGGGAACAGTAATGTTACCACCCAATAATGATTGTGATGGCCTACCAGATGAGACATTGTTATTAAACTCATTAAAAATTAGATATCCCAATATTGAAAATGTAAAAGCATATGAAATCCCAAATAAAAGACAGCAGGGAAAAAAATGGAGAATAGCTAAAATTAAATTTGAAGGGCAGACTCTTCCACCTGATATTAAAATAGAAGGCCAGAGAAGAGAGGTATCACCCATGTACCAAAGCCTCTTCAATGCACAAACTGCTCTAAATATGGACATACAAAAAACAAATGTAGAAATGAACCAATTTGCGCATTCTGTGGTTCAGATCATGAAACCACCTGGAACTGTGGCGTTCCCTAATGTAATTATGGACAAGACCATCATGCGAGATCAAAGATATGCCCATTCTATATATATAACACTGAATTAAAACTACTAATTAGCAGGTCTGGCATGTCAATTCCAGAAGGAAAGCAAGAATTAAAATTTAATGGACCCTGCTAGAAATAAATCATACCGAGATGCTGTTGAAAAAGTGATGCCCAAAAATCGTTTTAAAATATCGGGAAAAACTAATGATAATAAAACAAGGTCAACAGACCAAAATGAACTAAAAGTCTCTTGGAGAATCTACTAATACAGTACAAGTAAGCAACCCTTATGAAATACTGATGAAAGATGAAGAACTGCCATCTCTAGACTCTGAAAAGGAAGATCATGCTGACCAAGCAAGAAGAAAACGAGAAAGAGAAATAATTTCTCCCCCAAAACTTAAATTAATACTAATGAAATCAAGAACAAGAAAATGCCTAAAATCAACAGGAAAACATTCCCTAATTTAGATAATAATGATGAAATAAGTCCTTCACCAGTCTTTCCAAGTAAATTTAAAGTAACGAATTCTTCTATAGTTTTTCAAAGTAAATTTGAAGAAATAAACCCTTCGCCAATCTCTCCAAGAAAATTTAAAGACTAATTTCAATCAATTCAAGGAAGACAAAACGATAATTGTGAATGTCAGTAGTTTATCCAAGGTGTAAAACCTCAAACCGAATCTCACCATGAACGGTGTGTATGCCATATATGTTTTTTTGCAAGATTGCAAAGAAGAAAACCTTTAGATAAAGAAAAATTTATAAACGTGATAAGGAACTTCTTAGCTAGAAAAGATAATATCTCAAGTCAGCTAGAATTACATACCAAAGATTGTATGTGTATTAAAAACTTACAATACTATCGTGAGAGCAAAATAGCAGTGTTAGACAATTTCTTAGCCAAACAAAAAGAAATTAAATTCACTACTGAATCAGAAGATAACACAGAAATGTCAAAAACTCAAAAAGAAAATTAAAGCTAATTAAGTGAATAATTACCCATAGTTTTTAAAAATTATATGTTTATATAAAACCAACTATACAAGATAATCTTTTAACTTTCATTCCATTCAATTATACTATCATCCAATGGAACATATACGGTCTAAAAACACGAATGCACTTGGGTGAAATACAAAGACTCCTAAAGCAACATGAACCAATGTGCATATGTTTACAAAACGTTAATAATCCAGTCCCATCAATATGTAATTACTGTCTTCAATTCACCTGCATATGAGAAACCAATCTAGCATTTTAGTCTGCAGTCTATATAATCAGCCTAATGAAAATTATGATATGGCTCAATTATCAAACATTTTATCACAGTTCAATGAGTCAATTATAATTTTAGGTGATTTTAATGCTCACCACCCTTTATGGGATGCCAGTACCATAGACGCAGATAGAGCTGGTAAAGAGGTAGAAAATCTAATACTTAATTACAACTATTGTTGTTTGAATGAAAATGAAATCCCAACATACTTTTCAAAAATCCATGGGACCCTATCATCTATAGACCTGTCTATTTGTTCCACTTCGTTAGTAGACAGATTAGAATGGAATACTCTGGATGACCTTTATACCAGAGATCACAACCCAATCGTAATCACATGTCTTGTAGATAATCATCAACAATTTGTACCAAAATTTAATTTTAAAAAAGCTGATTGGGAAAAGTATAATTTAGTTACCAAAAATGTTTCCCCTTTCCAAAGTAACAATGATCACAATGAAATTAATTTATATTTCACAGATTTCGTAATTAGTTCTGGAAATAAATCAATACCAATGAGAACTTGTAAGTCAAAAATAAATTCTGTTCCATGGTAGTCTAGAGAACTTTCAGATATTATCAAACTGAAGCACAAGATGAGTAGACGATTAGACAGACTAAACCAAAGATATAACAAACTATATAAAAGTAATAGATATACATTGAAAGGGTTAATATTAATAGCTATAGAAATTGATTATATCAAACCTTTATTGAATAAGATATCTGCTCAATTCAGGAAAAAAGTTATTAGCAATAGGAAATCATCTTGGGATAATTACGTCTCAGACTTTTCAGGTGACATTGTTAAACAAATGTGGGATAGATTTCGAAAAATTAATGGCAAATATAGTCGATCACCTAGATCCCCAATATTACATAATGGGAAAAGAGTTCATGATTTAAAAGAAATATCAAATATAATAGGTCGCCACCTAGAATCAATAGGCAATTGCTTGAATTTAGGTGAACATTTTCGCATTAGAGAAAGGAATGAAGAAAAACATATAATTAATTTTGAAACTAGTCAACAATTATACAATGTCCCATTTACATTAGAAGAATTTGATGCTGCGTTAAAAACTTGTAGTAACTCTGCCCCAGGAAAGGATAATATCTCTTTTGAACTCCTTATACATCTGAACATTAAAACCAAAGAATACTTATTAAAATTTTATAATCCCCTTTGGAAAAAGAAACTACTTCCCAAAGCATGGAAACACGCTATTGTAATTCCTATACCCAAACCCGGCAAAGATCCAACATCAGTAAATAATTATAGACCTATATTACTAACTAGTTGTCTGTGTACACTCTTGGAAAAAATGGTAAATAATAGACTTATATGGTATTTAGAGAAAAATAAAGTTCTAGCAGCAACCCAATCTGGAAGTAGGAAAAATCATTCAACTTTAAACTCATTGACATCACTAGAAGATCAAATCAAAAGAGGATTTGTACAAAAGAAAATTACTGTCGCAGTCTTATTCGTCATTCAAAAGGCTTATGATACAACATGGAGATATTCAATCTTAAAATCTCTATATGACATAAATCTAAGAGGTGAACTCCCAATTTTTATGCGAAATTTCCTAACAGAAAGAACATTCCAGACTAAAATTGAAACAGTATTATCAGAAACATTTGTAATAAAAGAGGGTATCCCACAAGGCAGCGTACTAAGCAGCACATTATTTGCCTTAGCAATCAATAATATTGTTAAAATGCTTCCAAAAGATGTAAACAACAGCTTATACGTTGATGATTTTGCCATTTTTTACACTTCAAACAACCTACGCCACATCCAAAGAATTTTAAATATCTCCATAGCTAAAATTGAACAATGAGCATCATCTGTTGGATTTAAATTTTCTGTTGAAAAAACACAAGCAATATCATATTATAAGGATCAACGCTGGTTCAAAAATCAAGTTATATCTCTTACCATGAATAACACTCCCATACAATTTTATCCAAAGTCAAATTCTTAGGCCTATATTTTGACAATCATTTGAACTGGAAGGCCCATGTGAGACATACCAGAGCAAAATCCTTGAAAGCTTTAAATATATTTTAAAAATTAGCCCACACTTCATGGGGTGCTGATAGAGAAATATTATTGAAACTTTATAAGACTACAGTTCTACCAATATTAGAATATGGCAGTCCAATTTATAGTTCTGCTAGTGAGACAACTCTCAAAATGCTAGACCCAGTGCATCATCTTGGGCTTCGTTTAGCCACCGGAGCATTCAAATCATCACCAGTCCAATCGTTGATTGTAGAAAATGGAGAAATGCCACTATCTTATAGATTCAAAATAACAACGATGTGCAGAGCTTTAAAAATTGTAAATAGTCCAGCAAAAACCAAAGATTTATTTAAAGATCCAGATTGTTTCTGGAATACAAAAATTACCCCATCCTTCCCTGTTAGAGCTAATAGATTATTTAATGACTATGACCTTTGTAATATTAAATTTTACAATTTTAACAAAATAATGCTTCCATGGTTGATAAGTGCTCCCCAGATATGTAACAAACTATGTACAATACCCATTAATAAATTGAATAATCCCCTCGCTATGAAACATATTGAGATACACAATAATAGTCATATGTATACTGATGGTTCCAAAGATGATATGGGAGTTGGAGTCGCTGTTTACGGAAACAATATAAGGATCCAAGCCTCCTTACAAAGCAAAGCATCAGTGTTCACTGCTGAATTACTAGCAATAAAAACAGCATTAACAATTATATCTGAAAACCAGTTTAATGAAGTAACCATCTTTAGCTATTAACTAAGTTCAATAAATGCAATAAGCACTTATACTCCAAAAAACAAAATTGTCAATGAAATTAGACATACATTACATGAAATGAAAGGGCAAAGGATATCTGTTACTCTATGTTGGATACCATCTCGCATAGTATTAGAAGGCAATGAAAAAGCAGACACCTATGCAAAAGAGGCTAGAAAACTCCCAATATCAGCAGATTTATTACCACTAGAAGATTATATTGGACACAGTAAATCGGTGATTAAGAAAAAATGGCAAAATAACTGGAGGAAAACCATCCTAACAATAAATTAAAAGAAATAAAAGACACTGTAGACCCGTAGCCATCATCCTATGAGAAATGCCGCAAGAATTCAGTAATATTGACACAGCTAAGAAATGGTCACACTAAACTGACACATGGTTACTCAATGAATAACCCCCATGCCCCTGTACCTATGTACGAAATATGTAATGTACAAATAACAGTAAATCATATTTTTAAAATCTGTCCAAAATATAGAATCCAAAGAAACATATTATTTAGAAGATATTCCTTTAAAGAAATATTGTCAGAAAGTGACAAATTTTCACAGTTTAATATTTTAAAATTCCTTAAATTTAATCATTTATACGATAAAATATAATATATAGTAATTTATAATATATTCCAGATAGTAAATATTTATTTTTTAGATGATATATATTCCAGATAGCAAATATTTATCTTTTAGATAATCATTTATAAAAATTTTAAATAGCATGTCTAATCCTACGGGCCACCCCTAGGAGAGTTAATATTAGCTCACTGGTCTGGTTAAACTGAAGTAAAAAAAAAAAAAAAAAAAAAAACAGAATTATTTGACCGAAAGAAAACCAAATTCGAGTGAGTTCTCTTTTTATTCCAGTAGATATGATCTCATATCGACAGTAGTACATATCTTGGAGAAATAACCAAATTTAACAGTTATGAAAAAAATTTGAATTTCAAAATAATTAAATTACCGAAAAACTTTGTATTAAATGACATTGAATTCTTAGGTACATCTTTTTTTTTAGATAATTTTTTTTTATTGCAATACCGGAATATTCAACTTATTAGAAAATCTTTAGATTTTCTTTATAAAAACAAACATTATAACTTGGATATTCTATGTGTTATATATATATAAATATATACTATATAATATATATATATATATATATATATATATATATATAATATATATATACATATATATATATATATATATATATATATATATATATATATATATATATATATATATATATATATATATATACATTTGGATGTGTACGCATACATTCAAATACACATGCGAACACATATGTATATATATATATATATATATATATATATATATATATATATATATATATATATATATATATATATGTATATATATATATATATGTATATATATATATATATATATATATATATATATATATATATATATATATATATAAAACATTATGCTGTCATCCCTCGGAGAAACAAAAGGATAGTGGTCACTGTGTGAGGTGTAAACAAAGAGGCAGGTAAGGCAGTACTAACTTTATTACAGGTAAAGTGAGGTTTATAATTTGTGTGCGGACGGATATGTAATGTCCGACCCGCGGGAGAGAGAAATCTGGGTCGGAGAGAGCCGATTTGTGTTTTCTCGGAGACATACATGTAAAAATAATGAAACCTACGAATACTGAATATACAATCCATTGGTGGATAGGCCGAAGAATGCTCTTTAGAATGGTTAAAAAAACAACGCGGCTTGATGATGACACAATGTAAATAGGGGAAAAAACGTTGTCCTGACAAATGTCATATCCACGGGGTTGACTGAGAATCTCAAAGGGATTACACAGAGGACTCACCAGCAGGTTGTTGAAACGCTTATAAATGCCTATAAATACGAGGGTTTACACTAAAGCATTCGTGAGTGTGAGGAACCAAAGAGGGGAGAAAAGCAACAACGAAAAATTCTAATAAAAAACAGGAATATTAATTAGACTAATAAGAGGTTTAAAAAAAAACGTTCAAAAAATAACGTTAAAGACGAATAGTCTTTGAAGTCTCCAAATGAGGTGTCACGTATTTTTCCTGGGGCCTTTGGGGGTCGTTGCTGTCTCCTGAAATTAATTCATTCTCAGGTTTTTTCTCCGTAAGCTTTTCCTTCGATCTTTTCTTGTTGTCAGTGTGATCATTTTCAGTGTAAGATTAGTAAGCAGAGAAAAACGGCAAATATTTTGACTTATGGATATTATTTTTCAGGACATCGCAATAATATAAAAATCTTTGTCTGGTTCCCTCAACTCCTGGGTAAACGAATTACGCAACATTAGCAAAACAGACAGAGACGTGTCTTTTCCAACTCATATTTTGGAAACTTGCTACAACAAAGCTGTGAAGCCATTTTGCAGTAAAAGTGACAGGATGCCGGAAGCACCTAAGAGCATTCTTTGTTTGCCTATAAAATCATTGTTGAATATTCAGTACAAACAAGTTTTTCATATAATAACATCGTAGAGCTCGCTTATAAGAAATTACCCTCACCAAACTAGCAACATTGTTGATCAAAGACCGTGTATAGAGTAATTCATTGTGTTATGACAAGACAAATAAGAAACTAAATGTCAGAATAGTCAACATAAATATGCATATAGAACTGTTCGAAAGAATAACGCTACTTTTTTGCGCTTGAGTGAAAAATCACATAGAATAGATTGGTCCCCTAGTGGTATAATATGTAAACACAATTGTTTCCAGATATCTAATAGACTTTACATTCATATAGCTGACAAAGGAAAATCATATTACTTCAATCCCAAGTCTGGTTAAAACTTGACCCCATTCTGGACTAGATGTTCGCGGGAGATTTAAAAGGGATTCAAGAACGGCAGCCATCCTTGTTCATGCCCTTTTCCTCTCTGGTTTAACCAGTTCTGTGCAGCTTCTCCTTACCTGAAGACCTTCCCTCAGTGCAATGACCTCATTCGCTTTAAAATGGTCATATCCCTTCCAACTT
>NC_087202.1:137813485-137815985 GCF_015104395.2 Macrobrachium nipponense | reverse complement strand
ATAGTTCGAACGCGGATTAGAGGAACAGCAGTTCATCCCAGTACAACTTACACCATCTTCATAATGTGAATTTATTCGAAGCTCTTACGAAATTTAAATGTCACACATTGGTTTGTTCATTAATATTCACGCTCATTCAGAGATCCTTTATTCCTCACACCGTGCAATTGGAGCTTCAAAAGTTCAAGGGAAGATACATTGCATTACTTCCCTAATTTAGTTCGACTTGCATTTTAATATTTCACTTAAATTTTTATTTTTTTAAATGTCATTTTTTTAATTCATCTGTTTTTTCTAATAACCGATCTATTCAGTTACTTCTTTCGAACGGAAGCTTGAATTTCAAGGCAGTGGCCCCTGTGAGCTAGTTCCATATGAATAGGGCTCATTTTCTGAATAATAATAATAATCATCATCATCAAGTTCGCAGTTCGAAAACTGTCGACCCTTTAAAGTCCTTTGCATATCGGATATTTCTAGCAAACAAGATATCCGTGTAACGCATTCACAAACCATATTACAGATTTCCAGAGGCGTTTCCAGTCCAATTATTCATAGGCATCTCCAATTACCAACGTTCCTGACTTTGAAATCCGATACCTTGCGAACACGTCAGGTAATCCAATAGCATTTGTCCAGTCACTCCAACGACGCGACGTTCCTCTCCATTTCCGGACATATCTTTGCTATACTAAACATTCCATAGTGACTTTTTCTGTTCCATTATCACATTTTATTTGCCTTCGCTTGTTTCCACTCCAATTGACAGCAAATACATCTCTCGTCCTCTAGAGGCTTCTATTGCCATTGCGCTTTGTTCGCCTTTGCTTATTTTCACTTCATTTGACAGCTGTATTCACCTTCGCTTGTTTTAACTACAAATGACAGCGAATACATCTCTCTTCCTCTAGATGCCTCTACAGTCACCGTGCTTTATTCGCCTTCGCTTGTTTTAACTACAAATGACAGCGAATACATCTCTTGCTCTATTCGCCTTCAATTGTTTTCACTCCAAATGACAGCGAATGCATCTCTCGTCCTCTAGAGGCTTCTACAGTCAACGCGCTTTATTCGCCTTCACTTGTTTTCACTCCAAATGTCAGCGAATGCATCTCTCGCCCTCTAGAGGCATCTACAGTCGTAGATTTTCCACCTCGTCAGTAACCTTATCTGTAGACGTCGGAGGTCAGATGTTCTCTCCTGCGGAGTGGGAGCTGTACGAGAACAATATTGGCTGTTAGAGAATGTCACCCCAAGATAATATTGTTCAGCTTTTGGGTAATGAACAAGTTCTCAAAAGAGGAAGAAAATTATAAAGAAGTTGACGATGGCTTGGCTGTATAAACTAGTATGTACTAATCACAATCTCGGCACTGAAATAGAGGATAGCTGCGTTATTCTCTTTACAGATTGATAGGATGAGAGTCATTTTTGAAAATTTGCTGATTCTTCATCACCTTCGAGAGGTACATGCCTCTTGGCGTGAATCTTTTTAATAGAAAAAGGGATTCTAGGTGATTTCGCTTGTTGTTGAGGCATCATTTTACCGATCGGCATTATAAATCGAACCTTAATATCGCCATAAAGGAAACTTACATAAGAAGGTAGTTTTCCTCAGTAAGCACCATTACTGCATGTTTAAGGGAGGAACTGTAATTGTAGTGCACAGCGGATCAAGTTACGTTCGAACAAACACGCATAATAAGTTCGGCTCAGTGAATCTTATCTAAAGCAAATAGCTTAATTAGTATTCTGTCGACAAAGAAGACAAACAGTCATTCATTTCTCGGAAGTGTAGCATCTCTCTCTCTCTCTCTCTCTCTCTCTCTCTCTCTCTCTCTCTCTCTCTCTCTCTCTCTCTCTCTCTCTCTCTCTCCAGTGCTGTTAATGTGCACTTATACGCAGGACTAAAGGACTGACATCAAATACGTAGCAGAATGGATAAATATTTCTCCATAATAAATGAAACATTCCACTCTGTCTCTCGTGTCTTCTTGTCATGTCTTGCAAAGGACTGGTCGGTCACGCTTTCATCTCCACTGATTGCTTTACCGTGTTTCACTTATTCTCTCTCTCCTTTTCATTTTACATATCACCGCTTTCCCTTCCAGCCTCAGACATCTTGCAAGGATTCCGACGGAACCTGCAAAAAGTGTTTAACCAGGTTAGCAGCAGCAATTTGATTCTACTGTGACCAGGTGCCTCAGAATTCTAACTGAGGTCTGTGAAAGGTCTGTCAATTTTGTGACTGGGGAGAAATTCACAACAGTCAACTCTGGAAGAAGACAATAAACTACAGAATTACCTGGAAGTATAGGCACCTGCCTTTCACATTAATAACCCCAGAAAACTGGAATTGCAATCGATGCCCTAAAACGCCGCAGACCCTGTCATGTGCCACTGTATCCATTATTATATTCATCGTTTAACTTGAACATCTGGGAATGTCAGTACTCAGGAGCCTCTGGTTTAGACAGACAGTTATTAATAACCTCAGGGC
>NC_087202.1:137793485-137808485 GCF_015104395.2 Macrobrachium nipponense | reverse complement strand
TCCCTCTTTTGTTCATTACTACTCGAATCACCATCAAAATGTTAAATTCTCTGTTTTTTCTGGGATGTTCCTAAGGGCTTTACGTGTCTGTAGCCAGCAGTTTATTGACCCTGAAATTAAAACTATTTATGATATTGCATTGAAGCTTAAATACCCACGGACTTTTGTAGATGTGGCATGGAAAAGAGCTAGAAAAGCATTTTATTCAACTAATGACAAACTTGAATTTAGTAAGCATAACATTCTAAAATTACCTTATGATGAAAGGTTTTTAGATATTCCTAGAATTTTAAAGCTTTTTAACATAAATGTTGTTTTCAGTAATATTAATGCCAAGAGTTTAGTAATCAAAAATTCTCCTAAAGATCTTCCAGGCTGCATATATGAAATTCCTTGCAAAAAGTGTGATAAAGTCTATTACGGGCAGACCGGTAAATTTCTTTCACAATGTCTCAAACTGCACCAATATTCTGTGAGAACTGGGCAAATATCGAATGCATTATTCGTACATATGAGAGATTTAGATCATCCTATTAACTGGAGTCAAGCAAGAGCCGTAATCCCATGTAATGACACAGTTAAAAGGAATATCATTGAATCTTGTTTCATCAAGTCAAATAATTGAAATGTTCTAAATTTAAGTCTTGGTTTATTTAAACTTGATGCTTTCATAATGAAAAAAGTTGTAGATAAATATAAGCAACAAAATTAATATATCCAGTTTTTACATGTTTTGGACTGTAAAGATACTTTGTAATTTCGTTTAGGGTCAAATCTGTTTAGGTTTGTGACCATGTGATTTCCGATAATCCTGGATTATTTCTTTTAATTTTTACCCTTTTGACAATTAACCATCTGGTATACTTGATCTTGTTGTGTACCTGAGACCTTTCTCTCCAATTATATTTCATTCGTTCCTTGACAATGTCTTAGTAAAGACGAAAGCACTTGGATTTCTGACTATCATTTTCCTGTGGTATTCGCTTATTTATTATATATACATACATACATACATACATACATACATACACCACTATACATACATATATATATATATATATATATATATATATATATATATATTGCTTGCTTTCTTATGTGCCGACTGCAATTTTTGATGCATGTGTGAATGCAGGTGAAATGGATGTTCTCAATATGTGTATGCAGTAGAGTAATTTCGATTTTTCCCCCATTAAGTATGACAGTGATGACGACTGCGAAGTGAAAGAAGGTTATTTATCGAAATTCTGTTCATAGATGATCATTCTTGCAGTTTGTTTCTTGTCTGGAATTTGTTCATCCTCCAGAAATGAAAACTGTAGCCTCTCCAGAAAGCGTCATGTGTTATTTGGAAGAACAATTAATAGATCAATTTCTCTACTGTACAAGCATTCTGTAAACATTTCGCCTTAGTAGGCTTCCACAGTGGTTCTCAGCCTCTTTTGGCCTATGTAGTGTCCTCTCACCACATGTCAGAATGTCATCCCCCCACCCCCCCCCCCCCCTTTCAAAATTGTCTACCTCAAAAGGTGCATTCCAAATAATATGCAACAAAATACTAACACAAACAAGGAAGCTAGCGAAGTGAAAGCCCAGCGTGACCTCTCAGTAGTGCGGACCGATGCACACTGCGTTCAGTCATCATCATCAGTGTCATTGTGGAGCCAGTTTGAGCCGGCCAATCTGTGGTCACAACTCCGCCTGAAATTCTGGAATTCCCCCACTTTGAGAACCATTGCCCTAGCAACTTTTGGCGAAGGAAAACTCGTATTTTATTTACCTTCAATCAATCATTTTCATCTTTACTTCAGTTCCATGGCAGAGCACAGAATCAATAAGGTAATGCAACGTGATATTAAAACGACAGGAGGAAAAGCATTTCTGAAAACTAAGGTGCATAGAAAAAAATGATCGATTACCGACTTATTTCCATAACAAACATTTTAGTGTTTTTTATATCGTTTTAATAAGAGTACATAACCCCATTGGTTCATGGATACTGTTTTCCAGTGAATTCATTTTACAGGACTTCGTCAATTCGTGCATGAAACATATTTTGTAAAGCTTCATCCAATGTATGCCGCCAAGCCTATAATGGCTTGTAAAGCTCCACTGAACGATTTTTCCAGGTCAGACACTTAAGCTGATTAGGAATTCCTTGGCTCGAATCCTTTTTCTAAGAACTGACTCCCTCCTTTTCTAAGGTCTTGCGCCATCCAGAGATTTACTCGCCCAAGAAGTAATCTCCGAAATGACATAGGCTGTACTAAAAGATTACTGAAAATTCACATAAATTCTCTTTGGTGGGAAGGTCATAGGATTAAATGGGATTTGACTTTTGTGAAAAGAGGGTACGTCACCATCAGAGAATATTATTCTATGGTTAGCTTTTAGTTTTCTGTGAAGAAAACTATTGTGCCGGCTTTTGTCTGTCCGTCCACGTTTTTTTCTGTCAGCCCTTAGATCTTAAAACCTACTGAGGGTAGAGGGCTGCAAATTGGTATGTTGGTCATCCACCCTCCAATCATCAAACATACGAAATTGCAGACTTCAAAGCCTCAGAAGTTTTTATTTTATTTAAGATTAAAGTTCGCCATAATGGTGCGTCTGCCAACGATATAGGAGAGGCCACCACAGGGTGGTAGTTAAAGTTTCATGGGCTGCGGCTCATACAGCGTTATACCGGGACCACCGAACGATAGATCTATTTTCGGTTGTCTTGATTATGCGCTGTAGCGGCTGTACAGAAAAATCCATCGAGCTGAAGAAAATTCGGTGCAATTTTTTACTTGTTCTTTTGTGAGTCGGCGGTAAAACTCTATGGATGACGCCACAGAAATTTTACACATCGACCAATCATAAGCAAGGTATAAAAACATAATATAGAGAGGAGAGACTGGACAGCGCTTAGTAGCCAAAGCAGTCTGTGACGTACACTGTCTGGCGCCATTATTAGGCAATCGTTCTCATGTAAACAATAGCGCAAACCCATACAATCTTATGGGAAACCCTTTACTCATTAAAACATGCTTTCTAGGATGTCCGTTAAGACTGTCAAATGATTTATGCACCATTTACTATATAAAATATGTACTTTACGCAGAAATAGAAATATATAATTTAGCTGGTATATTTCTTCTACGGTTAAGCCATAAAGTTTTGTAGATATCATAACTACGATATGGTTATTTTCTCAGCAGTCTTTAATGACTGGTAGATTATCTTTGCAGCATTTACCAAGGGCAATGTGTACTACATGTAGAAATAAAAATTCTAATTCTGTCTGCTGCAGTTTGTATACACTTGATCAACATAGTTGACCAATTTGTTGACGTTATGTGCCTTTCTTTCCACCATAAATCTACAGTCCTGTTTTACTCTAGAGACAGAACTAATTATAGTTCTTTATTCATGGGTCAAACTGACACAATATGGTAAAATAAATGATAACGGTGAAATTGAAGAATGTACTACCTGTCAGATCAAATTCAGCCGGAGTCCTCTCCATACCAGGTCTGAGAACTTATTGATAACATGCAAATAACATTACCATAACATAACTTTCATTAGCTCTTGAAACTGCAGCAGGCCTGGATCTAGGCCTCATGATACCAGCCTATGTACAGTGTTGTAGTATGAGAAATAGTCAGGCATAATCATGGTTGTATGGACTGATGATAACCCTGCAGGCCAGTGACTTTTCAAGTAGATTTCAGCACACTGAACCACTTTATAGAAATACAATTCGTCATTTGGAATAATATTTTACGAGTTGTAGGCGCGTACCACGGATAAACAACACCGCTGCTGTAATAAAAAGTTTATTACAGCATTCATTACTTATTTTATTGTATACATAAACGCAGGAGTGGAGTTGACTGCGATCTAACACACGTTTACTGAGGTTATTTAAACAGTCATAAAGATTCTCATGAATGGAAAAAGGTCTCTTACTTGTGAAATGTGATCTCCTGTCCTTTTGTGAACTTGTTCCTGTAATTGACACAGTTCATGTCCAAGTATTGGGTGCCAACAGTGGCTTTTTTTTTTTTTTTTGCCGCTGGTCTCCCCAGTTGATACCGATGCCATCTCTGAAAACGATCGCACAACAATGGCGCCTTAAGTGCACGCGATCGTCGCTTGTTTGTCCAATCTCTCTACTCTATATCTATGGTAAAGACTATATTGATATTTGCAGTAGATATTTTCCGTCAGATAAAAAAAATCAGTATATAGTATAAAGGCATAATTTCTTATTTGAATTCCGATCATTACAGTATCTCTCTCTCTCTCTCTCTCGTCCTCTCTCTCTCTCTCTCTCTCTCTCTCTCTCTCTCTCTCTGTTCATCTAAGATTCACTTATATTTGGAGTAAGAGTATCGATTTTAATAGATTTATTTATATAACATATAGCTAGATAGATACAGCCATATATATATAATATATATGATATATATATTATATATATATATATATATATATATATATATATATATTATAAATGTAGATGCATGTATATGTGGTAGTAGCTGGATTACGCGGATAGCTGAGGGTTAGGACGTTCACAGAGTACTCTCTCTCTCTCTCTCTCTCTCTCTCTCTCTCTCTCTCTCTCTCTCTCTCTCGATTGAACCAGGAAGATATTTTCTGAACTCTATATTCATGTTTCTCAAGATGATTGGAGGGTAAGTCGTGGAAACACAGAGTAGCAAAATAGACTTCTATTCTCAAAAATTACATCTTGAGATAGCTTTGCAGAGAAGGCTTGAATGTCTATGGCGCTGAATGGCCCCTCGGCTCCGGCGCTTGACTATGTGCCAAAAATTTATAATCTAATCTAATCTAATCTTGAATGTCTATGTGAGACGATAGGAGAAGAGGAAGTGATTGTTACATTTGGTATACAACTCCATAGGCGAGCAAACCTAACAAAAGATACATGTGTACGAACGAACATTACTTATCTAGGCTAAGACACGGAATTGGATTGTTGTTGTTTGTCTCTGTTTATGCCCAGCTAAGCTGTGGTTTTTGGTAGACTTTCCTATTCAACCCCTGACCTGGTTACGTTGTGAGTTCTGTTTTTAAGTAATGTTCTCACATTACTTCTATTATGGTAAATCTTAACTTTATAATAATAATAATTTTACAGACTGAAGATGCACGGAGCTCATGTGCGAAACGTTTCTTGTGAATAAACCGTGGATTTTGTTTTTTTATGGACCCTGCTGTTTACTGATGTATAAAGTATATCCTACAGAAATGAATACGTATTTTACAATTTTTCGGCCAAACTACTATGAGATTCAGGGCCTCTGTAACACGGTTTTTTCGCAATAACTTTTTATCTGTGCATTTCAAAAATATAACGCTTATTAAGAATACATATTATATCAACACATAAATTTTGAGTGTATTCTGCACTACGTAGGTTGAATAAATTTGGTACTTATAATGTAAAAGTGACCTTTTTGAAGAACGGGCCAACTTACTCAGAGAAAAGGTTTCGAACGCACTCGTTACGTAACTTATGACATCATTACTTCCCTCTTTCTCGATGGATGATTGGCTATACGTAACGAAGGCTAAACCTCTGGCAACAATGATATACAAATTTAAATACAAGCAAAGCAGTACACCTTTGTGAACTCTGGAACCTCCCCACTGATAATTGTCATAATGAACAAACCAACAAAATATGTTAATAAATACAAAAACACTTCGATTATTAGTCTAACTCCCAAAATAAGTTTCCAAAGAAATTACAGTCTACTTTATAGGTCACAATCAGATTGACAAGATGTAGGGAATAGTTGGTAATTACCAAAAACATAGTAGACAAGCCTGATTTGATAACTGCTATATCCAATGTCAAGCAATTTTTATTTATTGGCTATCTACCTATTTACTGAAAAAAAAATAGCCTGTACCGTATATTGGCTTTAAACCTTCACCAATAATTATCGTCAGAATGGTGACTTCATGAGGCTCCACCCACTTTTGCCTCGTTATAATTCAGGATAACACTGAAGGCTACCATGGGCATTGTTGGATTAGAAAATTTAACTTCTGGCTATAAAAACTAATTTCTCGAGTAGTTGTAAGAAGTCCTCAAGGATCCCAGCAGTTGGTCTAAACGTTTAATTCATGTATATTACTGCTATACTGTTGCGGCACTACTGCTACAGTAGTATTACTACGCTAGCACTGATACCCCCACCCACATCCATGTATCGTTCCGCCATTCATAAAGTCTTTGGGTTTCAGAGCCGATGGCATTTCTGTCTGGTGGATGGGCGGGGCAACATTTAGTCAAAAGGTGTTTGTTTACCTTGCTTACGTAATGAATGTTTTTCGACTCTTGGCTCGTAATCATTGGCCATGGCGTCGACTAGATCATTTTTACTCTATAAAAATCAAAACTATCGGGTTTAGGTTATTGATAATGCTGACAAAATTTGTGTGTGGTTGTAAAATATACATATGTCAACTTTCAGCTACATCCGATGCTTTGACAAGGAGCAAAGTCCAAAAAACCGTGTTACAGAGACCCTGAATCTTATAGTAGATAATTATTAAAGCGTTGTTCACACTAGTTCTTAATTCGATGCCACTTTCGAATTCAAAGTTATGCCATCATTAGTGTAGTAATTATATTATTTTTAATTATATTTTCTTTTCTCCCTTTCTTTGTACAGTAAGTTTTGAAGGCTAAACTTGGTAAGCCTGTTGTCTCTTATGTAGATGAAAAAGACATCTTAAATATGTAACCTGCCATCAAATATTTAATTTTTCCAAAATTTTAGTTACTGACCTTAGACCATTAAAGGTCAATCCTTTCAAATTTAAATTCGATGGAATCCCACTGAAAATGAACCATTACGAAAAGACTCACATGTATATACAATGCTGAACCATTTCAGCCACTGATAATGTTTGCCTCGGACTCGTGACCTTTAACCTTTAGTCATTTCCTCCTAAATTTAATCATGTTGAGAAAGTCCTCTGGGATATACGTGCAAACTTTCAATGAAACTTGTTAAAGAGTTCTTGCAACCACACAAATACTTATACAGATACGAGAGAGATAACATAATCTCATTCCATCTTCCCTGTTGGAGGAAACCTTTCCAAGACCAGCTCCGTTGAAAGGCATCGGGGGATCTGGATTCAGAGAAGTTTTTGTAATCTTTTCATGCTGCAAAAGTTTTCCAAGGAATTCCATTGGCTGTTTGCAAAGTTATGATTTGAGACGGTTTTCTCCTGCAATTTTATATATATATATATAAATTATATATATATATATATAGATATATATATATATATATATATATATATATATATATATATATATAGATTATATATATATATATATATATATATATATATATATTATATATATATGTATATAATATATCTATATATATATATATATATATATATATATATATATATATATATATATATATATTTTACATACATAATATATATATATATAATATATATATATATATATATATGTATTGTGTGTGTGTGTGTGTGTTTGTGTATGTATGTATGTACATGAATAACTTGATCACAAACTATATGAAACATGATGCTATATATAAATAAAGGTAATGCTACGGAGGAAAATTAAAACACGATAACTGCCGAGATCTTTCAGTCTTAACGACCCTTTACTTGAGGCAAGACTGATCAGAACAGGGAAAAACGCAGTAAAGTAGATATAGTATGCAAACGGACATTACAGGACTAACATAAGGTCCAATTCACTTTAAAGAAACAAAAAAACGCCCGTGGGCTAGATTAAAGATTTTAAAAGCAGCCACCCACACATGGTTACTGGTAATTTAATCAGAAAACAATACACTTTGAAAACAGAGGCATATACGACCGGAAAGTACAGATTGTTAAAATCCCGAGGATTAGATCAAGGATTTAGGAGTGGTGTGGTCAGACACACTGGCCAAAGGTAATTTAATTCGAAAACAATACACTTTGTATTAGTAACATGGAATTTACAAATATGTTTCTTTAGAAGTCCCCATTATACTCCTGCCAAGTTTCATGCTCATCGGACCAGCCGTTTGGCCATGATGGATGACGGACGAACAGACATAATGCCCATTACAGTAAGATTTTGTATTTTTCGGGACAAACGCCATTAAAATTAACAGTCTTCAACATTAGTTGACTTTACATGTACCGAAGTTTTTACAGAGTAAGATAAAGTAACCAAAGCATCTAAGAACAGCAAGGAATTATTCATTCCCTCTTCAAATTTAATAATAATATAATATATAATATAAATATTTATAAATATAATATATATAGATATATATAATATAATATATATATGTATATTATATATATTATTATATATATAATATATATATATATTATATATATTATTATAATAAATAAATTTGAAGAGGGAATAAAATAATTCCTTGCTGTTCTTAGATGCTTTGGTTACTTTATCTTACACTGTAAAAACTTCGGTACATGTAAAGTCAACTAATGTTGAAGACTGTTAATTTTAATGGCGTTTGTCCCGAAAAATACAAAATCTTACTATAATGGGCATTATGTGTTCGTCCGACATCCATCATGGCCGATGAGCATGAAACTTGGCAGGAGTATAATGGGGACTTCTAAGAAACATATTTGTAAATTCCATGTTACTAATACAAAGTGTATTGTTTTCGAAGTATATTGCCTTTGGCCAGTGTGTCTGACCACACCACTATATATTATATATATATATATATATATATATATATATATATATATATATATATATATATATATATATATATATATATATATACGCATATATATATATATATATATATCAATATATATATATCAATTCAAGCTACAAATGTCCTTTAATATCTAAATTCACTTTACCTCCCAAATGATATATTTTCATATATGTACCAAAGGGGAATTTTTTAGTTGATAATAATTTCGTCCCCCCATGGGATCGAACCACCGTCCAAGTGGACGGGGACGAAATCAGGACAGTCAGTGACGCTATCCAATCAGCCAACAGAGACGCTATAAGTTCATATCGATTCGTCCCCGTCCACTTGGACAGTAGTTCGATCCCATGGGGGGACGAAATTATTATCAACTAAAAAATTCCCCTTCGGTACATATATGAAAATATATCATTTGGGAGGTAAAGTGAATTTAGATATTAAAGGACATTTGTAGCTTGAATTGATATATAAATGATCACGGTTCGATGTTGGATAATTATTCATAAAAAAAAGGCTACGTACTGTCAAAACGCTCGAATTGGCTAACATGGTAGACGGGGTTCCATATCGATTCTAATTACAAAAGCACCGAGATCGAGGGTGATTTGTAAGGTCAGAATCGATATGAACTTATAGCGTCTCTGTTGGCTGATTGGATAGCGTCACTGACTGTCCTGATTTCGTCCCCGTCCACTTGGACGGTGGTTCGATCCCATGGGGGGACGAAATTATTATCAACTAAAAAATTCCCCTTCGGTACATATATGAAAATATATCATTTGGGAGGTAAAGTGAATTTAGATATTAAAGGACATTTGTAGCTTGAATTGATATATAAATAGATCACGGTTCGATGTGATAATTATTCATATATATATATATATATATATATATATATATATATATATATATATATATATATATATATATATATATATATATACACCTAATTGTTTATATAGTTCTTCCGTAGTTTTAACCATTGACAGTTGCCCTTTCTTTGACGTGTTACATGCTAACAATAATTCTATGACAATTGTAATATTTTCACTTCTTGTTTACTTATTTGTAATTGTTATATTTGGTCATGAAATGATGCAAATATTTTAGTCTAGCATTATTATGTAAGAGGTACAGTCCGAAAGCTCGCTATGGAGGCAAAAATAACAGGAATTATTGAGAAGTGGCTTCTTTGTATTATGCGAACTTCAAGGACTGAAGTGAAGAGTAACTACAGACATTGGAAAGAACCAATATCAAAATAGTTGAAGCGTGCGTCATCTATTTTTCAACAAAACCTGTGAAATAGGCCAGACGGATTTCTGAAAAAAGGCCTCCAGTAAGCATCAAGGTACATTTTCACGGTAAAAGTGTGGAACAGGACTTTTTAACAAACTTATGGTATGCTGTATTTGATAAACCCTGTTTCCTGGCTGAACTTTGAGTTTTCGACCCTCTAATTAGAATAAAATAAAATGGCCGCTATATGGACAAAATGAAGTACTTTCTGATCCTGATATTACCCTATCGACATATGATACAGCTTTTACATTACTACGTACTCAAATCATGTCCCCCAAGAACCAAAGAAACATATTAGAATTGTTAGTCAGTCAAAAAGATGACCAATATCTATTTATGTGCAAAATAGACCCAGCCATTACTGGACACTCCAGTTGCTAAATGAGGTGTCTAGACAAATGTTTTAAGGGTCAATGAATGTAATAGAAACATTTTGAAAGTAATATGAGGTCAGTATTAATCTGGAGCATGAAAATTAGGCATGCCCCAATATACGAATGTCATATTTCTACTACATAAAATGCAAATAGACCAACTGTAAGCTCTTTAGCTATGTTTGTAGTCAGGAAATATGGTTGTAATATTTTTTAAGAGTATTAATGCCTGTTATTCAATTGTCAAAGATGGATACAGATGACAAAACAAATTCCAGAAATGATGACATTTCTGATGCAGGAACATTTTCATAAGCTGATGAAAGATTTGGTGATAGTAAATCAGAGGATGTAGCTGATGAAAGATTTGGTGATAGTAAATCAGAGGATGTAGCTGATGAAAGATTTTGTGAGAGTAAATCAGAGGATGTAGCTTATGAAAGATTTGGTGATAGTAAATCAGAGGATGTAGCTGATGAAAGATTTGGTGATAGTAAATCAGAGGATGAAGCTGATGAAAGATTTGGTGATAGTAAATCAGAGGATGTGAACTTTACCTTCTGGTGGAGATACATGGACATGGTCTCAATACTGCCCAGCATGATGGCCTCTGGGACCTCCACCTTCACTCGTTCAGCTAGATGCTGTCATTCTTTAGGTAATATGACAACCTGAACTACGCAGCATGAGAACTAATATATCTTGCTTAGATGCTCCAACTTCCACATCCCGTTTTAGAGGAATTTGTTGATAAGCAATCAGACCAAACGTTCAACCAAGTATACCCAGACCATGCCATGGAGTGGATACATGGACTTAGAAGAAAGGGAGGTGGAATTGTTTGTATTACAAAGGACACACTCAACAATTTATGAAGTTGGACCCTTTCTCATAATCTGAGGTACCACATAGCAAATTTGAAACTCATGCAGTGTACAACCTCTGCCCCCCTGGGAGTACACATCCTCCACAATGAGGCAACCAAATTACACCAAGCATAGGACAGAGATGATGAGAACTCGTTGATCTTGACTTTCCATGGACTCAATATTTTTTCATCTGCTCTTCATTCAGGATCAGCAGGCACACTTCAAAACATTGCCACAAAGGACCTAGCTACAATGGCTATTCAGGAGTCGTTACTTCATGCCAAAGAGCTTTTGGGCAAGAGTGAAGACATTTGTGAAAGAAAGGCTGATTGTAGCAGAGCATTGTAGAAAAGCCAACATCTCATTCCATGAAGCTCTGCACAAGGGTAATCCCCTACATTTGCCACTCTGTACAAGGTAAGGTGGTTAATAACGCAATGGATAAGGACAAGAAAAAAATCCTTAAGGCAGACAGTAATGTTCTCCAGCATCTGATTACAGCCTATGAGGTTGGTTGACCAGTTGACTTGTCTTAAGCATTAAAGCATGAGGTTTTGTTAGTCCCTCTTTCACTAGCAGAAATGAATGGCAGCCTCTGACTGAACTGGAAACAAGTTCAATTCTTGCCATCAATCGTGTCTCATCATTGATGGACAACCTTTGGTGATAGTGCTGGGAAAAGCCGCCAATGCACAGACCTTTGGTGATCCGACAGACATATACATTAGTAAAGTGCTGAAATCTGGTGTTAATTATCAGTGAATAGACTTTGTCTTTCACAGATACAGAGAAGAGACAATTAAGGGTACTACTAGGATGAGGTGTACCAAATCAGCAAGACCAATCAGAAGGACTTGTTGAGGGTCGTGATGTTCCTCTTCCCCAAAACTGGGCACATTTCTTTCTCTGCAGAGAACAAAGCAGATCTACCAGACTTATCTAATTGGCAGGGGGATTCAGAGATGAACACAAGGTCAGGTCATCAAAAAAGACAACCTATTTGTCTTGTCTAAGGTCTACCCATGAAGAGAGATTCTGGCTTGTGTTGCATCCTGTACGTTGTAAGTTCAGTACTGTTGTTGTGTCTTCAAGGGACACAAATGTTCTGCTTCTTGTCTCCTATTTTCCTTGTGCACAGTGTGAAAACCTCTGGTTGATGTGCGGAACCAGAAAGAAATTGCAATACATTCCAGTTGAAGTAGTTTTCTGCATTCTACCAAAGGATTCAGCACCAGCACTCTTACCATTCCTTGCACTGATTGGATGTGATACCACCTCCTACATTGCAAATCTCATCAAAAGGCCATCCTGGAAAATCCTCAAAGACCACAATAAATTGCTGAATAACTTGGGCATTGGTGAATTCACAGATGCGACCATTAAAATCTCCAGAAGCATTCATCTGAAAGATATACAATGTCCCATTAAATCTTCAGAAGCACTCATCTGCAGGATATACAATGTCCAGAAAACAGACTCTGTAGCTGCTGCTAGACACATATTGTTCTGCACAAGTGGTAAACCAGAGGCTCTGCCACCAAAATGTGATGCTCTATGATTTCACATGATGCAAGTACACTACTCAACCATAGAATGGAGGAGAAATGTTCATTGTGCAACACCTGAACCTCCTTCACCTTTACAAATGGGATGGAGTAAAAATGATAATTCAGGTCTACAGCCTATTCTGGTGTCTTTAAGTCCAATTCCAGAAAGATGTCTTGAAATGATTAAACGTGCTTGTTGGAAGCAGTGTCAAACGTGCCACTGCAACTGCCATATGTTCACATGTCACCAACAAAGTGATGAACAGAAACATTGTATGAATACAGTGTGATTTAATGTAAGTAGTGTGACATTCATGGATGATATTTGTACATGCACTGAAAGGCAATAGTTGAAGCAACCTGTGAGAACTTTGATTTTGTATTATAGGCTATTAATCACCATATTGCATTATGCATGTGCATTGGACCACTTTTTAGAAATATTGGTGTTACACACTTTTGCATATAGTTAACATAGTAATCACAAGGGCATACAAGTGATTCGATGATGCTTTATATCAGACTCGAATGAGGGGTACATACATGTGTTTCAAAACTAGACGGCTGTCAACAGTCGTCTCTGGAACCTCTTGATACATAGAAGCTCAATATACATACTGGTCCTAAAATGGTAAAAGAATCATTTGCATTTTTAGCCATTTTGCAGACTTTTTAAATGTGTTAATCATATTCATTGATGCTAATAACATCTCATCAGAGACATCAGTTTCGATGGTTTTGCCCGGTTATAATATAAGTGTTACCCTGTCAAATGACTCTGTTTAACTAAAGGGAGCGCATTCCTAACTTGGTAACGTAACCTACCTTCGATGTTCCCATTGTCTTCCTTCTCTGCCTAGCTGAAATCATTCATTAATCTTAGGCTAATTCAAACTTTTGTGATATGAAAAGTAGTCTTTATTTTCCCCAAAATAGCTAACATGAAAATAAAATAAAATGAATCTAAAATCGCAAACCATGAGATACCATTACTGTTCTGCATAATCATAATGAAAAGAACTATCACCACTTATTCTCACTGTCAAATAACCCCCATCAGTCATTCTCAGATAAATGTCTAGAGAATTCATTTTCGTGAGCCACAATTTATCGGAAAATTAAATTCTAAAGTTCATCAATAATATTAAGTGTCGCACCGCACTTCCCCTCTCAAAGTATCTGTTCTAAATGTTCTGTATCTCAGCACTCTACCTTAATTGATGGACGTTGGTGCCTTTTCCGGCTTGCGATCACCACTGCTCTAGCAGAGGTATGAACTTACGCATGCGAATTGACGTAATAATACAAGCATGCTAGTCTATTCATGATTCTGATGTGCGCATGTTTTTCCGTGTCTCATGTACACGCCCTATTTGGCATACAGACTGATAACTGCATTTTCCTGACGTCACGATCATGTGACTAAGAGTAATCCGGGTCATTTGCGCGCTGGCGATCGCGCCAATGTGGCCGGTAATGTTACGCCTGAGGAATTCACTGTTTATAAATTTTCCAAAGTTCCCAAACACTCGAGGCTATACTGTTTTCATATCGAACTGCCTGTCACTCATTCTCGACCTGATTTCCACATATTACATATATCCAGTGCCTATTATATATGTAAATTGCAGGGCTATGATTTCTGCCAAAGTATAAGTATATACTTTGTATATTAGAGATTTAATGTCATCTCATTACTTTTAAAGCGATTTTATCATATTCTTCGACCCTAAAAATGGGTCTAGTCACTTCACTTGCAATTTTTGCGCCAATAGTTACTGAGTTATGAAGAAAAATATAATTTCTGGTAATGGTGCTAATTTGCATAACGAAAGCAATTTACCATCTTCCTAGCCAATTAACATTTCTTTTATGTTAGTTTTGTTTTCAATGATCACTTTCAGTGTATATCAAGAATGAAAAACAACCATCTTGTGCAGACTGCTGGTGTTACATGATAATAAAAATCCAAGGTTCAAAAAGTGCCTAATTTTGGCCATGTGAAAAACTCAAAATTCAGCTTGGGAACAGGGTTTTTCAAATTCAGCATTCCTCAGTTATGTTAAAAAGTCCTCTTTTTTTACTTTCACCCCAAAATGCACCTAACATTCAAAATTCTCAGAAATCCGTCTAGAAT
>NC_087202.1:137760985-137788485 GCF_015104395.2 Macrobrachium nipponense | reverse complement strand
TTAATCACAATAGCAAAGCAAATGTGTCACCTAATTGCGATCAAGAAAACATTAACCCTAAAGGATCACATAGATGCATGGATATGGATTAAAAAACTTGAAAACATTGTAACACTGAGTAACATAAATTGGTGAAGTACTGTTAAGCATTAAGCTCACACTGAAATCTTCGGGGGAACATCGCAAGCCTTGGCACTGGCAGATGTTGAGTGGCGCTGTTGAACTACAGGAGGAGGCACACAATTTGGCGGTCTACACGAATCTGCAAAGCAGTGAACATTGTAACACAGAATACTATAGTTGATTCACCTAAGGTGAATTCTTGTGCCTACGAGACGTTTGTTTGGTGGCCTCTGATTGGCTGGTACCGGGAGGTAGGCAGCTCCCTGTGTCTCAGAAAACTATCAATATATTTGTATTTCTTCATTTATCTCACATTTTGCACAAGATAGGAAAGGTTTGGTTATACAATAGGATTCGGTATTAATTGTAGAACAAATTCGTCTTTTCTTGAAATCAATAAGATAAACCACAAAGGAATTGCAACAAGGATAAGTGAAGAGAGAAGCATTTAATTCTTCATACCTGTTTTTACTTATCATCGGATTTTGCATCATTAAAGGGATCAAGATAAACTAAAAACTTATGTTTTTCTATACAAAAAAATTGACCCTGAATACGCTGATGCTTTCAGATTTTTCTGTAATTAAATACACAGAATTCCCATTATGACTGTCGAACATTTTCAATCCAATATCATATAGTATGTCTGGACATATCTGATAAAGAAAAACATAATAATAATAATCAGATGGATGCATCTGGTATTGTTAGGTCAGATCTAGGCGGGCTGGGGGGAATAAGTTGAACTCTATGAACAGACTTCGCACTATTCAACTCGGCCTAAGCTTTGATCAGGTTGTTGCAGAATATTGTTTCTAACTTTATTATATGAATATATTTTCAAACGAAAGAGATGTCAGAGACTTATTTGAGTGATATGAAATAATAATTTCGGTGAAATGATAAAAAACAAAGAATAAGAGATTGACTTCCTTTCAGGCTGAGTCAAGTACGGATGCAACATTTTAAGACATATTCTTCATGTTCTCTTCACATATTACACCCATCTAAAATATGGGGTGATTTTGATGTATGAAAATACAAGTTTTATTTTGATCGCATGAATTATTCAAAATAAGATGATAAATAAAAACAGATATAAAGAATTAAATGTTTCTCCCTTCACTTTTACTCGCTATAATTCCTGTGTGTTTTATCTTATTGATTTCAGGAAAAGATTATTTAATTGTACAATTAATACCAAA
Organism: Macrobrachium nipponense; assembly: GCF_015104395.2. Taxonomy (NCBI): domain Eukaryota; kingdom Metazoa; phylum Arthropoda; class Malacostraca; order Decapoda; family Palaemonidae; genus Macrobrachium; species Macrobrachium nipponense. Next base: position 137,787,157 of record NC_087202.1, on the reverse strand, counting down.
TCCTTTGGTATGACCAGAACTTCCGTAACTTTTGCAAAAGGTGAGATAAATGAAGAAATATAAATATATTGCTAGTTTAAGCTACAAACGAAAATATGACACACTGAGCGAGCAGCTTACCTCCCGGTACCAGCCAATCAGACGTCCCAAAACAAACATCTCGTAGGCACAAGAATCCACCTTAAGTGAATCGACTATAGTGACAGTTAAATCACATACAGATGATTAATAGAAAAGTGAGAATTACACAGAATACTCAGTTAATCTAAGCCTCAATATTACATTAATGCAATGAAATCACTATTAGAAAAGTAGCACGCACTAATATCACTTCAACACAATTCATAAGAATATCACAATTGCTATAACTCACGTGGGTCTCTGACGGAGATGGGAATAAAAATGGGAATATGAGAAAACAGTTGGAATAGGGAATGAGTGCAAGCAACAATAGGTGAAGGGCCAGCAGAACAATTTCCATTTCCAATTACCTTAGTCTGCGGATGGAACAGGCAGCGATCAAGCCAGGGCATTAGAGGAAGGTCTTCGGTCACTTGCAGGGCTTCACCAGGGAATCAATGGGGAAGCTGCTCCTCATCAGGCAGCGCCCTTAGGAACTTCAGGAACAGTGACTTCGGTAGGGTTGTGGATATGGACATTTAGATAAGGTCTGGTTGGGGAACCGCGTAGTTGAAGGGTAAGCTAGCTGAGTACAGAATCAAGCCCCAAGTCGGAAATAGTGGCAGGCCGAGACATCGGAATGGGATGAGACCAAAGGGTGTAATGCAGGACATACTACCGTGGGTGGACTACAATCTCATATATATATTATTCCATTTTCCACCTCAATCACTCCCAGGAAATACAATTAACACTGAAAATTTTGGCCTTGACTGGAGGGATGGGTCAGAACAAAGAAAAAAAAAGAATAAACTACTCAGGCATAAGGCCAGGTTTACTAAAGAGGGAGGAATTTACTAAAAGCTGGACTCTAGTTTTAAAAGCACTGCATTTACATGAATTTACAGAGGTCCAGGAACAAAGAACACATGGCTGGAGCAATTAAGTCACATCGTTTAGAGATTTGCGCAACCGATTAAGATTGCAATCTTCAAGGATTTCCCATTTCTACCACAGCCAGGCACAGCGTTTGTCTGCAAATAGAAGAAACAGGCATAAGGCAGGGGGCTTTCAGAATCAGAGCTCCTGAGTTTGTATTTTTATTGGCGTGAGATGAAAGGATTCTATGAAAATCTTTGGAGTGCTCTTCATGGTTGGGTCTACTAAATAGTCGGACATTTCTCTGGCTCATGAGACTCTATTCCAAATCATACCAAATTACGTGCTTTCTTTGTCCTGTTGTTTATCTTCGTCCTTTACCTTCGAAACGAAGGAGAGAGTCAGTCTTCCCGTCAACTGAGATGTATTTGACCACAGCTTGGTCACAATGGGTCATTTGATGAATTTCATGTCAAAATCTTTTCTTCGCTGCATTTTGCCTTCACTAAAGAACAGATCCGGATACAGTTCCTTATTCTTGCTTCATTGTGATTATATATCCTCTTATTTCAATACTCTTATACAAGGAGTGCAATTATTGAAAAATACTTAAGGTGGCATGAGTCTTAAAAAGGAGAAACAAATCCATAGTTGCGTATGTGAACATATATTATCCAAAGATAACTTTGTCAGAGAGCTTTCAGGAATCCGTTCGATTCCCCTTTTCAGTCGAGCAGATTACCGAAAGCTCTCTCAACAGATTTAACTTGAAACATATGTACTTATACATAACTGTGGAGTTGTTTCTCCAAGGAGCACAATAGCAATGACTAGTATCATGTTTACAAATAACAAAAATACTTCGATGCGTTTACCTTCTTGTTTCTTCGCCAGTTAATTAATGTTTTAACCCGTATTTAGGCGTTTTGACTCTATGCATGGTTAACATATTGTGAAATGCTGCCATCATTTTCAATTACTTTCAATTGTACCATTACCACGCCAGTTGAATGGTATGAAGAGGGACTGGATTCGTTTGACGTGACCATTTATTTACCGTTGCCACGTTTTGGTATCATAGCAGTTGCTTGGATATTATCCTGTCTTTTCCCCACTGCGAAGTCAGGATACAAAAATGAAGGAAATGGAATTCACCATCGTATCAAAAAATCTAAGGAAGTCTGAGGAGTGGTTTTGTTATATATATAAAAAAGATAGACTTAAAGAAGCTAAGAATTGTCAGTCACTTGAAGGCATCTTAGCGTGGTCGTCTGTTATTCTGTGTGTTGGATATCCTTGGTGATGGTGTAATTAATATTAGAGTGAGTTTCATAAAGTTACTTTTTCCAAGTAAATATCGCATAAGTCGGCGAAGAGATTTCGTTGGGAGGATGCAGTTCACAGTTTGCCTTGGGTGACGCACTGTAATCGGTTCGATTTCAATGACAGGTAGAAATTAAAAGTGATAATCATAAACGACATTTTTTTCCTGATCTGAGAGCAGCAATATCATAAAAGTTTCAATAACCCAAGTCTAAATATTTATTGATTCTAAACAAATCCACGAACATTTTTTTAAGCGCACGAAGGATAATTGAATATCCGTGAAGGAATGCTCTCCCCAGTACGCAAAGCAATAAGGGTGTACCTTATTGCCAGGTTAGTAATCACGTAAGGTACAGAGGATCTTAGATTTAACTGAAATTGTTTTGAATTACGGCCACCACCCAGGAGTCAGTTTTCAAACACGCTTGTTTCTGACGAGAAACCATTTCGGTTTCATGATTAATCCCATTAAAACCGTAAGAACTAGAAGCCATAAAACGCATTTCTATTCTAGGTACGGTTTCCCCTTGATTTGCAAATAGGAGACGCTCTTGTGTGTGTCATATTGCCTCCGAGTTTCTTTATATACATATGCTTGATATTCATTGCAGTAAAATTCCACCTGAGTTCTCATGAAAACAGCCCTTTTTCAAACCCGAAGATGCAATTGGATTTGATAGATGAACGTCATAGACGCCTTCGGACAAGAGCAAAAGGAAGAAGAAGAAAAAAAAACAACTCTAGGTTCGGACTACTGAAATCGGAGGGATCATTCAAGCAGCTTCAGTCCACAGCCTCTTCAGACATCTCATCCAGCGTCATTGAAGCTCAATCTCGAAAGGATTTCTCGTAATTATCCGATGAAAAGAAACTTTCCAGTTCTCATTTCTTTCTTCCAGGAAGTCCAGTTCGATGTCTAAGTCTTTTTCTGAAGTCCATTCGAGGGTTGTTTAATCAGAATAAAGAATTTAGTGAATCGGAAGTGCGCAAAATATCATTTCTTTCCAGGACATTAATCCTGTCAGCTTGTCATTAATAAGTGACTTCTTGACACACGTGCCCTGACTTTCAAACAAAAGGGGCAATTTAGAAAAAAAAAAAGAATAAATAAACTCCTCTTCGAAACGAGATATTCCTATTAGTTGAATTACCTAGCGAAGTCGTTCATTTCCATTTCTTCCAACTGTTTATGTGGAATGTAAAGAGAATGAATTCTTGCCTCTTAGTTAAGGATCACGTTTTTCGAAAGCGTTTTCCCAAAAGGTTGTCCTGACGATGCTTTCAAGTGAATGCTCTGGAATGACATCTTGTTAAAAGATAAGAATAAAGGGTGTTTCACCATCTTTAACGGCGTCGTTTGTTTGCAATTCTTCGTAAAGCATAGATCCGGCTGGGCAATCGTTTCATAGTGAATTTTTTTCTTTTGATAGTCGTTCATATACTCTTGCTTCCTTTCGACTGCCAACCCTCTCTATCATTTGTTTCATAGTGCAACTGCCAGGTTTCCCTCCTGTTACGCCTTTCTAACCTTTTCAATGTCAATTTCTTTCTCGCCGCTGAATGACTTCATGGGTCCCAGCGCTTTGCCTTGGGCCTAAATTCTATATTCTGTTCTTTTCTTTCTTTAAATGGTGAAAGGGTCACATAAGTCTACTGTTGACGGGATGGTTTGTTTTTTAGAGATTTGTTTACAACGCTTCAAGAAACTGCTGACTAACAGCTGCTCTTTCTTGGTATGGACTCACAGTGTCACAGCTTGCTGTTGCCAGTGTTCCTGAAGTGAGTGTAAATGACGTATGAGTGTCGTCCTAGTCTGGCCAATCAGTTGACGAATACTTGGCCGAGGCTTTTATGGGGCAGGTAAATTTATATATTAGCTTGTTCTTGAACAAGTCCGCCTCCATTCGGACAGGGTCATCGACTCTTTTTGCGTGAATTTCGCTGCACTTGGACGTATAGCTTTCTTTTGCACGAATCTCTTAACTTCGTTTCCACTTGGACTGTTAATGTTGGTGTATAATTTATCACAGATTATAGACATTGTTCTTTCCTCTCCCAGCCGTTCCAACCACTGCTATATTCACTGTAGCAGTGCCTTCTGTTCCCAAAGAGGTCATTCCAGGTTGATCATGTGCAAGTGCGCTTCGGTGTCATCAACGATACCAGTCCTTTGAAAATTTCACCCGGACCGCAATGGACTTTGTTAAAATTTAAGAAAATACCCTCTCTATCCTTTATGACCTTGTACAGATTTAAGAAAATGCCCTCTTTATCTGTTATGACTTTGTATAGATTTAAGAAAATGCCCTCTTTAGCCCTTATGACTTTGTACAGATTTAAGAAAATTCCCTCTTTATCTGTTATGACTTTGTATAGATTTAAGAAAGTACCCCCTTTATTCATTTTGACTTTGTATAGATTTAAGAAAATGCCCCTTTATCTGTTATAACTTTAAACAGATTTGATAAAATGCCCCTTTATCTGTTATAACTTTGTATAGATTTAAGAAAATATGCCCTTTATCCGTTATGACTTTGTATAGATTTAATAAAATGCCCCTTTTTCTGTTATAACTTTGTATAGATTTATGAAAACATGCCCTTTATCCGTTATGACTTTATATAAATTTAAGAAAATTACCCAATTATCCGTTATGAGGAAACCTGGGGACGACGAATAAAAATATCATCATTTATTATCGAACTGCATACAATGATAGATTCGAGGAAGAGAAAAAGGTGATTGCCAACATCATCAACAGAGGAATAACACCTCTACAGCCCCCTTCGAACAGGTTCATCCGTTAATGTACGCGTTTACTGTAAACCCAATTTAACAGCTTCTTTCATAGCGAGAAATAATACCGCTCCGAACCCAGACAAGGAAGACAACACCTGGCCAGAGAGGATGTGCCAGTCCTCCGAAAAAACGTGCGTTGGTCACACTTACACAACCCTAAAAAGACGCTTACAGGCCCATAGAAATAATGGATCCATCCACCAACGCTGCATAGAACATACTAGTAGTCGCCATCCATAGATTAATCATAGCAGAATCTGTGCATTTTATTGCACAAACCTGCATTGAACAGACAACAAAGATAAGCAGAAAGATCGACCTCCTATTTAGCAGGACGTCCCCACCAAAACAACAACAACAACGTACCAAATAGGAAAACAACCATAACAACACCTTTTAAATCACACGGTTTCCCAATCCCCCCCCCCCTCCCTTCACCCTCCCCCTCCCCCTCCCCCCTCCCCAACCCTTTCCACTCCTCACATCCCCTTAATCCGTGTCATGGCATTGCTAATTCTGTTTTTTGTGACCACCAGAACAGGTGTTTTTTTTTTATATCTTTCACAACTTAAAATATGTTTTTATTATGAATTTTATTTTATTGTAGCTTATATAACTGTAAGTAAATTAGAATTCATTATTTTGCACTTAATGTTATTGTAATGATTTATTGTATTATTATGGTATTATTGTATTATTATTATCGTTTGGACGCTACATATCCGCCCGCACACTGTATCAAAAATAACAAGACGCCATGTCCAGATTTCACGGGCTTCTCTATGACCAAGAGCCTGTGCTGGCATAAGGCCAGCTCAATCAAAACAACAATGTCCAGATTGTACACTTTGAAGAGGTCACGGAAAGTGACCGAACAGCTATGGTTCTGTGTTTATCAGTAAATGGAACAAAGATTTGATCTTTATTTTCCGTCCATCAACTGAATTTGGGCGAACGCAAAGATTTAGAATATATTGTCAAACTAATAAGAAGTTGTAGACATATATACAATGCCTTCAGTGCAGTCTATCTCTGCTCCATTTAGGCAAAGTTTTTCCTTCTATGAATCTAAGCTCCGTTTCCTATGTATTCTTTACTTGAACATTCTATATTTTCATATCAATTTTCCCTGAAAGAACACCAAATAAAACTACATAAGTGACCTGAAGGTTAGGATGGGATTTGGTTTCGTTCAGTAACCTCTTCCTGTCGTTTGCTCGCGGGAGCGGTCATTCTCCAGTAACACCTCCGCCCTCGGTTCCATACCCATTGTTTTCTTATCGTTATGTCGCACCGAAGCGCTTCCGTGCAGACGATGATCTATTGTCATATCCAGATAAACTTCCGTGAGAAAGATTCGCTCATCGAGAATGAAGCTGAAGAAATGTTTGAAAATCCAGATAGCGAGGTTACCGTCGAATCAAGCCACAGGACAATGACTGTAATATTTACCCCGATCATGAAAAAAAGTCTTTCTGATCCAGATTTACCGTTAGAAGAAAAAATACTGGTGATGATGGTACTTATGATGCAAGTGAAATCGAATATTTTATTGCTAATATTCATAATTTCAGGAAAATAAAGTTTCCATGTGTTCTTTTGGGTTTTTATATTTAGTTTTTCTCTCTTTAAATGGTTTCGCTTTATTGGTAATGACGCGAACCGTTAAGAGATAAGGTGAAATTATATAGTTAATCCTCACAATACAGGTATACGAGTATGATTATAGCACATTTATCATTCAGATATTATGTGATTAAATGTCATTATTTACTTCTTGATGTAGCCTTACCTGGAAAGAAAAAGATGACCTTGGTTTAAATTCCCTGTTGTCAAGTTGGCAAATGATCTTATTGGAAGGATTTTCGGAACTGCTTTTAATGAGCATTGAGTAGTACAGACCCTGTTCCTCCCGTTGTAAGTCAAGTGGCAGTTGATGGGTATGTACATACAGACTCTCAACAGGAGATGTTCGGAATGCCCCAGAGCAAATTCGTTATCCAATGTTATGGACAATATTGAGGTCGTTAAGAGTACTTTTACATGCTGAAGCATAAATCTGACACCCATAATCTAGTTTTGATCTACAAAGTGCATCATAAAGTCTTAATAAACATTTCTTGTCAGCACCCCACTCATATCCAGAGACTACTTTCAAAAGATTAAAAGATGCTTTAATTTTACATTTAAGGTTATCAATATGTTTTGTCCAGGTGAGTTTTGAGTCAAAAGTCATTCCCAAAACTTTGACATCAGTAGCATATGGTCAAATAGATCCCTCGAGTTTTAAAATAGGTATAACCTCTTTATGTCTGCTTTTTGAATTGCAGTTAGCAACACTCTTAATAGCTGAAAATTTAAACCCAATTAGCTTGGCCCATTTGGAGACAGAATTAATAGCTTTCTGTAGACATCGGCATGCAGATATAGCACGTAGGCAGTGCAGTAAATGGCCAAATCATCCAGAAACAATGAAGCTCGAACTGGGCTGGGAACTTCATCCAAAATTTTATTTATGGTAACAGCAGAGGGTCACACAGAGAACACTTCCTTGTGGAACACCTTCCTCTTGTTTAAAAGGGGACGATAGAAAGTTCCCGATTCTCGCTTTTATAAATCTCTTGAATAAGAAGGAATGAATGAACCGAGTTAAGTTGACCTTAATACCCATTTCTGTAGTTGTTTAAGAATTCCATTACGCCAAGTAGTATCGTAAGCTTTTTCCAAATCAAAGAAGACCCCTATTGTCTGACACTGACTGACAAAACCCTGCTGAATTTGGTTGGAGAGTCTCATAAGTGGGTCGAGGGTAGATCTATTTCTACGAAACCCAAATTGGAAAGGAGAGAGAAGCTTGATTCTAAGTGCCATACCAAGCGATAATTTATCATTTTTTCCATTAAATTGCAAACACAGCCTGTTAATGCTATAGGTCAATAACTTGCAGTTTGTTGGGATCTTTATTTGGTTTTTGAACTGGAATTACGATGGAAATTTTCCAGGATCTCGGCATAATTCTAGTCTCCCAAATCTTGTTAATGATCTTAAGAAGGTAGCTTTTGGCCTCTTCAGGTAACTTCCTAAGCATTATACATAAAATTGTATCTTCACCGGGAGAAGTTTCATCTGTTGAAGAGAGTGCAATATGTAGTTCTTGAAGTGAGAATCTTGCATTGTATGCCTCCCGATTATCACCAGATAGATTCAGATTGACCTGAGTGTTCGTGATTCTTTGGAATTCACTAGAATAGTTATTAGGACTAGAAATATTGGAGAAATGTTGACCCACCCAGTAATTCAGCTACATCCGAAGGGTTTGTAATGAGGTTATTTCCTACTCTCAAAGAGGGAGTTTTGGGTGGCACAAATTTCCCTGCAAGTTTTCGTTCCTTTTTCCATAAAAACCTCGATAGTGTTTTAGAGTTAATTCTATTTATATAATAAATCCAAGAGTCTTTCTTGGCACGACGAAATTATCGGCATTGTTTTGCCACGGCTCGCTGATATATTGTTTTGGCAGTGGACGTGCCACTTGATTTGTACTTCTTGTAGCCTCTTCTAGTAATTTTTCTTAATAGAGGCTTATGCACTGGATAATACAGTGTTTGTCCAATACTCATATGCTTTAATGTGGTTGTTAAAAGATTTGAATGGTTTATACAGATGGATTTCCTTTTTATACTTCTCCCAATCAGCTTCTAATGGCTTCCATTTCTGTGGCATTTCTGTAGGGACATTTCTGCCATACTTTAAAAGAATGGGATAGTGATCACTGCCATTTGAAAATTTATTTACTGACCAAATCAAATCTAAAGCTATTGCAGAGGAACATATACTGAGATCAATAGCAGAGTAAGAATTAAAATATATATTATGGTAAGTCTCAGTCCCATCATTTAAAAGCACAATATCATTATCATTATTAATGTCTTCTTAAATTTTACCTTCATTATCGGAAGTATGTCCTCCCCATAACGGATTATGGGCAATAAAATCTCCAAGAATGAAAAATGGTTGTGGCAGTTGATCAATTAGAGATTAAATGTCACCGTTTGTGAAGTTTGATCTAGGAGGCAGGTAGATGGAACACACAGTAATCTGCTTGTCTAATGTGTTCTTTAGAGCAACAGCCTGTAAATTTGTACTGAGGGCTAATGGCAAGCATTCCAGTGATTTGCTCACAATAATAGTTGCTCCTCCATGTGCTTGATCACCCACTGGAGGGGTGGACATGAAGATCTCATAATTAAGTCGAGGATTAGTTTCTCTTAGAAGGCCCTTTAGATTTTCAGCACGAGAACACAATCCTTTAGTTTCATTGTAGGATGATGAATTAAGCCATTACGAATCCGATTTGGAAGCCTTTCTTTTTTCCTCTTTGGGTGGTCTGGAAATATATGGTTTTTTTATGACTAACCCTGTGATCTTTATTTCTCTTAGTATGATTTTCTTTAGGAGGAGGATGAATATCTACCGTTGTAATTTGTGCCACCTCTTTACTTTGGTGGTTGTGTTCCATTGAAGTACTTGCTTCACTTGAGGAAAGCACACTATAACTGTTATATATCGAGGCTAACTTATTTGGAGTACATGGGGAGAGCCTGAAGGAGTCCTTCCTCTCTTGGGGTTCCTTAACTGTTCTGGCTCCATTAGATCAGCAGAGATTCTGCCTGTGATAGATTTACTACTTTTAAAGTAGGAGATGGAAGAGATGATGTGAGAGCCTCTTCATCTGGAGGAGACTTTTCCAACCACAGGCAGCTTGCCTGCTTTGGTGGTGTGTGCTCTTGCTTCCAGTGACTGAGACCCGACCCAGATACCTGGCCCTCTACCACTGGGGCTTATACACCTACTGCAGAAGAAGGTGCTCCCACTGGACCCCTTTTGGTAGTAAGGGGTAGTGGGTTTAGAGCTCTTGCATAGCTCTTTGATTGGTCCAATTGTTGTTTGGCATATCCTATGCTAATGTGTTCAGCATTAGCCTTATTTACTGCTGACAGTTCATATTTATATGCTTCACAATTTTTATCATTAGCCTTGTGGTTCAGCTGACAATTACTACACTTTGGTGTTTCAGAACAAATACCATGGTCAGGGGCAGAGCAATTTATATAAACCTTTGCATTCCTACACACCTTTGATGAATGACCAAACTTGAAACAGTTGAAACATTGAATAGGTTTCGGGATAAAGGGTCTTAGTCGCACTCTTTCATTTTAAAAAAATTACATGGGATGGAACGATAGGGTCTTCAAAGGTCAAAATTATCATATTAGCAATGGGTTTCTTTTTCACTTTCCACACTGTCATTGGCTCATTCCAAGGATCTTACTTTCTGTGAACTCATATAAGTCTTTGTCAAAAATGACACCTCGGCCATAACTAAAATTCAGGTGGGGTCTGATTTCTTTAATCTTATCATACCCAGAAGGATTCATTACAGATAGCATTTGTGCGTGTGTTTTTGGTTTAGCATATATTAGCACTTTACATTTTTCAAATCTAGATACATCTCCACTCTTTATTCCCCCCACCTTTTTCTGGAGGTACTTGCAGAACTTGTAATAATTATAAGTTTCCTCCTTTACTGTAGCAACTAATCACATAGGAGGTTTGGGAGTTCTGGGTGGATTATTACCCTCTGTTTTCAGACGGGTATCTTTAACCCATTCAAATGATACATATCTATCCAAATTCTTGGGTACTTTATCTGTCAAAGCTCCCTGTATAACAGACTGATTTATTTGAACTGTATTGATATTGCTACTAGCCTTTATGGCATCTTCATATTTATCAAAAATAATCCATGCTTCCCATTTTGATGTAACTTCAAGGAAATTCGTCCTTATTTCAATTATAGTTCCAAAGGAATGGAAAGTTGTCAAAACAGTATCATAGTCGCACTGCACTCGTATGTCTACGACATGAAGCACTCGCAAATTTTTCACATTTGGTAATTTTCCAATACAATGTTTTGTAGAGCTACCATTTTGCTCTTGATTAATTGAGATTTCCTGGGGGTGGCCCAAGGCCTTGTCCAAGGTCGTCATCTGCGCCAAAGCATCAAAAGGTTCATGGGTACTCAAATCCTTATAGTTACTTGTCATAAAGATTAGAGGGAGTATAAAAATATGTAAATAAAAATAATAATAATAATAATAATAAAAAATAAAAAATTTAAACTTTAAAACCTTAAAAAGACATCGTCAGCTTTTCATGGAGTTTGTTCCTCCACCAATGGGACAAGTGAGAACCGAATCCCAAATGTCCGCGTCCCTACCCTACCCCATAGGGGATGACATAACACGATTAGAGTGGCTCAGGTGTAAGCAAAACCCTAGATAGGACTGAGAGTATTACAAGAATACAATCATCCCCATCCCAATCATGTTATGGGCAAACCACATAGATCAGGTCCAAACATTATTGGGCAGTTCATCCTACCACAGTTCCCACTATTTGGTTTTGGATATAAACCTAATTCCAGCTATGATATCTTTTCCTATTTTCATGTCTGATAAATTTTACAAAAGTGGAAAATTCCACAACAGTTACCCCAAAAAAATAAACAATGGTATATGGGACTCTTGGACTCGTATCCGGGAACAAATTCCTGGGGTTCAAGAGCCCCCTCATCATGTCGAGGTGGTCCCACTTCGAGGGGGTTTCGAGGCAAGTGGTAATTCTAGGCATCAATATCTCATCTCGGTCATCTTACAAAAATCTTAAATCGTCCACCTTTTCCTTTGCCAGCATTCTTCAGTTCCTCCACACCACTGTCTTCCTCTCTTCTTAATTATTTCCTTCCATGTTTCTAATGAAGAACTTGCGTCCATAAATGACAATACAACTGTAGAGCTGCTGAATAAATCCATAATCGCAGAAAGCAGGAACCTCAACTCCATACTGCTCCGTGAAGTAATCCATCTTTTTATCAGGAAAATCGTAGACTGAAGTCATCCGCTTCCCTCCTGGTGTACTTTTCCATCTGAAAAATCTCTCTCAGTCGATCTGCCTCGTCATTCCTTCCATTTTAACCAGACTCTTCAGATTCCTTGCCATGAAAATAGCAATATTTTTTAAAAAAAGGAAGAAGTATGAATTTAGCGAAAAATCATCATTATCGTATCCTTTTCTCTCGTCGTCGGAATATACATAGATGCAACACATACATTTTATATATATTATATATATATATATTTACTGTTTTTTATCACCTCGTCTTCCCAGTGTCATTCATTTCTATTTACTTGTTAGAAGAGCAGCCATTTTTTACTCCTAACATCAGGTAACTTTAGGCGGGAAACTCAAAGCAGGTCAGACCTAGGCATGTCCGCCGCCTGTCAGATTAGCGGGAGGGGAATAAAAACTCATTAAGCATTAGGGACATATTCCAAGGGGAGTGTGTAGCTAGTTAGGTACTTCTTAGGCCTACTCTTAAGATCCCTTATCCTGTGAACCTTGTCTGTTTCCAGGATGACCTGCCACCAGGGGGGATAAGCTGCCCCAACACCCAGGATTTGCACCTGAACCCGTTCTTAGTTCAGCCCAGTCTTTGACCTCGGACAGATGTCTGAGCCAGCCTGCCCACAGGCCTAACAAAGGCGCTACTGGTGCGCCCTGAACTCTGACAAAGCCGACGCCAACCTCTCCAATTTACTTTCCATAAGGCACCCAGGTACGTCTTGAGTTACAGTCATATTGCCAGTTCTTTTCCTCTAAGTCAAATAAACTCTCCCACCTTTTCCACTTCAAATTCCTACTTCGCAAACAAACTTCCCTTTGTTCCTTTCCTGCCTAGCGGCTGCATGCTACCTTTTGTGATCATCCCAGATATACAGTCTTCAGTGAGCACTAGAGTTCCTCGCCTTGTGTGTGATTAAAGATAAACACCCTCCACAGTGCGTTTGCTGAAATATTGTGCAAGAAGTCTTTATTTGATGTTGTGTGTAATTTGGGAACTCATTTCCAGATTGCTGAGTCCGTGCTCCATCTCCTCCCAAGCGTTTGTATTACCTGAAATCAAATTTGGAAGCCAGGATGGCAGTAGATGTCGAATTTGGCCATTTTTTCCATATTGTGATTGATAGGAGTGATCCATACAGTGTACTGCACTCTGACCACGTGTGGCCAATTTGCCTTGCCTTTACCTCAGGCTATTCAATGTTGCTTGTAAATAAATGTAAATTAGATTAATCAGCGGGTTTTCAATGGCGACCTTCCAGAATAATGAATAAACCAATCCCTTTTACAGTTATCTATGGTAAGTCATAAGCGCTCCATTTTTCCCGTTTTTTTTTTTACCCTTACATTTTGGGCATAAGGACCCACAGACGTAAAAGTGGCGACCTTGCCAGGATTTGAATCAGGAGCTGTTGAAAAGCTTGTAAATCGTGTTATCCCCTAAAAAACATAAACACGAGCAAGTGTGTTAGATAGATGTCAGAAAGTGCTAGTTAAGAACTAGGAAGTGCTTTGCCAGGGTTTCATTGCATGTATTAGCAAGACTAGCTAGTTGGGAGTGTTTTCTACTAATAGTTATGGCAAAAGAAGTGTACAATTCTTTTGTCTGATATGTTTGGGAATTCCTTTTAACTTACCTTTCATTTCACGCGTGGGTAATCGCAGCACTCTCTTAGCTTCTCAGTGCTTGCACGGCTAGCCCTGCCAGCCATTCACCACCTAAAGCTTTATCTCAATGATTTAAGCCAAATAACGTAAATCTTGAGGTTTTAACCTAACTCATAACAATCTCCATACTAGCATCTATCATTCTGCCAGAGCATGTAATGCTGTTTTCCTTTCAATAACAAATTAGGAATTTTGTTGTAAATCACTCTCATTTACAGCGACTGACCAGCTGTTAGCTATTGCATGTAAAACCACCGTTCACGCTCACCCCGGCACGTTTCATTTAGCATCGCTCACTCGCTCGCCGAGCGAAAGTTTTCATTTCACTTCACCCTTAACTTAATGTAACCTTTTCCATTTACAAATGTTTGCTAACATCATTTCAAAATCCTTACCGCCATTTCACCTGTCACAAGGAGTTAGCTAGGTACCTTACGTAAAGTAAATCAACGTAAATCTTAAACGTAAATTAACTTTAAAGAATTGTTAACTAAACGCATCGTAAATCGCTAAGCATTCAAACGCAAACCATATACTAGTAACGTAAAAATCGTTCATTGCTAGTGCGTTCTATTTACTAAAACATTATTCAAAAGCAATTTTTTCATTAAACTTTAATGTAAGGAAATCATTCAACGCAAATTGCATCATGTTAAACTATAATCATTAGTTCAAATAATACAAAGGAGTTCGTCCTTTATCATATTTTATGCTCTCAGAGAGAGAGAGAGAGAGAGAGAGAGAGAGAGAGCCCATTATTCAAAAAGCCAAGAGTACTACATTTATTACATACGCATGCATCATTGACATTATTTTAGTCTCTTGTGACTTTCATTTACACTGAGCGTGATACGAGCCTGTGTCCATTGCAGTCTTGCAACCATTATTTCACTTACCAGTACTTCAGCCGAGGACTGAGCACTTTCCAATTTACCACTACCTGTCATTTCCCGAATGGTCTTTTCCATTTTTAATTACAAAAGACTTGCATATACCGCAAGCACAAGCTGCACATAGAGTGCCAACGCAACATCATTTCTTCCATACCAGTCTAGGATTGACCACCACCAGTGCACGTCAGGCCCTACCATTTTACAGTGCCACTAATCCGCGACACTGTCCATCGACTGGTTGCTGAAGTGCTCCCCCCTTTTACTTTCTCTCCTCCACCGTTACACTCTGCCACAAACAGAGTGCCAATTTCTCTTCAGTATATTTTAATATACTGCATTTAGTGTCATCCGACGGGACACTCCAGCACGCTACCAGTGCAATCAAGGAACACCTCCATAAGTGCCACAATACCAGCACTACTAGTGCTGTCCAGGAACGCCTCCATAAGTGCCGTGCACCTGTACAGGACTTACAGATAGCCATTCAACCGTGTATCCGCTATTTGGGAACCCTCAACCAAGGAACGCCTCCATAAGTGCCGCTACATCAGCACTCTAATAGTGCTGCAAAGGAACGCCTCCATAAGTGCTGTGCACCTGTATAGGACATATAGGTTGCCCATTCCATTGTGTATCCCCAATTTAAGAATGCCCATCAGTGTGACCTCTATACGGCACACTTCATTATATTTTCTCATTTCATTAAGAAGGTGCCATTCACGAAGTGCCACCAACATACGGGACACTTCCCAAGTGCCACAGAGCACCCAGTATTTTCAGACATTGCATTGTTCATCACGAACATTTCGTTACCTCAATTGCAGAACCCCTTTCTAAGTGAGTGCCACCTTACTGAATAGGCACTCCCATCCAGTACTATTCCTTGCCATCCTTTCCTATCTGAGCATCTACTGCATAGGCTACGAGAAATGTCTTCCCCTGCTTCCAAACCCCAGACCATGAGCTGGACTTCTGGTAAGAGGTGGTTGCAGAGGCTCTGCACCACTTGTTGCATGCGTGAGCATGCTGTGGATTCTGACCAGTGCCCAAGTGGGTCCCTACCTTAGGATGAGAGTTTCCAGGGTGAACTTCTCCAAGGCTACCATATTGCCCTCCCTGATGAACGGTCACCTACAGCTTATCGGTGGGTACATGTCATGGCCGATGCTGAAGCCCAGGTCTCCCTCATTTCAAGAAAGGCATTGCCTAGGGGTGCCAAAATCCAGAAGGAAGAAGAAATTCAGTTTGAATAGATAGAGGGCAACCTCTTTTCTATTCCTTCAGTCCTCCTAAAGGTACAAATGCCCTTATTAGACCAGGGACCAGGGAAACCACATTGTGCCACCTGGGCGTAGTAGATAAATTTCATGACGTTTATCAGGGCCGAGATCTCCTGAAACCATATCTTCCCTGGACGCAGCTCCCCCAGATGCACCGGACCCATGCAGCATGCCCATTAACCAAACCTCAGTTCTGGATTCAGAGGCTAGTGCCTCGAATGTCACTGACATCATTCCTGTACATGAGCCTGGTCCTAATCCAAAGGCAAAGCCAGTAGTTCCTGCCGCATCCTACCAGCCTCTGCCACTTCAGCACCGGCCTCCTCCACTTCAGAAGAGGTGAGCCAACCAGTCAACCTCAGACTTGTTTCAGAGGGTAATTCAACAGAGTATTCATTAACCTCCCCACTACTCAATTCCAGAGAGGACTCTATACCTGTGCCAGAGCACACTGCAAGCGTTGGTGACTCCACAGATTGACAACCTGTGGTGCCATCTCGGCCTTATCATCCAGTACCATGGAAGAAGTTCTGGAGAAGGTTCTGCCGGGACTAAGGTCGCAAGGGTCACATGTCTGCAAATTATGGAGGGTGCGTTAATCACAATATTCCTGCCATCGCAATGCCAGTTACAAATTCTTCTTCACTAGGACCCTCAGCTAAGGGCCCCGTAACCATCGCACCCCTCCAAAGCCATTGTCCACCAAGCCACATCAGAGTCTTAGACGACTCTGGTGCTCAAATCTCCCTGATACGGGAAGACAAAATTCCCCACGGAGCTACCATTGATAGGCGGCAACTAATCACAATTGAAGGCATCAACCACATTAAGTTGATCCTTCCATCAGACAAATTGAGAGTCACAAGACCTCACTTCTCCAAGGTTTGTACCCTTGCAGTAGCAAGCTACATTCCAGGAGGTTACGACCTCCTCCAAGGGCAAGACTTGAAGTCCCCCTCTCATTTCAAAAAACCTAAGGGTCCTAACCCCACATCCAACCACTCCAAAGCAAGGAGACATCAAAGGCCGTACGGAAGTACGGCCACCAACAGTCTCCCCCTTCACCAAGAAGAGAAATTGATCATTCCCAGTTCTCTGCTGCAGAACCTGCAACGGAATAGGGCACTCCACTAATTGGCCTAGGTGTCCTAGCAAGCTACCAGCAGCGGACACTGTCCATCCTAAAAAAGGCTCAGCCTTACACAAGAGACAGGAGCCTCTGTCTCCCATCACTCCGGGCACAACGAGAGGTATGGCACCTTCGGTACCCATCACAGGTCCATCTGACCTCAACTCTCTGCCAGTGCCACTTGGCAGCACTTAGCATCTCCACCTATAAGTTAGGTAGGCCATTGTAGCTGGCCGTATTGCTGCTCTAAAACCTCAGTTATAGAAGGAGAACTGTTTAGTTGAGGCGATCAACTTATTTAACTGAGGCCTTCACGCCCGAAAGGGAGTGAATGCCTTCTTAACCATTAAACGCCGAAGCAGTAAAAAAAAAATTGTCTCCCGTGTGCCGGAAGTGTTTCGGAGTGAGCGCGGAGGCGGAAATAATATTTTTTTCAAAAAAAAACAGCGCGCTTAGTTTTCAAGATTAAGAGTTCATTTTTGGCTCCTTTTTTTTCATTGGCTGAAGATTAGTATGCAACCATCAGAAATGAAAAAAATTATCATTATTATATATAAATAATGCGATATATGATAGCACAAAAACGAAATTTCATATATAATTGTATTCAAATCGCGCTGTGCGCAAAACGGTTAAAGGTAACAAGTTACTTTTTTTTAGTCGTAATTTATACTAAATTGCGATCATTTTGGTATATAACACATTGTAAAACAATTCGTAATGTGTGGACGTAAAAAAATATTTTTTTTTTAAATTCACCATAAATCTAAATATTGTTATAGAGACTTCAAATTTGTTTCAAGAGGAAGTTAAATGATGGAATATTACGATACTGTAAGAGTTTTAGCTTACAATTGCAGTTTTCGACCATGTTGGACGAGTTAAAGTTGACCAAATGTCGAAATTTTTTTATAAATTTTTTTTATATGCAATTATTTCGGAAATTAGAAAAGCTACAACCTTCAAATATTTTTCCTTTTATTCTACATGAAATTGCGCACATTTTCATATATAAAACTCTATGAAATGCCTAATATGAAACGGAGCAAATTTTCCGAGAATGCGATGTACGCATTTCGGAGATTTATGGCGGAGAATCCGCGCACGGAGGGAAGGAAAGTTTTTTTCATAAATTCACCATAAATCGAAATATTGTGCTAGAGACTTCCAATTTGTTGCAAAATGAAGTTAAATGATTGAATATTACTAAAATATAAGAGTTTTAGCTTACAATTGCGTTTTTCGACCATTTCGGTAGTCAAAGTTGACCAAATGTGGTTTTTTTTCTATTTATCGTGATTTATATGCAAATATTTTGAAAATGAGAAAAGTTACAACCTTCAATTATTTTATTGTTGTATTCTACATGAAATTGCGCACATTTTCATATATAAAACTTTATGTAACGGCTAATTTAAAATGGTGCAAATATTACCACAATCGCACGTATGATTTTTTCGGAAGAGTTACCGCGCGGATGTAAGGAAAATGTTATTTTTTTCATAAATTCACCATAAATCGAAATATTGTGCTAGAGACTTCCAATTTGTTACAAAAGGAAGTTAAATGATTGAATATTACTGAAATATAAGATTTTTAGCTTACAATTGCGTTTTTCGACCATTTCGGTAAAGTCAAAATTGACCAAAGGTTGAAAATTTGTCACTTATCATTTTTTATATGAAAATATTTCAAAACTGATAAAAGCTACAACCATGGTTTGTTTTTAGTTGTATTGTGCATGAAATTGCGCACATTTCCATATATAAAACTTTATATAACGGCTAATTTTAAAATGGTGCAAATATTACCACAATCGCATGTATGATTTTTTTCGGAAGAGTTACCGCGCGGACGTAAGGAAAAAGTTTTTTCATAAATTCACCATAAATCGAAATATTGTGCTAGAGACTTCCAATTAATTGCAAAATGAAGTTTAAATGCTTGAATATTACTAAAATATAAGAGTTTTAGCTTACAATTGCGTTTTTCGACCATTTCGGTAGAGTCAAAGTTGACCAAAGGTTGAAATTTTGGCACTTATCGTTATTTATATGGAAATATTTCAAAACTGGTAAAAGCTACAATCATGATAATTTTTTTTGTATTTTAAATGAAATTGCGCACATTTTCATATATAATACTTCATGTAACGGATAATTTAAAATGGTGCAAAAACCATGTCAAAGTGACGAAATAATTTTTGAGATGTGTCACTGATACTTTTTAGTGCGATAAGAAAGAAATTCGCGCTTGCGCGCCTGCGTAACGATTGTAAACAAAATAACACCTTGATCCGTGAACTCCCAGCATCCCCCTAGGTGCGTGATTCAAAAGTTTTCAGCTGGTAGGCATATAAGTATTTTTCCGCGAATTTTTAAAAAAACTTTTTTGAGTCGACGTATGGTACGTCCATTCGGCATACGGGAGACATTTTGACTCAACGTTTAATACGTCCATTCGGCGTTGAAGGGTTAATAGGGGGAGCTTTTACGGTTTTTGATCATTTCGTCTTCCCAGTATAATTCATTTTTCTTTATTGCTAGAAGAGCAGCCATTTTTTACTCCAAACATCAGCTGACTTTAGGTGGGAAACTCAAAGCAGGCCAGACCTAGGCATATTCGCCGCCCGTGGGGGTTGGGGGGGGGATTAAAAACTCATTAAGCATTAGGGACGTATCCCAAGGGGAGTTTGTAGCTAGTTAGGTACGTCTTAGGCCTACTCTTAAGATCCCTTATCCTGTGAACCTTCGCTGGCATTACGTCTGTTTTACCAGGATGACCTGCCAACAGGGGGGAAAAGCTGCCCCAACACCCAGGATTCGCACCTGAACCCGTTCTCAGTTCAGCCCAGTCTTTGACCTTGGACAGACATCCAAGCCAGCCTGCCCATAGGCCTAACAAAGGAGCTACTGGTGAGCCCTGAACTCTGCCAAAACCGACGCCAACCTCTCCAATTTACTCTCCATAAGGCACCCAGGTACGTCGTGATTTACAGTCATATTGCCAGTTCTTTTCCTCCGAGTCAAATAAACTCTCCCACATTTTCCAATTCAAATTCCTACTTCGCAAATGAACCTCCCTTTGTTCCTTTCCTACCTAGCGGCTGCATGCTACCTTTTGTGATCGTCCCAGATAAAAAAAAAGTCTTCAGTGAGCATTTCATTTAAGCACTAGAGTTCCTCCCCTTGCGTGTGATTAAAGATAAACACCCTCCACAGTAAATTAGCTGAAATATTGTGCAAGAAGTCTTTATTTGATGTTGTGTATAATTTGGGAACTCATTTCCAGATTGCTGAGTTCATGCTCCGTGCTCAGTCTCCTCAAATTTGGAAACCAGGATGGCAGTAGATGTCGAATTTGGCCATTTTTTTCCATATTGTGAAAGATAGGAGTGATCCATACAGTATACTGCGCTCTGACCACGTGTGGCCAATTTGCCTTCCCTTTACCTCAGGACATTCAATGTTGCTTGTAAATAAATGTAAATTAAATTAATCAGCTGGGTTTTCAATGGCGACCTTCCAGAATAAAAAATAAACCAATCCCTTCTACAGTTATCTAAGTTAAGTCATAAGCGCTCCATTTTTCCCTTTTTTTCCCCTTATGTTTTGGGCATAAGACCCCCCAAACGTAAATATGTTATATATATATATATATATATATATATATATATATATATATATATATAT
This sequence comes from Macrobrachium nipponense, assembly GCF_015104395.2. Taxonomy (NCBI): domain Eukaryota; kingdom Metazoa; phylum Arthropoda; class Malacostraca; order Decapoda; family Palaemonidae; genus Macrobrachium; species Macrobrachium nipponense. Next base: position 137,766,408 of record NC_087202.1, on the reverse strand, counting down.
TATATATATATAAATTATAGCTTAGTGCCAGGACCCAGGAGTCAATCCATATTAATAATCATCAATGAAGAGAAGAGGACACACACAGATGTACATGCTGTCTTTATTGCGACGTTTCGTAGTTGTCAAATTAATTACATCATCAGGCTGTTAAAAGGAAAAATAAAATTCCTAGTAAAATTGTAAAAACAAAACTAAAAAGGAAGATGTATGGGTTTTCAACGACGGAACAAGTTGTTTAATAAAGAGCGATTCTAGAATACCACCACCAACCCGCACGACCTTGTTATTCTAGAATTGCTCTTTATTAAACAACTTGTTCCGGCGTTGAACCCCCATACGTCTTCCTCCCCTCTGTATTTGTCTTGACTTGTGTTGTTTTATTTATGTTTTTTATGTTTACGTTTATTTAGTTTTTTAACGCTGTTACTCCTCTAGGTCGGTCCTTAACTTCTTTGTTCTGTAACTGTTCACTGCTTCTTTTCGAAAAATTTTTTTGTTCCCCTATTTTTTTTGCTTTATTTTTATGTTTTTTTCATTTATCTTTCACTTTAATGTATGTCCTTTTTAAATAATTTAATTTCCTTAATTTTAATGTGTATATTTTGCACACTTAGTAAATTTTTAGTTTTGTTTCTACAATTTTACTAGGAATTTTATTTGTCCTTTTAACAGCCTGATGATGTAATTAATTTGACAATTACGAAACGTCGCAATAAAGACAGCATGTATACATCTGTGTGTGTCCTCTTCCCTTCATTGATGATTATATATATATATATATATATATATAATATATATATATATATATATATATATATATATATGTGTGTGTGTGTGTGTGTGTGTGTGTGTGTGTGTGTGTGTGTGTGTGTGTGTATAATGTATATGTATGTATGTAAAAGCTCTGGGTATTCTGAAGACTCCAGGATCCTTTGAAGCAGTCTTCAGTTCTTTAAGCATTGCTGGAGAATCCAATGGGCATTTCCAAAGGCTTCAGAGCCTGAGCACCGTCTTTAAGCCTCCGGAATTTATCTCCAAGAACGTGGGTTTCCCCCATAGAAATCTGTGAAGCCTTTCGTCTCTGATTTCCTCTCTATAAAATACTGTTCTTTAGCTGGGTTGCCGATTGGCTACTTCGGAGCCAAAAACCTCAAAGTTGGAAACTTTCTGAGGTGGTTGGCAACTGCCACCGAAATTGGCAACTTGTTGGCAACTTTTGGTTGTAAAAATGCCACAGCCATGTTTGTTGTGTGTTGTGTTGGAGAGTTGTTGCTGTGATGTTTTGCTTTATTTCATACAGTTGTAAATTATATTACTACGACTTATTGCTGTGTATATTATAGCAAGAGTGCAGCTAGCTTGCAGCTAAGCTTCGCATCAGTGGACGCAATCAGTGGTACGTCACGATCATTCATTGAAGCTGATTGGTTGGAAATAGTTTCGAAAAGTTGATTAATCTGTGGTCCATTTCATCTCTGTTTTACCGAACTAAATACATTGTGGTGATTATCAAAAGTAAACGTTATATTATCCCCTGAAATAAAATCATAATACACATCTTTGAAATTGTGAAAAAAACAGGAAAATATGAATAATGTCAGAAGTGTTCCACGTTTATGCAATTTTGTATTTCGTAAATAAGGTTCACCTGACTCCGTCTCTGGGAATGTCTTCGTTTGAATCGGTTCACTTGAATCACGGATAATGGTAATTACTCTCTGATATTGTCAAGCTTGTTCATCATTCTTAATTTAAACCCAAAAACTTTCTCAGAGTTGTACAGACTGGTATTTCATATTGATTCCAGGATATTTTACCATATTTCAATAGTCCTAAAATTGATCTCATTGGAATCATTTACACATTCGGAGGGATGACAAGCAGTGACTGCACTCTACAACAGCAGAATATACTACCTTTATTAACAAAAGGTTACAGAATGATAGGCTATACAAATCATATTGAATATAAATTGCTGAGAATTTTCTTAAGGATATTATCTCCTTTCGAAATAATAGGATCATAAAAAATGACGTTTACGCAGCTTATGACGTTTGACTTATAGGCCTATCTTACATTCAGCTTTTTTATTGTTGTTCTTGTTTTATTTATTCTGGTTTTTGTTGCTGCTGTTATGGTGCATTTAATATCTTCAAAAATTGTTCATATGGTAACCCAACATTGCAGAATAAACATTGCCTATTCTCTCTGAGATTCTGTTGGTCTTAGTATTGTTCCTCCTCTAGGGTTAACCACTAATTTGAATCTCTCTGCCCGGCCATCACAGACTTAGGTCTGGTTGGCTCTAAATTCTCTCATAAGGTTCATGTCTCGTGCTAAACATTTGCCATAGCGAGGATTTTCAGACAGAGATATGTCTCATTAGACTCATCATCTTTCTGCTTACTCCCTGGTATAGCAAAAGTCTGTAGTCTTCTGCTCCATCACACCTGACCCATTTTCAGACAATTCGAGTGTAGTCTATTAATATACATTTTTTTCTAATTCGTAAGGTGTTCAATTATTCTTTGTTCACCCCGAATTAAAAATGAATAATGGATGACTTCGCCTGTTCCCTGCCCAACTAGCTCTGCTTCCATGGTAAATAGATTTCCTCCCTGATCCAACCCACAAGAAGCAGTTCTTCAGGCAGTACAATGCCTAGGTTTTCATGACTAAAGACTTCCCACTTTCATTGCCAGCACAGACTTTCTCACCGAGTAGCAATGACACAGTACAATAAACTTCTTCAGTCCTCTGTAACATACCAGGGATTAGAGCCTCTTCACTTGTTGGTGTCATCAACAGGACTTTTTCTGTGATCAGAATTGTGAGAGTTCACTTTTCTCCAATTCAACTGTGAAGATGTAGTAGATCCACATTTGTTTCGCCTCAACTGAGATTCAACTGCTAATGAGAAACTTCTCTGTCTTGCCATCATAGGGACCTCGACCTCTAGAAGTCATTTGACTCTCATCTAGCATGTTCATGCCTTGCAAGAATCATCAGACAGTTTTGTTTTCTAGGACCGTATCTCGTTTTTCTCCGCCATTGGCGAAGAAGATAGACAATTTGCATGGTTCATTCTTAACATCATCCTTCAAAAGGTGGGTGTCATGTCATGGCTTCGTCTCGGATGCACAATCATTCGTCATCCTGTTGACGAGTTCGAATCCTTCATAATCTCCTGAGTTTTGAACTTTGCATTGGTTTATCCAGATCAATTATTACTTTGTCCTATTGGTGTATTACTGTACCTACAGAGGATCGTTACCCTTCATTGAATGTCGATTCCTTTCTTTACTGCTGACTCCTAATTCAGAGGAGTCTAACGACACATCTTCCTCCAAGTCCTACGAGATTGTGAGGAACTCCTCTGCATATGGCTATGTCAAATGTACGCTCTCTCAGTGGCCTGATACTTTCATCTCACTCCGAAGAATATGTTGGACTGGAAAATAGATGCAGTCTCATTAGGACCACATTGATATCTTTTTTTCTTCAGGTCTGCCTACAGGACCTTGGAACTCCTTTTTCCTTGGACCGGTGGTGGATGATCAACAAATTGTGTTTGCTTACCTAGCTTCCTCAAAAGAACAAGTTGCATCTCGCCTACTGTGTTCGGTTCTAGAGGTGAGAGGGATGGAGAGCAACTGGCCTCACCTCCTACCTCCTCCCCATCCTTCTACTCCTCTTCCTTCAGGTAGAGGATAGGACTCAAACTTACACTTGCTGATGGGCGTGATGGGCGTTTGATGAGGCAAGCTTGCACATCAAGTTTCCTTTCTATTTTTCTTATCAGGATCATAGAAGCAATCCCGCTCCTTCCTCTAGCAAGGGTAGGAAGGAGACTGGCAATAATGCAAACCCTTCCCAGAACTTTGACTTAGATATTCTTCGGATGAGTTACTATTCCTTACTCATCTCGAAAAGGCTCAGAAGTCTTACTCTTGATCCTGCAGCTCATACTCCAATCAAGTTGGCAGAGGCAGGGCACTCCTAGCTCTTACAACTGGGAGGAATAGCCCTGGTGTGCTGAACTCCAGTCAGTTCCATAAGCTCACTCATATTCTTCCCACCAATCAGTGAGTCTTCCTAATGTAAAGGACCGTTGATTTTATGTCGTCTAGGAACAGATCACAATTTTTTAAAAGTAAATTATATTTTTCCTAATTATATAAACCTGAGGTCCTGTACTTTTATGCCCACCTCATGCCACCCCTCAATCTGAATCCTGGGCCGAAAGGCAAAGTGGAGTGTTTACATCCGGGCAGGTGGGTTTACCCGCCTACCAGACGGTAGTTACTGCCTAACCGCCTTGTTCAAAAATTTAACGGCTGTGTTCCAGCTTCACTGTAAAGTAATTCGTAATGTAAAGGACCTCAGGTTTGTATAGTAAAGAAAAGTACAATTTACTTTAAAAGATAAAAAAATTGTGATTTTTACTACTAACTGGTATCTCAACAATTAGCCCCTTATCTGCCAAGTATACGGTCAAAACCCCGCAGCACCTATACAAATGATCTCCAGTAAATATGATGTCTGAACCGCATCCATATGCTATGTATTCCAAAAAATTAATTCTAGAACACTTAAAAGCAACACGTCACACACCGGTCCCCCCTAAAAAAGAAAAAAAAAACATGAAAAAAAACATTAACACCACTTAATCTCGTTTTCAGATTTCCTCTAATAGAAATTCAAATTCCTTCACAATATTACCAAACATTGTTTGTACCACACAAAAAAAAATCCTTCACAACCAAATCCCCTCGAATCTCGTTACTGTTAGTTGCAACCTTTAAATGACCCCCTTGACGAAATGTGCATACAAGGAAAGCTTTACCCCAAAAAACATAACTATATATATATATATATATATATATATATATATATATATATATATATATATATATATCTTACGAGGTCGTTTAAATACATGGAAAAAAATTCCTAACTTGGTAAGGTGACCTACCTTTCATGCTTCCCTGTAAGAGTCGCCATCTGAAACTAGCTGACAATCAAATATAAAATATAGGCATATTCAAACTCCCACTATTGCAAAAATATACTTTTTATTTCTTAAAATAGCTAACATGAAAATGGAATAAAATGGGTTGAGAATAACTTTAAAAAAAAGAACTATCATATTTAATTAAGTACCCCTTTTATCTCTTTCTGTCCAAAAATTCATAGGCTACCTTAAATTAAAAACAGGTCTATAGAAACCCCATTTTTCTATATGGTGACTTCGAATCCATCTGAAAATGAGAATATAATTATGAGACAATTAAACATTAAAGTTTGTCAGTAAAATGTGTCACATCGTACTTCCCTTTCTCTAGAACTGAAGTAATTGTCATTCCACTTTTACCGTTTCCGACAGATCGCCAACGCCTCTTGTATGGCGCGTTCCACAC
>NC_087202.1:137745985-137758485 GCF_015104395.2 Macrobrachium nipponense | reverse complement strand
TATATATTATATATATATATGACATAGAATGTAAAAAGAGAGAGATTTTCTTTGTTCGTTCGAAACTATGATTGTTTCCCCTTTTATGTCAACACTGAGATTAGAGGGTCTGCGAGATCCGTTTGCTTTCCTATTCTGTCAATGCGTTTGATAAGCAAGCTCAAATCTTCATTTATGTTTTGGAAATCTGTCATCACATGTGATAAGACTTCTGCTTCGAGCGATCGAGTAGAGTACTTGTCTTTTTTTTTTTAACAGACTGGACTCATACGTCTATGTCTTTGTCAAAGCAACGTGCAGGATTTCACATTTTGTGAGTAAGATTTCGTAAAATTTCGAAGCTTCTGGAAGTATTTGTGCCAAAAACGTTTTGTGTCATCTCCTCAGTCCAGTTTTTGCAAGGGAAGAAGATTTCATTACATCTTAGAACCTCGAGGCGGTCAGATCTCTCTCTCTCTCTCTCTCTCTCTCTCTCTCTCTCTCTCTCTCTCTCTCTCCCACGACATCCTTGAGATTATATTAACTTAACATAAATTGGTCACTCGTAACTTGTGATAATTTCATATTTGATATTTCTTAGATTTTGTTTAGTGTTATTTAGTGTTTTTGTGGAATCTGAACAAACATTGTTTCGTAACGGTGCCTGGTTTTTGGTAAAGTGAAACAAGCCTGCAGCAAAGAAAGAAGTTGGTATACCAAGGTAAAGTGTGCTATATTTTTATTAGTTACAACTAATAACTAATAACTAATAACTAATAACTAATAACGGATAGGAACCGTGGTTAACTAATAACTGATAACAGACGGTTGTGAAGGTTTGGTAAAAACTGATGGTTACAATGTTTTGAGTGAAAAAGATTTACACTTTTACACATTGCGTATTTTTGTGTTTTGTGTTTGTTCCGTTGATTGTGCACTTGTTCATTTTCTTATCGAAGTGTGCCTTTTTATTTTATATTTTCATTTGAATTCACAATTTAATTGACTTATTTATTTTCATTGCTTAATCATTGCACATTTAATTAAATTTAACATTTGTGAATTAATTTGCATTTACTTAGAATTTTTTTCAAGTTTTATTATTGTTTAGCACTTGTGAATTAATTTCAAATTTTCAATTATTGCCTAACACTTTTGAATTTCAATTGAATTAATTTTCTTGAATTTTGTGATAAATTAATTTTGATTTAATTTTACTTATTTGATTCAAGATTAATTAAACTTTACTTTGTTTTCAAGTGACAGTAATTTTCCCTGATATTGTGAATTTTACTTATAAATTTTGAATTTAATAATAAATTTTTGTATTCAAAATTTTTATAAGTATTTCATTTCTAACCAGTATATTTGCATTTGATTATATTTATGTTAGGTAGAAACATAGAGTGGTAATTGATTTGCTTTCCTTCAATTTACTTGAAGTGACTTAGAACCATGGAAGTACTTAGACTTCTGAAATCAGGGAAATACTTAGACTTTTAAAGTTGTTGATGGAGTGATGCCCTTTGATTAATTCAATTACTTACAAGATTACCTCACACCTGTTTTGATGAACTTAGTCTGATTTTCTGCAATACTGGTAAGTTGTTAAGGGATCACTGTTGCCTTTAGAGTATTCAGTCGTTTAATACCTGTTATGAGGGTTCAGGTGTCTGGCTTTTGGTGAGGTAATAATTGATGAATGGTAACCAGATACATGGCACTTCGTAAAAATATATATATATATATATATATATATATATATATATATATATATATATATATATATATATATATATATATATATATATATCGAGAGAGAGAGAGAGCTGCAAGAAAATACAAGGAGACAAAGAACTCGTTGCTATTCTTAGAATAGTCCGACATTATGAAAGTTTTATGACGAGTGAGATTTCCAGATAGGAAACCCAATAAAAGCTTTTGTAAACTTAAAAATAGTTCTCTCTCTCTCTCTCTCTCTCTCTCTCTCTCTCTCTCTCTCTCTCTCTCTCTCTCTCGGAGATATTATATAAAAAATATTTGGAGAAAATAGTGGAAAAATATATACCGAAGAAGAAAAATAAACATCATTCATGCATACCAAGAGACAGAAGGATCTTGTTCCAGAAAAATCAGAAAGTGGAAAAAAGGTCTTGCAAAAAAAAAAAAAATGCATGGAAAGTTATAGAACTAAAAAGTAAGATAGAAAATGCAGAACAAAAGATTATACAATCAAAAGAAAATGAAAAACGGGACTTGGAAGAAAAAACCCTATTAAATATCAAGCAAAACCCAAACAAAATTATACTCATATGCGAAGAAGATGAATAAAGAAGAATAGAAAATAGGCCCTCTGAGAATTGAAGGGAGATTCAAAAAACGAAAATGAAAAAAAGGAAATTTGCAACATACTGGGGCAGAACGATATAGAGAGAATTCACCCCTAGAATAGATAATGAAGATAATGATATAGAAGTAAGGGATGAAAATAGTGAATATTTAGCTGACATAGATATTAATGAAGCTGATATTGTGACATGGCTATATTTAATGCAAATTAAAAATGGAGCTGCTGCAGGGCCTGATGGAATTCCTGCTATTTGTTAAAGAAAGTAGTTCATTCTATCGCAAAGCCACTTGCAATATTATTAAGACAAAGTGTAGATACAGGCAAGATTTATGATGAGCACAAATTAGCATATATTACCCCTACTTTCAAAAGTGGATCAAGACTAGAGGCAAGTAATTATTAAGGCCTGTGAGGTCTAACATCACATATTATGAAAGTGTATGAAAGGGTAATGAAGAAAAATATTATGAAAAAATTTAATAAAAAAATAATTTGTTTTTTTTTTTTTAATAAGACAACATGGTTTTTTTTTCGTACCCGGAAAAAGTACCACAAAACCCAACTGTTAGTCCACCGTGAGAACATATTCAAAAATATGAAAAGCGGAAATGAAAACAGATGTGGTTTATTTAGACCTTTGCAAAAGCTTTTGATAAAGTAGACCATAATATATTAGCGAAGAAAATTAGAAAACACAATATCGTGGATAAAGTAGGAAGATGGTTAAAAGAATTTTTACACAACAGAAAACAGATAGTTATTGCAACGACGAGAAATCGGATGAAAGTCAAGGTAATATCCGGTGTGCCGCAAGGTACGGTGTTAGCTGCAATACTGTTTGTTATATTATGATTGAAGACATGGACAATAATGTGAAGGATTCGGTAGTGAGTAGTTTCGCAGATGACACAAGAATAAGTAGAGAAATTACTTGTGATGAAGATAGGAACGCTCTACAAAGAGACCTTAACAAAGTATATGATTGGGCAGAGGTAAATAGGAATGGTATTTAACTCTGATAAATTTGAATCAATAATTATGGAGACAGAGAAAGAAAGCTATATGCATATAAGGGACCTAATTAATGAGACCAATCACAAATAAGGAAGCAGTTAAAGACCTTGGTGTGATGATGAATAGGAACATGTTATGCAATGATCAAATAGCAACTCTGTTGGCAAAATGTAAAGCAAAAATGGGAATGTTGTTAAGGCACTTCAAAACAAGAAAAGCTGAACACATGATTATGCTTTATAAAACATATGTTCGTAGTCCACTTGAATATTGCAATATGATATGGTACCCACACTATCAAAAGGATATTGCACAAATAGAGAGTGTACAAAGGTCCTTTACAGCTAGAATAGAAGAAGTTAAGGACCTAGACTACTGGGAAAGACTACAATTCTTAAAATTATATAGTCTAGAAAGGAGAAGAGAACGCTACATGATAATTCAGGCATGGAAACAGATAGAAGGAATAGCAGAAAATATCATGGAACTAAAAATATCAGAAAGAGCAAGCAGAGGTAGATTAATAGTGCCCAAAAACTATACCAGGAAAAAAATAAGGAAAGCACACAGGACATTAATCCACTACGCACCAGCATCGATAATGCAGCGTCTATTCAATGCGTTGCCAGCTCATCTGAGGAATATATCAGGAGTGAGCGTAGATGTGTTTAAGAATAAGCTCGACAAATATCTAAACTGCATCCCAGACCATCCAAGATTGGAAGATGCAAAATATACCGGAAGATGTACTAGCAACTCTCTGGTAGACATTTAGAGGTGGGCCTCACACTGAGGGACCTGGGGCAACCCGAACAAGATGTAAGGTCTGTAAGGTAAGGTCTCTCTCTCTCATCCTCGTCCCTACAAAGAGACCTGAACAAATATATGAATGGGCAGAGGTAAATAGGATGGTATTTAACTCTGATAAATTTGAATCAATAAATTATGGAGATAAAGAAGGATGCAGTGAAAGATCTTGGTGTGATGTTGAATAGGAACATGTTATTCAATGATCAAATAGCAATACTATTGGCAGAATGCAAAGCAAAAATGGGAATGTTGTTACGGCACTTCAAAACAAGAAAAGCCGAACACATGATTATGCTTTATAAAACGTTTGTACGTAGTCCACTTGAATATTGCAATATGATATGGTACCCACACGACCAAAGGGATATTGCGCAAATAGAGAGTGTACAAAGGTCTTTTACAGCTAGAATAGAAGTTAAGAATCTCGACTACTGGGAAAGACTACAATTTTTAAAATTATAGTCTAGAAAGGAGAAGAAAACGTTACATGATAATACAGGCGTGGAACAGATAGGAGGAATTACCGAAGACATCATGGAGCTAAAAATATCAGAAAGAGCAAGAAGAGGTAGATTGACAGTGCCCAAAACTATACCAGGAAAACTAAGGAAAGCACCACCATCGATAATGCAGCGTCTATTCAGTGCGTTGCCAGCTCACCCGAGGAACATATCAGGAGTGAGCATAGATGTGTTTAAGAATAGGCTCGACAAATATCTGAGCTGCATCCCAGATCATCCAAGATTGGAAGATGCAAAATATACCGGAAGATGCATTAGCAATTCTCTGGTAGAAATTAGAGGTGCCTCACACTGAGGGACCTGGGGCAACCCGAACGAGCTGTAAGGTCTGTAAGGTAAGGTCGCTCTCTCTCTCTCTCTCTCTCTCTCTCTCTCTCTCTCTATAGAAAGTCATATGGTCATTTCCCAATCTTATAGAAACTCATTGAAAAGGCATTTTCCATTAAGTATCGAATCCGATTCACAGTTTCACCTGAATTTCAAAACTCTAAGATCGTTTTTCCTAACTGTGCAAGTTCAGTAACACGGTCAAATATAGCCTTGCTTATAAAGGAGCCCCTTTATTATTTGTTTTCATTTCCTCTGTGATTTTTTTCCCGTCTCCTGCTCCTTTCATGTTAAGACGTCACTTCTTCTTTTTTAATTTATTTTTTGTATTTACCCTTTACGGAAACGGGATTCAAAGTATTTGATGGCACCTATACATTTTTAGTTTTATGTAAAAGAAAACTGTTGAGATGGCTGTTCATGTGTTCGTCTGCACTTTTTCTGCCCAACCTCAGATCTAAAATACTACTGAGGCTAGAGGGCTGCAAATTGATGTGGTGATCATCCACCCTCCAATCATCAAACATACCAAAACGCAGCCCTCTAACCTGGGTAGTTTTTATTATATTTAAGGTTAAAGTTAGCCATAATCGCGCGCTTGGCACCACTATAGGGACACAGCTGAGAGTTTCATGGGCAGTGGCTGAGAGTTTCATGCAGCATTATGCGCTGTACAGAAAACTCGATTGCGCTGAAGAAACCTCGAGGCATATTTTGCTTTGAAAATTCTGATCATTATTTCTGGTGTTTCATGTGACCACTTCCTCTCTTTATTTGATCATCTCTGTATTTAATCCTATGTCCATTGCATAGTTATTATATCATAAACTGCTTTTGTTTCTATGGCAAAGTTTCTCTCTTTTGTTTTTAATAAAATGTGAATAACTGCATTGTTTACTTAATATAATTTAGAAAGATGCTTATTGGTGGATTTGTCGTGACATGTGAACGGAAAGGTCAGATCTGTCCCTTATTAGGTAGAATTTTTCCAAGAAAAATCTTGCCTTATTTATTGATAGTACAGTGGGGCTCAAATCTCATGCGACATGATTCTTTTTATATCGTCCATATTCTCAGACTCAACGTGACGTTGCCAAGTAGTGCTATTATTTTTCTTTTTATATTTGTAATGTCATTCATGTCGAAAAGTTTGCGAATTCACAGCTAGCCTTATTTTCCTTATGGTTAAATAGATATGATCCCTTTTTGCATCGGTATAATTCTTAATTTGTGTGATTTGAATTGATTTTTTTTTTTATCTTTACGTTGCAGTTCAAAGTGCGGTGTGATAAGGTTAGCGGTGCCAGCAATTAAAGCACACTTGACATGCTCCTCGGACTGGTCAACATAACCACGTCTGCAGCATTATGACAGTGGACCTAATAAGCTCAACAGTCATAACGACAATTTCAAAGTAGGAATATTAAAACAAGTTTCATTTTAATGTTGAAGTTTTCGGCTGCGTTGAAGCTGCCTGTATGTTGGAAAATGTTTTATAGGCCTAAAAAAATAATCTAAGCCATCTGAGATGTAATCTGTTACTAATTAATTTATTTGTAGAGATTACCTGTTCTTTGAGGAATATGAATTACAACCAGTTTTCTTTGAATGTTGAAGTTTCAGTCTGTGTTTAAGCTGTCTGTATGTTGCAAAATGATTTGCAGGCCTATAAAAATAATCTAAGCTTTCTGAGATGTAATCTTTACTAATGTTTTTTATTTGTAGAGATTACCTGTTCTTTGAAGAATAAAAGATGATGATGATTTTGGTTATATGGAGAAGATGGCTATTAATCGAAATATCATCAGTATTAATATCAAGGCATATGGAACACTTGTTTTTCAACTGGTTTACAATATTATTTTCTTAAAAGTCCTTCTGCTCGCTTTTGGTGTATAATTTTTTCTTTCATAAGTTAACTTGAAGTGCAAGAATGTGTTGGTAACCTCATTTGCTTTCTGGCCTGAAATTGTTAATATAGAGATGTGAATGTTAAGTGTAAAGTAAAGAAATCTAACATCTAGGCCTATAGGAATAATATCTTGGCTTTGACAAATAGGCGAATATTTGTTAGTACGCTATCATTTTTTGAAATATTTAAGGAAGATAACGAACAATTATGTAGGAAAATCCAAAAATTCCTTTAACACATTATAAAGTAAATGTTTTCAAGATAATTTGATGGGCGCTACTCATTATAGACCTACTTATATACCAGGTGGCTGTTGTTGCACCGACACTAATATTACATCACACATGCTCCCCTCACACGTTGGTAACGGTGGTCGCATTCTACTTTTTATATACATATTTACATTTTTTCAGCGTTGAGGGTAAAAGCAATCAAATAGGACTATTTAAAATTTTATGTTTGCTTTGGAAGCATTATTAATGTTACGAAAATTTATTTCGTTTTTTTTAAATTTATTTATATAACATTTGAACTGAGGTTTGATGGCGACTTCGTTTTGGTCAAATGCTTCAGCAATGAGAGAAAGAAAGTTTTGAAAATGTTTCGTAAGAGTTTTTCTGAAATTTGGCTACACTTGAGATTTTCTTAGAATTTTCAAATATATGACAGATTTCACTCTTATGAAACATATTATGGGCCTATTGTATGCGATAATCGCGTTTTCGCATTAAAATAGTAGATAAATATGGAGCATGCTAGTTGCCAGTTAGTGAATTTTGAACGAAATCCTATGGAGTCATGTCGCATGAGATTTGAGCATCACTGTGCATGCACAATGCAGAGCCTCACCTGAATACAGTCAGATTCATAGTTAGCATTATGAATCTTTTAATCAAACCTTTTTAGGGAACTCCATACGGGTTAGTACCATCAGCACACCCCATGCGGTGAACTGTTGGCATTACTTGGGGTTCCTTGCAGCATCTATTTGGCCCTTAGCTGCAATTGCTTTCATTCCTCTTACTGTACCTAAATAGATATTCTCTTTCTTCCATCTTGCCTTCCTATCTCTCCTAACAATTGATTCATAGTGCTCTTGCAGGTTTTTTTCCTCCTGTTACACCTCTCAAACCTTTCTATTTCACTCTATTTCAAAGCTGGATACGCGTGTGTAGGACGGACGTGCTGGAGTCTCTCTCGCATTTTTTCACCAAAAAAAGAAGGTTTTTTCGGTCTCGGTGATTATACCTCTGATAATAGGCAATGTGATAATAGAGTCTCTTAAGTAATGCCTGGCGTGTAAGCTGGAGAGTGTTGTGTAATTGCAGGTATATTAATATGTGTTCAGCTCCAATCAGTGCCTTCGAAATATTTCAAATTACAGCTATTCGAGGCCTATTGGTCCTGGGAAATGGGTAGAAGAGACCAGTGTATGTGCTAGTGCTTGGCCCTCCCTTTACCACAAAAATGTCATCCAACCAACCTCCAACCACTGTGTAAGTGACCCAGACACCTACCAATGCCTGTGCCCCACACACAAGTACCTTCTCACAAACAATTGACTTTACTTTAAACATTACCAGTCAAACTATTCCAACGTCAAGCCAGGAGCCTCCCATGAAAAACTTGTCCCCTCACATTAAAATACTGTATTTCACTAAGTAGCTAAGGACCTGTTTGTTGGAAATCTACGCTGATGACCCTTACAATCTGCCTCCAAAGAGGCCTGTAGAGCTAAGCCTACCTGCTGTGTACTATACAGCAGAAAATACCTTCTAAACAGCAAAATCCCTCTAAGAAAAGATTGAAAAAATTTCAGCAAAAAATTGAGGAAACAAATAAATTTTCATGAATCTGCAACGTGATCAAAGGATTACAGGAATCAGTCAATCTTAAAAACTGTGAAAACAAATATCCCTCACGGATCTTGGATGCAATCAAAGGAGTGCAGGCATCAATAGACAATCATACACCAAGCCACCAGACTCCTTTGAATGTGGCATCTATTATTCCCTCGCCTCCAAGGAATACGGGAGAAGTGGGAATTAGTATCTCACCCTCAGATGAAGTGCCCACATCATTTATAGACCTTTCGGAGGGGACTGATGGACTCTCAACCTCCTCTCCCTCCCCACTGCCTCCGGTGGAAGATAGGTCGCCAGTGACAATTAGCAGCCTTCATGAGTCTCCTGACCCTATCTCTCTCCCAAAATCCCCCATCATGGATGATGAGAGTGATCATAAGGGGTCTGGCTGCTGCCAGACTCAAGCAAGTAGAAAGAAAGAAAAGAACTTCTCGTTTCCTTGCTAGACTGAAGCCCAACAATCGTGATTCACCTCGCCCGTAACCTGAGAAGAGATGCCATGTTGTGATTCACAATCTGCGCTCATCGGTGAAGCTAGACACCATAGTGAAGAGAGTCAAGTTTCTCATGGGCTCCGACACCCCCCATCTCCCACGAACTCCCATGCAAAATTAAACATGAAGTGGCTTACAGGGTTACCTGCCTATTCCAACACTTCATTGTTCTCAAAGGCAAGAATTTTGGTTCTAATATAAAAGTCAAGATAGACCCTAACTCAGACCAACCCCCATCTCCTCCCCAATAGGGGAACTTACAGACACCCCAAGCTGGGTCACTTCCACCTCCCACGGCGAGTGACTGCCCACCCACACGCTCCTCCCTCTCCCCACCATTGGTTAACCCCTCATCCACCCAAATGATCCGTTTTTTCATCTCCCATCTTCGTGAGTTGCCATGGTTACATTAGATATAATCTCTTGGAATACTTTTGGCATCAAGCAGAACATTCCTCTCCTAAACATGTTCTACAAAAACTTCATTGCATTGCAAGAAACGCTCCTCTGGCCACATGACTGTGTCATCTACTATTCAGTACATGAAGACTTCAGAGCTTTCTCAACCTCATCAATGCAAGTTTCAGATCAAATCATAGTCAGTTGCCCGAAAGGGGGCCTTTCTTTCCTGTGGCATAAATCATTACACAATATGATAAATGTGATGACCTACAGGAGTGACAGATTACTGGGGCTTCAAGTGACAGTAAGGGACTTTAAGATTAAGATCCTAATAATTGATGTTTATATACCCTGGGAAAATAACAATGCTTTTGATCGATACTGCATGATCCTAAGTGAGTTACACAGTACTATTTACGATTCTCCTTCTGATTATATTTGCATAATCTGGGACCCTAATTGTCACACCACAAAAAATTTTGTAACGAACTTGCTTCTGTCAAAATCATGCTTTCCAAATTACCGATGTAATGCTTCTCCCTCCCTCTTCCTATTCCATGTCCAAAATAGTATGGACACAATTACAACCTCCTGGCTGCACCACTACATCACGTCTCCAAACTTCATGCTTCTATTGTGACCTGCAACATTTGCTAAGATCACATCCCTTTACAGGTGCCATTCAGTACCCCATCCCTCCCTACCATGAACCCCCTTAACTTTTCACCCACTAGCTGTAAACTGGGATTTTGAAAACCAGCAGAAAACCAGATACTGTAGGGTGACCACGGAAACCAAGTTGTAGTCAATAGTTCAACCGGCAGATGCCTTACTTTGTACTAACACAAAATGTAAAAATTACCACCACAGGAGAGATCTGAAAGAATTCTATTTGAACATAATTTTTGCTACGCTTGCTTCCAGCAGGGCTACCTTTAGATTTTTTCAAAGCAACTTGTGTAATATACTGGCAGGAATGAGTTGGTTAAAGATCTGTATAGTACACATCCACGAGAAATTGTTTTTACTGCTAAGGCAAAATGGTAGCCCAAGGGAAGGACACATTGCATTTCTAATGAGACAGGCGAGAGTGCAGTTCAAAAAAACTTCAAACTTGGTTTTAAGCACTGCAGATTAAATGAAAAGCAACTAAGAGTGGATGCAATGTCTAGAAATTTAGAATTTGGTGATTATCCTCATCTTTGGAAAGACATCCAATCCCTAATTCCAAAAACTAAAAAGCTATCTCAAGTATATGGGGCAATCACTTCAGTAATATCCTGAATTGCATAAATGATCAAGACTCCAAAAGGGATGTAGGTAACCTCCTTACTGATAACATTCAATTTCATTTCGCAGATCGTATTACGCCAGGTATCATCAGTGATGCCATAAACAACCTACCTAATAATAAGCCACCTGGCTGCGATGGTCTTCCTGCAGGAGCTCTCAAATTCTGCCACCTGATAATTTGCATTTTGCTAGCTGCCATATTCAATGCATGCATAATTCACCAACTTCTTCCAGACTCCCTACTCTTAGTTCACTTGATACCATTAACCAGAAACAAGCTTAAGGATGCAGCTGAGCCTGTCAGTTACTGCCAGATTTCAAACATTACGATCTCGTTGGAGATACTTGAGTCAATTCTTCTAGTGAGGCTTCTCCCCATTCTACACACCACTGACAACCAATTTGGATTTAAAGCAAACCACTCAACCAACACCTGCCTTTCCATACTGAAAAAATTGCTGAACTACTACCTATCATTAGCCTCTCCTGTTTTCCTGTTTTGTAGATGTGAAAAAAAAACATTAAACAGAGTAAACTACCAGAAGCTCTTCCTGAAGCTGCAAAAAAGAGACAGACCTCTATGTTTAATTGGCATTTTATATTGCTGGTTTGCCACAGAAATTCTGTGTCAAATGGGGTAACGTATTGCCGTACACCTTCAGTTCCCTAAACTGAACTCACTCCCTATTGGATGCACTGTCAACGAAACAGCTATAAACAACCTCTGTAATACCAATGATATGGATCTGATTTCCATATCAGTGCAAGGTCTCCAGCAACTCATTGACACTTGCGGCCAATATGCAGCGGAATTTGATATCCTATACATGCTGCTGCTCCCTAGATCGCTTAAGCATATTGCAGAACCACAAATATTATTCAGAAATCATCGGCTGCAAATCGTGCACATATTTTCGTATTTGGGTCACATAATCATATTAGACAACCTAAAAGATACAGCAGACATAGAACAGAGGGGTCATAAACTATGTGCAGCTGGCAACGTGTTTGCAAGGAGGTTTGCCTTCTGATAACGAGGCATGAAACTACTGCTCTTCCACTGATATTGCTACAGTATCTATGGGTGTTCCCTATGGACAAGCTATACCCGAGAGACCATGAGATGTATCACTGTTGTTTACAATGATATTTTGGGATGCCTCACTAACACTCCTCGCTACCACTCCACCAAACAGATATTCACGTAAAACCGCTTGGACAGTTTGAAAATCATTGTAAGGGGAGCAATGTCCAGTCTAATAACCCGAGTGAGAAACAGCAGCAACTCACTCATACAAAGTATCCTCAGTAGTGAGCCAAGAAGTTCAACACCATTCTGACCCCGTACATCCCTGATACCTACAGCTTGAAGTCATTGGTCGAATTCCTGGAAGCCCTATGAGTAACAGTTGCCAAAGGATGTATCACTTCAATGGATGTGGAGTCCTTGTTTACCAACTTTCCCGTCGATAAGACCATTCAAATGATCTTGGACAAGGTATATAGGGACCCTGATACACCACACTTAAACAT
>NC_087202.1:137685985-137740985 GCF_015104395.2 Macrobrachium nipponense | reverse complement strand
TATATATATTATAGTATATATATATATATAATATATAATGTAGGTATGTATGTGTATAATATATTATAATTTAATTTTAAATTTTTAATTTCAATTTATTATAAATTTAATTTATAAATTTATTTATTTTTTTTAATTTTTTTTTGTTATTTACTATATTATTATATATATGTGTGTGTGTGTGTATGAAAATACGCGAGCGCGTACAAACACACGGGCAAAGACGATGCCCACTTGCTAAATAATGCCTTCATTTTACCAGCTCACGTGAAATCCAACTCGTTCC
This sequence comes from Macrobrachium nipponense, assembly GCF_015104395.2. NCBI lineage: Eukaryota > Metazoa > Arthropoda > Malacostraca > Decapoda > Palaemonidae > Macrobrachium > Macrobrachium nipponense. The sequence continues at coordinate 137,740,699 of NC_087202.1, read as the reverse complement.
CTCAGTTTGATAACTCTTAATTAATTAGCTGTTAATAAACATTATGAGACTGAAATATCCATTTATACACAGGTCCTTTGGCCTCTTTGTGTGATTCCCAACCTCCTATGCCGCTTCGTTCTCCTGAATTTATTATACATGTTTCTACTCTTCTCTCCCAGTGTGTAGAATTTTGTAACATAATACATACATATACACTTACATACATACATACATACATGTCAATATAGTCCACAGGAGAAAAGAGAATTAAGACACTCTAATAACTCGAAAACTTTTAACTTTCCTGTATTGCTAATTTGACCATTTTTTTATGATCTAAACAACCTAATTTTAACTTTGGTTGCTGTTCTGCTAATTTCTTTTCCAGTGAGAACATTTTTTTTAGGATTTTTATGTATGTAGTACAGTGAGGCTATTTGTCCAGACTCTCATGAAAGGTATAATCTTGTGGGTAAATAACTTCACTATACGTCCTGGATTCTTGGCTCCGTGGTTCGCGTCCATGAGCCGGCGAATTTCTTATCGACTAAAGAAATTCCCTTTCGGTTAACATATATGAAAATATATTAATTAGTGCCGACGTTTTGTATCACCTTAATGCATTTTCCAGGCTGAAATTGCGATTACACATCAATTGCGTATAAGTAGTAAAAGATATACACATTGTTTTCCAATACCATAATTAAAAACCTATTTAATGAATTAAGAATAAAACAGAAAAAAACAGAAACCCAGAACAACAGTGAAAAGGCTAAGAGCCAATACATACAAAGAATTAAATTAATAAAAAAAAAGCGAACAAGACACCTAACCTATTCAATGAACAATTACCTGCCCTTAATTAAAAACTAATTCCCATAAACCCCCGAACTATCAGCTCACTCTTCCAAGTTAAGGATAAGATCAGCCCCTGTTTGCCTCCGGAGTTATTTATAAGTCTAATTGTTCCAGATGTGATCTTGGCACTAATATCGGTTGCACCAGGAAGCTGCTAAAAGTCCGACTTTCCTCTCATCAAGGAATCAGCTACAAAATGGGTTGTCGACTATCAAATCCCGAACAATCTAACATAAGAAATCACAATAAAAGTTGCAAAACACACACAGATGCCAGTCATTTTAATATTGTAGGAAGAACCCGACATATAGACGAACTAATTGCCAATCGGGATTAAGCAAACTGTACCTACTCTTAACCACCAATCATCTTCCGCCCAACTGTTTATTGCCTAATTACCTATATTTGCTTTGTTTACACTCCCATCCAGACCATAACAATGTTTTATGTCAGTTCTCCTTATGCTAGCGCCCGTGCGGGTTAGGTTTCCTTGGTTTTTGTTTTTTTTTCAGTTTAATTTTTTTATTTTTTTTATTTAATATTTTTTTCTTAGCCCTTTCAATGTTGTTCTGTGTTTCTGTTTTTATTCTGTTTTTATTCTTAATTTATTAAATAGGTTTTTAATTATAGTGTTGGTAAACAATGTGTATACCTTTACTACTCTTACGCAGTTTATGTGTAATCGCAATTTCAGCCTGGAAAATGTATCAAGCTGATACGAAACGTCGGCGCTAAATAAATGGATAAAAGACAGAACGGGTCTCCATACTCCAATAGGTTTACATATATATATATAAGGATATAATATATATATATATATATCTATATATATATATATATATTATAACGACGTATTTTAGACTTCAGAGAGAAGACGTGCAAACAGCAAAACATGGTAATTATCGATGTCTGAAAACAGAAATAGAGAAAGAACAATAAATGGAGAGAGGAATAATTGCTTGCATGAAAGAAGGAAGGGAAGCAGAGGCAGACTCATTTGCAGCAAGAAATTATCGGAGAATCCACCAATGAAGCTAATTTATAAAGTAAGGGTCCAAACGCAATCAGCACACGTTTTTTTTTTTTTTCATTGAACTTTATAAAGAGTGTAATGTGAAGTACGGGAATGTTGGAAAATGTGTATGTGTATTAGATATTATATATATATATATATATATATATAATAATATATATATATATATATAATATAATAATATATAATATAAATTATATATATATTATTTATTTAATATATACATATATATACATATATATATATATGTATATATATATATATATATATATATTATATACGATATTATGTATTAGATATATATATATATAATGATATATATCTTATAATAGATATATTATATATATATATATATAATATATATTATGACTCATGCACCAATTCATCTATGCAGCATCATAAATGTTTGATGTGAGGGAGGTTTGTGAATGTTGATATGAAGATATTCTCTGTGAATGTTGATGATGTGAAGGGAGTCTCTGTGAATGGTAATGTAAAGGGAATCTACGAATGTTGATGTGAAGGGAGTCTGAAAATGTTGATGTGAGGAGGATTCTCTATGAATTTTGATGTAAAGGGAGTCTTTGTGAATATTGATGTGAGGGGTATTATCTTTGAATGTTGATGTAAAGGAAATCCTCACGAGTGTTAGTGCGAGGGGATTCTCTGAGAATGTTGATGTGAATGGAGTTTTTGTGGAAGTTGATGTGATGGAATTTTTTTAATGTGAATGGAGTCCGTGAATGTTGATGTGAAGGGAATAATTGTGATTGTTAATGTGAGGTGATTCTCTTTGAATGTTGATGTGAAGGGAATCATTGTGAATGTTGATGTGAATGGATTCTCTGTGAATGTTGATGTGAAGAGATTCTCTGTGAATGTTGATGAGATGGGGATTCTCTGGCGATGCTGATGTGAAAGAAATCTCTGTGAATATTGATGTGAAGAGATTCTCTGTGAATGTTGATGTGAGGGGGATTTTTTGTTGATGTGAATGGATTCTCCGTGAATGTTAATGTGAAGGGAATCTCTGTGAAAGTTGATGTGAGGGGGCTTATCTGTGAACATTGATATGAATGGATTCTCTTTGAATGTTGATGCAAAGGAATCATTGTGAACACCTGAGATTAGATGTCTGCAGTTTGCTGTGTTTGATAATTGGTGGGTGGATGATCAACATGGCAATTTGCAGCTCTCTAGCTTCAGTAGTTTTTAGAGCTGGGGGCGGACGGAAAAAGTGTGAACGGATAGACAAAGCCATCTCAATTGTTTTTCTCTACAAAATACTAAAAATGACCATTTCCTGTAGAAATCCTTCCTTTGTCATTCCTTCCAATATGGTATAAATTTCGTAAACTTAGGCTTGCCCTTATAACGTTAGAGCCCTTTTAAAACTAGTCAAATTTACATATATAAACACGTACAGAGAGAGAGAGAAACTTTTTCGTAGAGCAGAGCTTTAGTATAGCCACACTGCTTACCTCAGTATCCTTCAGAGGTAGATATTATTTTTTGATGTGTTCAAGGCTACTTGTTCAACCAGAGTAATTTGGGTAGAAAGGGGAAAAACGTATTGATGCAAAGGGAACTGTTTAGCCATCGGATCCTAAATACATTCGAAGAGAAAGAGTAACTGAAGGGAAACTTCCAAAGGAGTAGTATATGTACAAGAGAGCACAAATACCGAGAATTTTCTCATTTAGTCTTTGGGTGTGGCTACTGTATGTTACACCAACAAGGCTCTCGGAAAACCCCACTTTTCATCATTATAACTAGGAAAATGATGGAAGGAGAGAGAGAGAGAGAGAGAGAGAAGTGGGAGAATAAGTGAAAATGTGGGCTTGAATCCTATACCATGGGACTACTAGTTTGATTTAATGAAATTTAGGCAGTAGCCCACGTTCGGGCAATTAGCGCTCAAGGCGGTGAAAAGAGGGAGGTAGAGGGTTGGAAAGCAAGAAAGAGAGATCCATAAAATAAAGAGTTGCAAAACCCCTTTGGTAATGCCTGAAAAGTGCACCACGTGGGGTGTAGGGAAGGCAATACATCCCTATTGGAATGGTATTGCTCACTATTACGTCACTGAAAACCTGGTGATAACTACGGACATCCTACGTTAGTGTTGAGCGAGTTGGAATCAGCCAATGAAAACGGGGCGCGAAAGGAGAACGTTTTCCGATTGGCTGAACCGTCGGTGAGTCTGTGTTGTGGGTAATCATAGAGTCCTGCTTTTCAGCACTGTTCAGTTTAGTTAGTGGCATTCAATACAAGTTCGTGATATATTACTCTTATTTAAATGCTTTTTACTGGTAGTTAAACGACGCCAACTGTTGTGGTATTATTGCGACAACGCCTCTCCGCAATGAGGGTGACGAGGGCTGTCCGGGCCCCCGCATATTTCCCAAGTCTGGAAGAGTTTTAGGGACGGGGAAAATTACGGACCAATCAAAGCGCTTGGAGCTGATGCATAACGTCACAAGCCACGCCTTTTAGCTCCCTCCTCAGTCCTATATCCATTACTGCCGACAGTCACGATGCTGAAGAAATACTTTCTTCTCAATTTCACAGTTTACGGCTTGTATGACATTACATTGTAGCCAGATATTCTAAACATAATGCAAAAACACTATTTAAAAACAACAATATATTCTTCAAATTAGATTCACCGTGAAATATATTATGCGTTATTGGCTTCTCCCTCTTGTAAATAATACTTTTCACCTCGCGAATTTCTAAATTATATTACATGAAAATGTATGTTTGTTTTTAAAAGGGGGGACATTTCTAAAGAGTTTGCGAATAACTCCCCCCAATGGGATGAATCAAACAATATACAAGATGGTAAAATGATGGTATCTAAACCTGTTTTTTTTGTAGGGGAAGATAGAGAGAGGGAGTAGGCTTACGCTACGGATTTCTATGGACATATGCTATTTCGTAGTTAATGCACATTTTTGGAAACATTGGTATTAAAACAAAAGCAATATTCTGATCATTACTAGGCCATGAACAGGAAGCAGACTGATGTAGGCCCTAATATTTACAGGGACACAGTATCAGCTTCATTTATTAAATTATTTCAAGAGCTAATGTGCCCTTAAGGAAACCTAAGGAAACTTACGCCATTGTTGTTTTGGTGATCTAAGTTAGCCTACTGTAACCAAATATAGTTACGTGACAAACTCATCCTGTCATTAGCTAATCTGAATACAGTTGTTTTTCAAGGTGTATTTGATAAGCTGTAATAAAAAATTACCGTTTTGGGGTGGATTCCGTTTTCATAAAAACTTCCAGATGTCCTTACCTGATTGGTCCTTGTCATTCATTGTGTACGAATATATAAGAAGTTTTTATTAAAATTTTTTTGCTTTTGATTTTTACTTTTCATACATTGTGCACAAACAAATCAAAAGTGATAATATAATTCAGTATTGAATATTTTTAGCAAGCCTTCGCGTGATTTTTGCTTAAAATTCATTGTGTACAAAGAAAACACTGATTATTTAATTTATTTAATATTCTTAGCAAACCCTTCGTTCCTGTCATTCATTGTGTGCAAAGAATGAAAATGAGTATTTCATTAGTATGTAATACATTGAGCAATTATAGGAGTACAGAATACTACCAGTTTACGGAGTTACAGTAGACTTTTTACTAAGCTGAACTAGAGCAGAATTGATGCGTAAATTTAAAGTAAATATGGATGACATTTATTATCCAACTCTCTCTCAACAGAAAGCTTATGCAAATATTCAACATGTATTAATTAAAGCCAGGGGTAACGGTAGTACTATGAGAATATACTACTATTTTCATCCCAAGCTCACACTCAATGGCCAAATGTATGCCTTTAATCAACAAATGCTGCAGTGCAGTATCTTTTTTTATTTTCATATAGATATTTGGCATTATGCCAAGCACTGGGGCAACTGAGGACTATTCAGCGCTGAAACGGAAATTGGACAGTAACGGTTTGAAAAGGTGTAATAGGAGGAAAACCTCAAAGCAGTTGGACTATGAAGCAATTGTTAGGGGAGGGTGGACAATAAGATGGAAGAAAGAGAATATGAACAGAGGTAACAGTAAAATGAATGAAAGTACTTGCAGCTAGGCGCCGAGGGGACGCTGCAAGAACCTTTAGTAATGCCTACATTGCACCGAATGAGGTGAATGACGGCGCTATCCGCCTACGGGGTGCATAAATTTGTCATCAACACTGTATCCTCCACATTTCTTTTAAGCATAAGGCAATTATTATCTTAGTTCTGTACATAATACCGTTTTATAGCCTGAAACAACAGTCAGTAACGCTTGAAAAACGTTCCATGCTCCATGCTTTTAAAATCGTCACCTTCAAAGTCCAAGATTCTTGATGAGAGTCGAAGTGCCGCGAAGTTCTTGGCTTCCTGGCTTTTGTCTGTAGTGCTAATTACGGGTTATATACCATCATTTTTACCATACCATTAATTTTTATCATCTTGTATATTTTTTATTCCATCCCATGTGTTATCGCAACTCTTTCTGTATGGCATTAAAACACGCATTTCAGGTATATAATATAGAACTCGCAATGAAACAATTATTTATGCAGTAATAAATATCGACTTTGCGAGCAGGAATTAAGATGCACTGAGCACTATTACCAAGAGGGAGAAGCCAATAACACTTAATATATTTCACGATGTATCTCATTTGAAGAATATATTGTTTATTGAATTAGTGTTGCATTATGTTTATATATCTCGGACTCAAATGTATAGGACATCTAAGCCGTAAATTGTAAAATGGGGAAGTTTTTCTTCGGCATTTTGACTAGCAGTAATGGCTATGAGACTGAGTGTAGCTTAAAGGCGTGGCTTGTGACGTCATGGTCAGCTCTACGCACTTTGATTGGTCCTAATTTTCCCCATCTCTAAACTCTTCCAGACTTGGGAAATATGCTTCCCGGGCCTTCAGGAAATTATGATAATTACGTCTTTTGACGTCGGGATATAAACCTGAAGCAAAATAATCTGGTAAAAGGTACTTAGACAGGCAGTAGGTACCATTTTTATGTCGAGAATTTATACGAATATGTAATTTAGTTTTAAAAAACAGATTGGAAGAAGCTCTGTTACCTCGATTATCAAGGGGGCAGATATTCAAGGTGCGCAAAAGAACTAAGATATATCGCATGCGTGACTAAATTTACCAATAATTCATATTCCTCCAAACAAATTTAATCTTAATTTTTTCACCAAAGCGGTCCACAAAATATCGTTAAAGAAAAAAAGATTCCGGCTACAAAGCGAATTCGATCATGAAGAGTCGATTCGCACCTCCAAGATCATAGTAAACATATCACTGAGGAAATTGTATGAGTTTTTTTCCTTCTTTCTTTTTGTTTCAGTAAACATATCACTGAGGAAATTGTATGTGTTTTTTTTCTTCTTTCTTTTTGTTTCATTCTTCATTATTACGAGCAGTGACTCGGGGGTATACCTACTGTTCAGTCAAGGGCAGGTTTCTATTCGAGAGAAAAAAAAAAGGTTAGATGTGTATCTGTTATTTGGATACCGGCCTTATTTTGGATTAACTTTGAAGTATGAACAGAATAATTATAAATTACTCTTAAAAATATTTGCCAAAAAAATGTTTATGCACAAATTTGATAAACCTGGAAGTGAAGGGCATTTGAACATGCCTGATAGAGAAAGGAAATTCTGAAAAGGTCCCCTCCGGCCACTTTAAAGTAATAAACTGCATTGATCAGGAAAAGTGTAGATTTGAATCGTTTGAACACTAAAGGAACATTTCTTCTTCATTATACATAATAGTTTTCTGAAGCTTATACTTTCCCTTATGTTTGGTCGGTTTAACAATTGCTACTAATACGTAGTGAGACGTGGTTGACATTGCTGTAATCACTAATTATTTGCATATATAATCAAACACTTATGTATATATGTATGTACATATGCATACACATAAATACATTATATATATATATATATATATATATAATATATATAGATATATATATATATATAGATATATAATGCGCACGCACACACACACACATATATATTAGATAGATAGATAGATGGATAGATAGACACACACACTCATATATATATATATATATATATATATATATATCTATATATATATATATATATATATATATATATATGTGTGTGAGTGTGCGTGCTCATATATATAATTATATATAGATATATATATATATATATATATATATATATATATATATATATATATATATATATATATATATATATATGTAAACGAGTGGACTCGCTTCCATGGAAGTGTGGTTATGCGAAGCTAGCTAGTTTTCCTTGTGGTCTGTGACCCAGAGGGCAGCTAAGTTTTATGATAAGGAAATGTATTACATTTCCATTTTTATGTAATTTCTATTACACACACACATGTATATATATATATATATATATATATATATATATATATATATATATATATATATATGTGTGTGTGTGTGTGTGTCGTAAAATGGTTACTGGACAAAGTAGTTCAAGTATAGATATGACTGTGACTATTGTTTGCTGTTTGCTTGAGCCATCCTATTTTAAGGGAAACGTCTTAATGTTGGCAAAAATTGAAGATTTCAAATTCATATCTGTGTGTGAGTGAGTGAACGCATATCCTACACGTGTGCTTTGCATCCAAAATTCATTGCCTCCAAACAGTTTTTAGAAATATATTTTTTTTATCTATTTCGAATAATTCTGTTTAGTTTTTATCGATTATATTACTTCCCCGTATCTCGCAAAACCAACCTTTTATTATTTTTTTCTGTAATATCCGTCTGTGCGTCCACTTGTAAAATTGTTGTGATGATGTTATTGATCGCTTCAGTAACGTCAGTCAATTTTCATTCGATTTTTCCTTTTTCATTCACGTGAACCCTTAAACAGAATTTGTGACATTGCTCCAAATGTTGATAAGAACCTAAGTGTCCATAACGGGTCTAGCTGTCAAATATTGAACGGCTGTCAGTATCGGCAAATATTTATTGAGAAACATCAAATTTTCTCGAATTGATTTTTATACCAGCCATCTCACGTCAGACATCCCTAGCATCTCTCTGTCCCTGGTTATTCGGGGAAGATCAGTCAGCTTATTAAACGGGCCTCGCACCTGTACTCTAGCTCTTATTCGCAAACTTTTCCAATCCTGGTTCGTATCACTCTTGCTGATTCAATATTGGCTCCTTCCAATCAAGACTTGTATAATCATTTTTTTCCCTTTTCTGTTCCTCTCAGTCCGTCTTCCTAGTAAGACCTCAGTGAACATCCACTCTCATTAAATATGAGCCTATCTCCAAAGGTATGGACAGTGTATCTCTTAGAAATGTGTGCATGCAGTAATTTCAAGTACCAATGCATGTGAACTGGAAGAGCTGCAGATTATATATATAAATATATATATATATATATATATATATATATATATATATATATATATGTATGTATGTGTGTGTGTGTGTGTGTGTATATATATATATATATATATATATATATATATATATATATATATATATATATATATATATATATATATACATATATATATATAGTTATGTGTGTAGCCCTGCAAAGTTTACAATTGTTGGATTTAAGGGAAATGCAATGTTACATTTAACTAGGTTATTACTGCATAAAACCGAAGATATATACACAGGAGCTAAAGGTACTAGCTCCGTGGCACTGAAGTTACGTTAGTTAACAATCAATTAGTGCCATTATGCAAAACGCAAAGATTGTTAAGCCCTTTAGGGATAAATATTTATGGACTGCAATGATTTTTGCAATTATTGTAATCATAAAAATAGATAACAGCAGCTCTTTAATGTTCCACCCTGGGACTTGGAACTGATGCTAGTTTGACCTCCTTGGCACCGTGGAACGCAGATAATGTACTACACAACGCCAACGGTCTCCTATTCTGCAAATTAAGGATGCTCTGTAATGTTCGATTAATGTGACTGGGAAATGCTTAAGGTAGAGAGGGTAAGTAATTTAACACTGTCACGAGATAGCAAAATAAATTCACTTTTTCTAAGGAGAGCAATACGGATTTAGTTTATGTATGAGAGCAGGCAGAAATTAAAGTGCTGTGCGTCGAAACAAATTCCAAATCCACGTTACCTTAGTCCTTGGACGATGGAGAGTTGAAGTAGCGCCGGACTGGGGTATGGACTGAGGGAGAGATGCTTCGACCCCACACGAACTGTGTTGCGGGAAAGCGTCGGCAAAACCCTGTTCTGTGTCTAACATTCTGTTACTGCACCCGCGGCTGTCGCCAGGCCTTATCTCTCTCTCTCTTCATGTTTCTCCTTTTGTTTGTCACATTTGGGCGCCAGTACTTCGGGTTGTTGAAGATTTGCCTGGAATGGAAATTCGAAATGACAGCACACAGGGTTGGAAAGGTGAGAGGGCCATTTAGCTGTTGGAAGAGGTGGAGTTTTGGGGAGGAGTAGAGTCGGCCAAAGCTGCTGCGACAAATCTTTAATAACTAATTAGTGGGGAAAATAGAGCTTCTGTACGCCGATGTGGGTGGTCTATGGCTTCCTTGACTCAGATTTGGTATGTTGCTTTTAGGTTTCTTAAGAATGAGAGCTTTGCGACATACATCGCGTGTAGTATGTTACAATATATATTCATTAAGGTTCATTGTATCTCTGCATTGACTTTTAATCCGATTGCACTACTTTCAATTGACTATCGATGTTTGTTTTACTATGCGCTTTCTCTCTCTCTCTCTCAAAGAAAAAACTACCAAATTCTATAAAGTAAAAAGATGTGATCAATTTTATATATACATATAGATATATAATATATATATATATATATATTATATATATATATATATAATAGATATAGATATATATATATATATATATATTATATATATATATATATATATATATATATATATATATATATGCTGTGTGGTGTCTCTCTCTGGAAGAAAAACTGCTAAATTGTATAAAGTAGAAAGGTATGATAATTGTATATATATATAGATAGATAGATAGATAGATAGATAGATAGATAGATAGTATATATATAATTATCATACCTTTCTACTTTATACAATTTATCAGGTTTTCTTCCAGGGAGAGAGACACAGTATATATTATGCATGCACGTACACACACACACATGCAACTGTGTAAAATTATTACTGGGGTATACTATAACGTTTTTTTATCCTAAATATAATGAGCTTCTAGTTAACTTTATATAACTTGAGATAACATTCGCTCGCAATGAAAATAAACATTGGTGTTTTAATTTTCCATAAAAGAAAACTATTGTGCCGATTTTGTCCATCCGCCGCACTTCATTCTGTTCGCCCCCAGATCTAAAAGAATAATTCTATTGCGGCTAGAGAGCTGCAAATTGGTATTTTGATCATTCACCCCACAACCATCAAGCTTACCAAATGATAACCCTCTAGCCACAGTAGTTTTTAGTTTATTTAAGGTTAAAAGTTAGCCATAGATCGCGCATCTGGTACAGCTTTCTAGAGGCGTAGGATGCACCCTCACTCTATCGGATTTGGTGAGCGACTGAAGACTGTGAAGAGCCACCAGTGGGCAGTGACCCGTCAAAGCTGATGGTTTTATACAGCATTATAGGTTGTACAGACAACTCAACTGGAGTAAGAAACTTCTCTGCATTTTCTACTTGTTTTGAATGTGAAAACAGTTTATCAACTTTTGCATGTACAATGAGGAAGGTGGATGTTACAATGCACGAGAACGCCTTTCAACATCTTCCAATGCCTAATTGCTCCTTGAGAGAAATATTATTTTGAAACTGGCTCAAGAAATTTCATTTTCAGTCCTAGTTATTATTATCTTGAAGCTCTTAAGGAGAAACTCAGTCTATCTCTCTTAAACACCTCCCTTTGCTCATTTGCTCTCCTTTCTTTCTTGCTCTCTTTCACTCAAGACTGAAGATTATTTAATGGTTTTCTATGAAAGAAATTTATTAAAATGCTTTGTCTGTCCATTCGCACTTTTTCTGTCCGCCCCCAGATCTTGGAAAACTGCTGAGGCTAGAGGTCTGCTAGTTGTTATGTTGATCATCCACCCTCCAGTCATCAAACATCCCAAATTGCAACCCTGTAGCCTCGGTAGTTTCTTTTTTATTAAAGGTTAAAGTTAGTCATGCTCGTGCGTCTGGCAACGCTATAGACAGGCCACCACTGGACCGTGGCCGAAAATTTCTTGGGCCGCGGCTCATACAGCATTATACACTGTACAGAAACCTCGATTGCGCTGAATGCATTTGGGAGCAATTTTACTTTTTTTCTATAGCTCTCTAAGAAAAATCGTGCAAATGATGATACAAACATCAAATTTGGCACAAGTGTCCTCCAAGGTGTACTAATCAAATCTGCCCGATTGGCCAATTGAAAATCTAATATGGCGGCCATTTTCAAGCTGGCCGCCAAAATAACCACCCGAAGTAGATGTTTTGTTAGAAGTATTTGCAGTTGTTTGTCTGATTTGCATGATCTAAGTATGGATTCCTATGTTTTGAAGCTTGCTGAACTATATTTTCCTGTTTAAAAAGCACTCTGAGACATATTTCTCACGATGATCACCAAGATGTTTGTCTTTCTTTACATAAGTTTAGTCCCGGCTAGTACATTCTCATGCTGTTGTTTCTCGATCTGCTACTGTTCACATATGCAGCTGCAGAGTGATATGCAGGGAAGCTCTGCCTGAGAGCACTTGCATCTTCCTTTGCAAACCTTCTTACAAGAGCACTTTGTCAATTCTTGACAGCTTGCTGCAATCAGTGGTAGTGTTGTCCAATGTATCTGCCATGCTTCTCCTTTCTGTGTCCACCCCCATTCAGCTGGACTGCTCATGTATGGCTTAAAGTGGGTTGCCCGACCCCAGATGATCCCATCCTGGTAGTTTGCACGCTTTGCATGTTCTCTGGGGGCTGCCTGTGTTGGTGGAATTGAGTTGTATGGCCTCTGCTTGCAGGCAAACAGATCTAGTTTTGCTTCGCCCACACCAGTGGCTGTGCTTGATCTGTTGTACATGAGGACAATGAATCTTTCCAGCCTCTTCATGTCAAGATCACGAATCAATGTTGGATGCTGGCTGAGATTGATGAATGTTTCAGTAATATCATCAAGTTCATTCCAAGTCTACCATGCAGATTTCTTCGCTTTCCCACGAAGGCAAACACAATGTCACATCCAGTGAATGCGTGAAAGTAAGGGATCCCTCTAGCTTTCTCAAGCACAATCGCAGAAACTACCTCATGGACTGGAATCCATTGCACATGGGCTCCTTGGCCAAAGGCAATCCACATTTCCTGAAGACCTAGTTTCTGGAAGGATGGCAGTACAGATATTGCTATGACTAGCAAATCTGTGTCATTAGCATTGATGATTATAGACTTGCTCCCGTCAGTCATTGCATCTCTAGCATGAACAAATATTTGACTATCAGCTTCTTTGTGGCAACATAGGGGCACAGCATCCAGAGACTTCACTGTGTTGCTAATGGCATCCTCTCCTTTTATGACGATGACTTTGTTTGTCGTTTCTGCTTCACACATCTTTTCGGCCAGGAAGTGAAACAGTTCAGTCTTGTTGCTGGGGTCATGAAGGAAACATTGCCAGTTTCCTGGTGTCTTGCTTGTTCCTGTCACTCTTCTTCTGATTCCTTTCCCCCTTTTTGACCTCGTCTCTGATTTCAGACTTGATTTCTTGTATACATCAAAGACTATGTCCACCCACTTGTACCGAACACCATAGGATTCCACCTTTGGGTTGATGTCTTCTTTGACATAGCCATTAAATATCTTTGAGGTACGTGGAGGTGAGGCATTGATAAGTGCAGAGCCATCAATGATGATTGTAACTCCCTTTGGTTCTCCCACTGGGATGTTCACTTGGTCTTCAAAAATTTCAACCAGCTGTGACTTCTGACACGTATGAAGCTTGCCACTGTCACTGAGAGATGCAGGGTATGACTGATTCTCGTGCTTGAAGATTTCATGCAAGTCACACTGTCTGTTCTGGCTTGAGATGAACTGTCGCAAGAATAACTAACAGTCATCTTTTCGGACTTTCTCCGAAGAAATTCCGTCAGCCTGTTCTTGTTTGAAGAATGAAACAGGGTCCTTCTTGATTTGATAATGGAAAAGACTTTCAGCTTCATCCTTTAGCCCTTTCATAAATGATAGGAACTGCTCTTTGCCTCGCCGGTGATGTGTAGCTACCATTTCAGCTAGAGCTGGGTCTGCAATGTTCTTTGTATCTAACACCAACAGGTCTGCTGATTCTCCTTGGAATGGGTTACCCATCTCCTACATCACTGCAGAGAGTGATTTCACCTTTTCAAAGAAAGATTTCTGGGCACTCGGTGTCTGCTGCTGTATGTGGCATCCTTCATACCAGACATGGCCTCGTATTCAGCTAGTAGACAACTAACTTCAGGGCCAGTGACCATCCACCTACGAAGTGCTGACGGGTCTTCTGTCAACCCAATTACTCCTCCATCACCTTTGATCACTGCATTATTGTGCTCGTGTGCTTGATCAATCGCCATGCCAGAAAATGCTCTTCTCGACTTGTGGATGACGAAGTTACCATTGTGAAACTCCTTGGCCACGTCTGGATGTTGTTGTTCGAGTGACATCATATCTCGGAGGTGAATAGTGATCCACTGGGCATAGATAACATTGTTATTTGCAAAGAAGTGAGGCATCAGTTCTGAAAGTGCTTGATGGTACAAGTTGAAGTCTCCTTTTTTGAATGAGCAGATGAGGGATAATATCATGAGTTCCATGTCCAGCACCAGACTCCAGAATTGGAACTGCAGACTCTCTTTCTTCCGTTTTTCACACCAATCCTCAAAGGTCATTTCTGATGTGTTAGACTCTTCAGAGCAGAAATCATGATATGCCTGCTTCATCAGTTTGTACGAGCTGCATGCTGTAATCTGGTGTGCTTTGTGACACTAGATGCAGACAGGTAAGACTCTGATGTACCAGATGAGGCCACCCCTGCTTTCACAATGGCAGTGGTCCACCCACTGTCTCGTAGTAATGTTCCTATATGAAGGCCTCCGAACGTAACAACAAACTCGTCCTCTCCATATTCTTGCTACTTCCACTGTATTTGTTTTGCCAGAGCATACAACGGTTGGGCAGCAACAATTACAGGTGTCTGCTGTGGGTTTAAAAAGCCACTGTATCATGGACCTTCTCCAAGGCACGCTTGATAGCTGCAACACATAGGCATCATTGCCGATATGCTCACTTCAAATGGACGGCTCCTTTTCTGTGTTGCATGATATGCTGACCATGTGATGCTGACTGCATCAGCCACATTCTCAGTGAGGAAGACTTCGTCCAACCAAGAATATTCTTCTTTCAAATGTGACCTGATCAACTCTGGTGCTGGTAAGGATTGGCTTACAACTGGAGGAGGATTTTGGTTTTTGGTGATGTATGCTGGTCGAATATTGGTGTATGCTTCTGGAAGCTCAAGAACTTGTTTAACCTTCATTTTTTACTCTATATCTAGTTTGAGTGGCTCACGTTCATCACTAGGATTTCCTGTGTTTGGATGCTGGGAAATGGACACACTTGTACAGTGTAATGATGTTTCAGCTGTTGTCACAGTTGGATTATGATTTTTGTTGTCAAATGCTCCAGTTGTGGACAAATTCTTTCTCAAGTTTGGGGGACAGATTACTCCATCTTCCACATACTGTGCAACAACTGCTTCTCCTAACTGTGCTGAGATTTCTAGGACTCGGTCATACGACATGCTGAGCCCATTCTCATGGAGCATTTCAATTATTTGTCTCTTCCTCGTCTTGGCAAACACATACAGGCCCATGTAGACTGCAAAATGTGGCTCCTAGTCCTTGGAATGCCTGTGGACATCCGTTCCTTCATTGTTGGCAAAGCAGTTGTACTGTAGAAGTTGTGATGTAGCAAAGTCTGATTTTGACGCTCCATGATGGAGTTGGGACTTGATGTCTGCACCATGTTTGATCATGCATACAAACTGAAGCAGTGATGGTGGCACAGCCTGTTCTAAGTCTTTGTCATGAAAATAGCTGCTGAAATTTGACTTTTGATGGAGCATGTCATGTCTTATTATCCCAGCAGCTTTTGCTAGATGGATCGCTTCACCATAACAGGAAGCTTCTTATAAAATAAAACCTACATCAGTTTCAACAGCCAACAGAACTTCTCGTCCTTGGCAATTAGCATGCAGCTGTGGAATGTGCAAAAGCAGCTGATCCTTGAGTCGAGAAGGATGAGCATCAGGCGAGTCAACACCAAGCTGTTCCAGCCTCTGCTTGTAAAGCTTGGTCAAATCAGCAAGCTTCAAAATCGGTGGCTCCTCACTGGCATTTTTCATCTTGCAGATGTAGGTGACTAGTTCAGAGAAAGCAACTGGATATGCATTCTTCCAGTGTTCCTGTGCTTTTTCTTGCTCCTGCACCTTTAGGTATGCCCGTTCTCAATTATACAATGCTACCAAACAGCCATGGTGATATTTCACTTCTTGGGCTACAACATCTCCTGCACTTCGTTTGGTGAGAAGTTTTGTATCACTGAGTGTTTTGGCACTTTTATTTATTCTCCTATTCATTTGCATTATCATTGATTTTCTAAGCTCCCCTCCTTCAGTTTTGCAGAAGAAGCATTCTTTTGTTTTAGTTTCTTGGAGCTTTCGTGGAATCTTGCTTCCACTGCCCTCATCACTAGTACCTACATAACTTGCTCTTTTTTCTCAACGTTTCCTCTGTCCCAGAACCTTCGTCAAGTCTTGCAGGATCTAGCTTGATTGGTAGCACATTGAGTGAGTGAAAGAGAGGAATAGTCTTTGCCAGGTTCGTATATCCATCATCCCCTTTTCTGGCAGGATTGGCCTGGGGAGATTTTAGATTTTCTTTCTTAACCTCCTGACAAAGGCAACACTTGGTCCAGTCTGTTTCATGATCATCAAGTAGAGTTCGCATCCATGATTACGATGACATTCAGGGCCAAGGGTTTATCCTTTTATCACCCTGTACATGTAATAGTATAATAATAGGCCTCTTATGCCCTGTAATATACAGTAGGAGCTTTCCTGTATGAGATACAACTAGGTTCTTGCACTGTGCCTTACACCTAGACCGATCGTTCATCCAGTGTCATGAGTCCCGTGCGATCTGTACACCATCCAGATAACTAAACTCTGTTATCCTTGGTACGGCTCTCCCATGCTGGCATGCCCTATCCATTCAGGTGCGGCTGCCCAACTGATTTGGTGTTGATTAGGCAGCATTTGGGATACTAGTAGGCTGTTGCAGTATGATGCCAACATAAATTTCCTACTTAGCTGACACTGAACCACATGCTGAGTTTCACAGCAGTGATGTCACCAATGTGCCTTGGTAGTGCCAGACAATCACTCCTTTAATACAGTGCGTTAACCATGTTATAAACTAGAAAATATACGTCAGCAGGCTTAAAAACATAGGAATCCACACATAGATCATGCAATTCGGACAACTACAAATATTTCTATGCAAAACATCAACTTCGGGTGGTTATTTTGGCGGCCATCTTGAAAAGTGGCTGCCATTTTGGATTTTTAATTGGCCAATCGTCAGATTTTATTAGTATCCCTTGGAGAACAATTGTGCCAAATTAGATGCTTGTATCATTACTTGCACGATTCCTCTAAAAAATTACTCTTATCTGCCCCACTAATATAATTCGTCAGCCATTTTTTACCCACTGAGAAAATGGGCTTCCAAAATGTTGATATTATTGAGAGCTCCTACCTGCCTCAACCTCCGAGGAAATTTGGTATGAAAATGTGACAACACAGGCAGCTGAAGTGTCAAAAATTGAGACACTTTGGCTTAAAAAAAATGGAAGAAGAAGAAGATTTTCCAGTTCGTCAAAACAGGGACGTATTTCTCCCCTGATACTGCTTCCGTTCTCGGAAATTATTATGACACATAATGACATCAGAGTTGAACAAATATAGATTTCCTTCATTATAAATTATATACAAAGTTCATTAACCATTTTATATGTTTTTTATTTCTCTCATAATGAAAATGAATTGTAATGAGGATTTTCCAGTATGTTCAAATGATAAAATAATTTATTCTACAATTTTGAATAAAAGGTAAAGCCTGCCGGAAAAGATATAGTATTTTAAAAGCAATATTCTTTTATCTCGTAAGCGGCTATCCTCCGATGTATAATCCCTTATGCATCGGAGGATAACTGATTCTATTTTACAAAAAACTTGATTACTTTTCCAGAACACAAGAACCAAACAAAATTAAAATCAAAAGGGAACACGTGTATGAACTGATCGACTAACATAAGCACAGATGTTATAATGTAAAGATGATCTTGAAACATCATCCCACTACGGTCAGAGAAAGGCTCAAGGCTTTCAATCCTCTTTCTTTAGAAGTATACCTACTTCCAGAGAGGCATACTTAGCTAATTACTTATTCCTGACGGTGAAAAATCCCACCAACTTTCCTCAAATTCTTCATCAAGTAACACAGTCATGTAATGAGTTGAGTGAGGGCGTGACCTCCTAATAAGTGTCAATATTTGAGCGTTGCGCTGAGGTACAATCTAAAACATTTAGGTGCAATTTCCTAATTAATTATCTTACCCAATCCACTTCATAAGAAATGCAGTTTTTCAAAATCAAAAGACTTTCACGTTCAGTTTAATCTAAATTCCACCTTGCTCAAAATTTTCACAGTCCTTTCCACTTGAAAATCAGGCACTGCCTAAAGAGGAGAGATGAGAGAGAAAGAGAGAGAATACCAATGTGTGTGGTTACGTTTGCGGGAAGGAAGGAAGGATGAGTTCCGAGCTTCAGAGAGAAATTACTTAGCGTAATTAGTTTGATAAAGGTGACTGAAACAGACGGCCCAGATGACTTTCCTAACTTGACACTGCTGATCTCTCTCTCTCTCTCTCTCTCTCTCTCTCTCTCTCTCTCTACTCATATATATATATATATATATATATATATATATAGATATATAGTATATATATATAGTATAATATATAATATCTATATATATATATATATATCTATATATAGATATATATATACATATCATATAGAGTATATAATATATATAGTATATATATATATTATATATATATCATATATAGATATATATATATATATATATATATATATATTATATATAGATAGATATATATATATAGTATATATATATATATCTATATATAGATATATATATATATAGATATATATATTATATATATATATATATATATATTATACATATACATGATACTATACTACAATACATAAATCAAATATTCGAGCTACAAATGTCCTTTAATATCTAATTCGCTCTACCTCGGAATTGATATTTTCATCATATGTACCGAGGGGGGAAATTTTTTAGTTGATAATATTTCGTACCCCATGGGATCGAACCACCGTCCAGTTGGACGGGGAACGAAACCAGGATCGGACAGGGAGAGGCACTATACGATAACCACTATACCACTTTTTCACAACTACATCGTTGCATTTTCAAGGCTGAAAAGTGTACTATAGAATGATTACACATTGCAACACTAATTAAAATCTTTTAAATAATTAGAAGTAATAAACACCATGATGCTAACAAATATTACCCCGAAGGTAATGTGGAGGAAAGAAAGGTAAATCGGATCAGCGTAATCTAATTTCATTGAATATTAGCAGCTTTAAAGTGATCGAATCATTATGATGAGGACGCAAAGTTAGGATTTGTTCTGTTTTCTGAAGCAACTAATCAAGTTTCATATTGCCGTAGAAGCCCCTTGAACGTATTTATTCACACCTCAATTCTTCAGCAACTGCGAAAACTGACAATGCTTAAACTTGAACAGCGTAGAAAGAAATAATAATAATAAAAAAAACAATGAAATCTTAAAGGAAACTAAGCTGTTTGAAAGGTGTCCGTCTCTCTGTCTGGTGACGTTGCAGTTAAGATGCCTCCTTCACCTCGCAACAGAACTTGATTGATTATGATTTGCTAGTATGATGCTATACTAATATTGAGACTGATAGGGAACATTCCTGGGGGGGTCAGTTATAATCAACCATAAAGGTTTTTTGCTATTTCATAAATATATCAGCAAAGATATATCCTCTCGTTCACTTTATTTGCTCTCTCTCTCTCTCTCTCTCTCTCTCTCTCTCTCTCTCTCTCTCTCTCTCTCTCTCTCTCTCTCGCTTTCTCTCTCCTGCGGTCCACCTTTTGCTATACACATTAACCAATACTTCAGGGTTTTGCAGCATCTCTCAGCCCCGAGCTGCGACTTCTTTTAAACCCTCTATTTTGCATCCGTTCTAAACCCCTCTCTACCACCTTGCAGTGCCACTCTCTCACTGATTTATTTCATCTTGATACATCTTAAAAGAAATAATACAAAAATGAAAAATTATATATATGTTGTTAGACGATTCCAAACATGCCGTAGCTCCCAACTGAGCAACGCAATTTGCCTAAGCAAATGATTTTTCGACAGGAGTGAACAGCAGCATCCCTTAAATTACTAAAGATCCAACAGCCAGAATCTTGTTACCTGAATGCTTCTTCTCCAACCATGAAAATTTTCCAAGAAATAGTCACAATGGCCACACCAGCAGACCCCACGGATAGGAAATTCCACAATCAATGGCACAGAAGCTTGGTTGGTTTGTTTTTAGTTGACTAGGACCCCAACAAGGCACAAAAGCTCTGCAACCCCAGAGCAGTTTCGCCTTTACTCACAGGGTAGTGGTTGCAGGGTGGTCATTCATTACACGAAGAAGCGAGCTTAATGGGGCACGATAGCAACACTTCATTTCTGAATCACCAGTTACCCCAGGATCCCATCAACTCTGGTCTTTTGAAACCTGCAAGCATCTGCCCTGCATTATTTGAAGAGGTTCCAAAGCCTCTGCTCTGACGCATGAGGTAGCTGCCAGCTTCTTGCACTAATCTTATGTTTATGTGCTATCTATCTATGTATATATATATAATATATATATATATATATCTATCTATCTATCTATATATATATTTTATCTATATATATATATATATATATATATATAGATGTATATATATATATATATCATACATATAGATAGATAGTATAGATAGATAGATAGATAGATAGATATATAGCACATAAACAAGATTAGTGCAAGAAGCTGACAGCAACCTCACGCGTCAAAGGAACTAAAGGAGCTGACAAAGGACAAACTCGAAGAGAAGACAGGCTGGAAAAGGAAACTGGAGACCTAAGAAGAGAAGTGATAAACCTCAAGAAAGACAAAATGAATTGAGCAGCGACATGGTAGAAAACGGAGAGAGTATAGTGGAGATTAGAACACAATTGCTTAAGACTAGAACCAGAAATGAAACAGAAACAAGCATTAGACAGGTACAAAAAAAGCTTACAAGGATGAAAATGATGAATTCAAGAGAGCTGTTGGTAGAAGTGATAGCAGTCAGAAAATACAATTGTCCCCCAAAAGGAATAAACACATCGATTAGATTTGCAGTGCTCTTGGAAACAGAAGAGGAAACAACCTTAATTGGAGACTCGTTAGTAAAAGATCAGGGATTAAATCTTATAGTGAAAAATAGAAATACGAGAAAAGTTCATTCTTAGCCAGGTGCAGGAGCAAAGAAGATAGCCGAGGCAGTGAAGAAAATCAAAGTGAAAGGTACAAAAAGTGCGGTCATAGTGCAGGGAAGAGGAAACGGCTTATTTCTAAAAGATGGAAGAACTGACGAGACAGAAGGTCTTGTAGCTAACCTGAGGAATGTTGTAGAAAACGCCCATGAGAAAACCAATGACAGTATTCTTATAGAACTTCTGCCTAGAACCAATGTAAGCCACTATTCCCTCAGCGAAACAATTGGAATCAATGACAGAGGAGCAAATACTTTAAGAAAAGGGTGTTAGGTTTGTAAACTCTTAGAGCAGATTTGTAGGGAATAAAAACTATATTAAAGAGATGGGACTCTTGAATTTGGAAGGAGCAAAATTACTGGGAAACCTTCTTAGCGGAAACCTCTTGAGACACCTCAGTGAACTGAACATTCAAGGGATGAAGTCGGAAAGCTCCCAAAATTTTATTAGTAATAGCACTGCAGGAAACAGTGAAAATAAGGGAAACGAATAAAGCCACTGAGGACAAAAGAGAAGATAGAAAAGTCCCTCAGAGTGACACAATTTAATGCACAATCTATTCGGAACAAAGTAGATCTCTTCAAAGCATTGATAGCAAGTGAAAGAATTAGACGTAACAGGTATCATAGAAACATGGGTACAAGAGGCAACGAGATCTTTCGTAGGAAAGTACCAAATAGCAGGATAAAAAAGGCGGAGGCGTTATGTTTTATGTGAAGGACCACCTCAGCCCAATAGAGTGTGAAATTACAACCAAGCAAGAAGTAATTTGTATCAATATAAGAAGTCTAGGGAAGAAGCTAACTCTAATACTAATGTATAGACCTCCCCACCAACCAAAATGTCCGACGAGGAGCTGTATGCACTACAAGGACAAGAAAAAGACAAGAAACTCTGCATGATAATGGGAGATTTCACTCCAGCAATACACTTGGACATGATGATCTCCACATCAAACTTAGAAGGAAAGAGACTTCTAGAATTTGTCAAAAATGAATTCCTCCACCAATGAGTTAACAAACCTACTACTATGAGATGCACAGCCAGTGTCCCGGTGTTTTTTCGGAATAAAATTTTATCAACGTACCTTACAAAGATGACAGTTTGCCACAGGGTATCTTACATCCCTACCTAATTTTTTACTGTATTCTGTATTACGAAAGTTGCATAATTCTGGTAATTATAAGAGTAACACCGACTTCTTGTAGACATCGCCAGCAAACCCAGAGGAATGTCTTTCGAAGATATACGTAATGACATAACTTATGACGTCAGTAACTTGCCTCCTTCTCGATGGATAATTGGCTATTCGTGAAAAAGTCTCCACCTCTGGCAACAATGGAATGCAACCAATACTCCTTATTTACACTCTGTAGTAGTGGTAGTGGTGGTAGTAGTGGTAGTGGTAGTAATATATAGGATTTATGCCATGAGGTCGAGTGCTAGAATCCTGGAAGAAAAGGGGTTCCACAAGTAATCCGAGAAATTACTTTCTATCGCTATTTCTCCATTGAAAATTTATATAATTAAAAATCAATTAACAAAGTAAAGAAAACTTTGGCATTCGTCGTAACTTCTTTGATATTTTTTCTAATATGACAGTGACGATCATTGTAATAAAGACAGTTGCATGGGATTAGATTGAATTACAGAATTTAGACTTCAAGCCAAGCACTGGGACCTATAGAGGTATTATAACCCGTGACATTTTCTTTCTTTTTTTTGGCAAAGGAAGTTTTAGTGTTGTTCTGCAAGTTAGCAAGTTATATTTTGCTAAGAAGTCAATAACTATTGCTCTATAGAGCATATATATTTGTCTTTCTGCACCTTATGGAAGTCAACAAATGACGAAAACTTGGTAACCTTCGATGTCCCTACCCAAAAAAGGGCCCTATTATTCATTTGCCTGTTCAAGCTTACGTAGGGTTTGCCACGGGCCTCCTCACTTCTTAACAATTGCGCAAATCGAATCACAAAAGCTGTCCTGCAACCACCGGGACAGTGACTTATCATAGCTGCCATTCTTGAACCCTTGACAAGGTACGAATATTCATTCAGAATTTCAGAGACAGCTGTTTGTGGGAGGAGTCGGGACGTCATATTATGTTTACGTCACATATAACTTTGAACCCTTTCATGAGGGTTCCGCCACTGGCTTCGGCTGCTTTATTTAACTCTTTTGAATATATTTTTTTCTAATATAAGTAATAAAGAATGTTGCCGAAAATTAGGTAGGGATGTAAAGTATACTATGGATAAGTAATATCTTTGTCGAATTCACAGAAAAAACAATATTCCGGAAAAACACCGTAGCAAAGGCTCTGAATCTCATAGTAGAGGAAACAACATACTAGACGTTGTTCTATCAGCAGAAGATAACCTAGTGTCTGGCCTTTCAGTAGGTGCAAATCTAGTATAAAGCGACCATAGAATTATTAAATTTCACATTAATATTCAACGTAAAAAAGTGAAGATACTAAAGAGATTGGAGTGCGACCAAAACACGGACATAGATGATTATTGGGAAGCTTTTCTTGAAGAATACACAGAAAAACGCTCCAGATGTATTCCATTAAAGCAAATACTAACAAGTGGCAACACTCAGCCTAAGTGGTTCAACAGAGAAATTAAAAGTAAAATAAGAAAAAGAGACAGATTGCACAAATTAATGAATCACACCCAACACCAGAAGAAGCAAGTAAGCATAAATAACTCTGTAGAATGGTGGATAAATTAGTAAGAAATACAAAGACAAATGAAGATAAGAAGTTGCATCAGTTTGCAAGGAAAACCCAAAAGAATTCTTTGCTCATGTTAATAGCAGGAAGCCAATAAAAAATAGCATAAATCCCCTAAAGCCTGGTTCACACTATGCCAGTAATTTAGTCAAGTAGCGAGTAGTTTAGTTACCACTTTCCTACTAAACTGATCAATTTCGTTCGCACAACCAGTCAAGTAGAGTACATTAGTGTGTAAGGCATCGCAAGATGAACAGGCAACTCAGCAAAGCTAAAAGGCTAATAAAAGATATTGCAATAGCTATTTTAGAGGAAGTGGAGGAAGAAATAAGTGTGTCAAAAAGAAAAAAGATTATGGGAACGAAAATGGATTCAGAGAAGAAATCAACTAGGAGCTATTAATTCACTTCTCAAGGAATTAGGAGTAGAAGATCCTAGAGAAGGAGTCAAGAATGTTTTAACTTTCTGTTGATGAAAGTGCAATCACAAATTCAACGAAATGATACCCATTTAAGGAGTGCAGTTCCGGCAAAAACCAAATTACAGGCAGTTTTATACCTTCTTGCTACTGGATGTAGTTGTTAAGAACACTCACACATCTATTTCGACTTGGGAATCAACTATTTCAGAATTTTTGATAGAGGTTTTTGGATTCCTTGATTTTTCTCAATTCTGTGAGTAGGTTGATCTGAGAAGAAAACAAACAAATATAGAATAATAATGTAATTACATATATAAAGCAAAACATATAGCCGTTTTTAACCAATTTTAACCTTATCACAACTGGAAAAAAATTACTAACATGATTACGGAGGCATAAAAATGGAAAATACCTGATGTTCTTGATTTTCGCTATTATCTCCTTCTCTCCAATCCAGGTATATCCATGGTTTCTCCAAATCAGCGTAGGCACTTTGCTTGATTTGTTTATTTCTATACTGTGGACATTTAATTAACATTCCACAAGCTCTCATGTTGTAAATATTTTGAAATAAATTTTAGTGTTGTCTCTTCATTCCATCGAAGTGCCATTTCAGCGGCAACCTACAACTCATGAACTCCACTAAATTACTAAATTCAACACGTGTTCTCACTGGTTTAGTGGACGAATGACAAGTGGCGGAGCTACTACTTGACCGTAAAAATAGAACATTTTGGATCGACTAAACACTAAAACCCTAAATTGCTTACTAAACTACTTGACTAAACTGTTTGGTGTTCAGACACGTTTAGTAGCTAAATTACTCGCCACTTGACTAAATTACTGGCATAGTGTGAACCAGGCTTAAGAGACAGTGGAGAAAACCTAGTGAACTCAGACTTGGAAAAAGTAGTTATTGAATAAGTTTTTTACTAGTGTTTTCACAATTGAAGACACTACCTCAATCCCTGAACCAGCTATTAAATATGAAGGGGCATAT
Organism: Macrobrachium nipponense; assembly: GCF_015104395.2. Taxonomy (NCBI): domain Eukaryota; kingdom Metazoa; phylum Arthropoda; class Malacostraca; order Decapoda; family Palaemonidae; genus Macrobrachium; species Macrobrachium nipponense. Next base: position 137,714,907 of record NC_087202.1, on the reverse strand, counting down.
TTAATAGCTGGAGTTTTTCCATAAAATGCTTGATGTTTACGACAGTAATATGGCAATAATTGATGTACTCTACTTACATTTCCAAAAGGCCTTTGACAACGTCCCACACAAGACACTAATGATAAAAATTAGAGCTTTAGGAATTGTAGGAGAAACAGCAGACTGGATCAGAGACTGGCTAAGTAATAGAAAACGGAGGGTCGTAATAAACGGTGAAGAATCAGAATGGGCAGATGTGACAAGCTGAGTTCCTCAGAGCTCTGTCCTTGGCCTGCTCTTGTTTTTTTTGTTTTTTTTTATTTATATTATAATATTATAAAGACAATGATGTAGGATTAACTAGCAGGATAGCCAAATTTGCAGACGACACCAAACCAACAGACTCAGAGATAGTGGAAAGATTAAGAAATGAACTAAAGAAAATAGGAGAGTGGTGAGAAAGATGGCAAATGCCTTATAACTTGGATTAGTGTAAAGTGCCAACTACATGCTGCTTCTCTCTCTCTCTCTCTCTCTCTCTCTCTCTCTCTCTCTCTCTCTCTCTCTCTCTTCGGGAAAGAAGTGATCATGTTTGTCACATCATTAAATGTATGAAATTTCCTGCAGATCTCGATCATTCCCAGAAATGCGTAATGAATGTTTGATTTTGTCGCTCTAAATTAATAGGGAACATTACCGTGTACTCCAATCGTTAACTGTTTTAGAAAATTTATTTCTCGTAAGCGTTGCTGCTCTACTGAATCGCACGCAGTTATTAACTCCAACTTGTAGGACTTCATATTACCCCCCATCTATCAACGCTGCAGGCTTCCAGAAACTCAAATTTAAAACTTCCAGGTCAAACTCCTCCACCGTCCTCAGACTTTCATGTTTCGTCAGATAAACCCAAGTTTAGTTTCGAAACTCTCTGGCAGTATTCGATAGCCTCCAAACGACTCCCACGTCCACCAGCAACTCGGCCAACGCTTAGTGCTTGACTCCAAGGGCTAAAATAACGTACTATATATAGCAGATGTGACGACGGTACGGAAGCACTATCACTTTGTTAGTTGTTACATACCAAACCGTGGACGCTTTGTGATCGTAACTCTCTTTGTTTAGTATGTTGTTGTTCATCAAATCTCTTTTCTGAGTTATTCTGAAGAAGGACAATGTAATTCAAATAATAATCGAAACACTCTGAAATATTGGTTCAGTGTGTGCGCCTTAGTGTAATTTCTAATTTGTCTTGTAATTTAAGCGCTTTATTATTTTCACTTCATTCGCTGCGTGCAAGAATAGCTCAGGTTATTTTTCTTCATGAGAGAATTGGGAATGACTGCTGAAACTGACGCTTCATTTGTTTTCCAAAAGACCGAGAGATTTCGGTTGGACAGGAATAAATCGGACGCGATCATGGCGATGCAGATAATGCGGGAAATAAAAGGACAAAAGATCCAAATGCTTGGCTGGGGAGGGGGGGCGCGGGCGGGGAAAAGGAGGAGATAGAAGAGGAGAAGGGAAGAGAGGTAGAATAGAGAGAGAGGGTGAAGAAGACAGCAGATCAGAAGAAATGGTAAAATAAAAAGAAATTAATCTGTGAGTTTCATGCATGTTTTTTAATTCATGACGCAAGAATATATTTTTATATAAAAGAATGCAGGAAGCTCTATATCTAAATAAAATCTTGACTAGATATGCTTCGGTTTCATTTCAAACATTAGTTCTAATGAAGAGTACGTGGATAGAAATAAACCTCTTGCACCCTATTGTCTAAAGTACTGTTCTGAAAATGTAACACACATACATCATATATATATATAATATATTAATACCTTAAAATCTTAAAAAGTATGGTCCAAGAAAGTGTTTTCTCAGTTTCAGTAAACACCTGACCCATCTTTGCCTTGTGCACATTTCACCAATAAACAGAACTTAAAGACGAGGTTGAAAGACAGAGGAAAGAAGAGAAATCGAAAAGCTGGAAATCGTGTGACTAAATAGCATACAATTGTCTACGTCAGTTTCAAGCTGGAATAGAAGTCCATTGAATAAGATTTAATCATACAGAATAAAGATAGAAACAGTCTTAAGACAGTAGGAATTACTTTACTATCATTTAATTAATGTCTTTATTAATATTAATATTAGGAGTTCGAATCAAAATGACCAATAAACTGAGAAATTAATTACTTTGCAATGTAGTGTATAGGACCAGTTTGTTAGATATGTTTACAAACTGTGTACGCACTGCGTCCTCTCTTTTCGTTGTCAAAGTGTTCAAAATCATCGTTATTGTTATGTATACAAGCTCCATACCGTTTAGGTTCTCTGATGGAAGCTTTATAATGCAGATCCAACGGATTTGAACGTGGACGATTCAAGACGTTAGGTATATGTTTAAATGCACACTCCTTCCTTCTTACAGTTTTCTTTTAGCCATTTTGCTAATTGCTCTGAATGAACATTTATTCAAATTAGAACTGTTCTTTGAGTGCTTATTTTTACTCTGGGTTTATTAACATGTACGGCATCCTGTTATTTCACCTTTTAGAAAAGCGTCAAGAGGAAGCGAAATATCACGTTTATGTGAGTGTGTATGATGATTCAAGAAGGTCTCCGATTCTCCCAGAATAACGGCGTATGCAGCGGTCAGTTTTTTCTCACTCGTGTACGGCCGTATACAGCGGCCACAATTTTGTCTGAGCAACTGGGACTTAGCTGCACGCTGGTGTGACACTGCAGGTGGGGACGTTTAGAAATCGGTTGGCACAAACAAACTAACACTAATGTAACAGGGACACCGTCTCAAGTCACTGTAGAATTAGAGTATAGCTCAAAGAAATCCCGACAAACTTGACCAAAGCATTTAATGTGAGCTCCTTTCTATTCCACCGTTCAGAAAGGGAATATCTCGAATGGTGAGTCCCTATCACTCCCGTGGCTAATATTTTGTGAGTGATATCTCCAATGTGAGTCATTATCACTCCCGTAGCTGATATCTTTGGAGTAATATCTCCAATGGTGAGTCATTATCACTCCCTAGGCTGATATCTTGGGAATTATATCTCCGATGACTCATTATCACTACCTTGGCTGATATTTTGTGAGTGATATCTCCCTTGGAGACTCATTATCACTACCTTGGTTGATATCTTGTCAGTGATATCTCCCTTGGTGACTCATCATCAACGCCTTGGCTGATTCTTGTGAGTGATATCTCCAGTGGTGACTCATTATCACTACGTTTGTTGATATCTTGGGAGTAATATCTTCCTTCGTTAATGATATGCTACCAATATAACTGGAAGACTTATAAATTCTTGATATGGAACAGTCACCTACATCAGCCATGAGATCCAATGATATATTTTTCCCTGTGAAGACTTCCTATCTTTCAGTTGAATATTATTTTTCTTAAACCGAAATACCTTTTTCTCAAAGCTTTCCCCAGACCGACTTTAAGGAAGGGTGGTCGAGTGTGTAACCTGATAAATGAGATTTGCAATCCCTCCCCTCTCTCAATCTCCCTGGGTTGGTTCTTCTTCCCTCAGCCTTTTATTTTTTGGCCAGAGATTTATTCGCCTGTTTGGTTGGGTGTATTGCCGGTTGGAGCTTTTGTGTGGAAGAGTTACTGCTATTACGTTGTTTTTCGTGTTTTCCTTTTAGTAAGCGTTACCGTGTTCTCACTGAGATGCTCATCTGCCACTTTGTTTATCTTTTTATTTTCTGATTCGTCTTTATTTTATTGATTTTATTCATTTTACTGATGTGTTATACCATTAGTTTGCCATCAATTTATTTCTATCTTGGCCTTTTGTGATGTTTTCTTCTTACCGTCAATCTCTCTCTCTCTCTCTCTCTCTCTCTCTCTCTCTCTCCTCTCTCTCTCTCTCTCTGAGCACTTTTGGGCCATTGACCTCTGCTGACCTAGATAGCAATACATGTTGCAGGAGCAGCCAGTCAAGAAAAGGAAAGAAGAAAGAGGAACGAGGAGAGAGAAAGAGAAAAGATAGAGAGGAGACTGAGGATAGATGGGAGAAACAAGAAGAGAGAGAGGAGAGATAAATATGAGAGAGGAAAGAAGAAACATGAAGAGGAGATAGGGGAGATGAAAGAGGAAAGAGGAGAGAAGCAAGAGGAGAGAGGAGAAAGAAAGAGTAAAAAGGAGATATGGGAGAAGAAAGAGTAGACGGGAGAAAAGAAAAGAGAAAGGGGAAGCGAACGGAGGAGAAAGAAAAAAGATGGGAGGAACATGAAGAGAGAGAGTGGAGAAATAAATAGGAGGGAGGGGAGAAGAAAGATGAAGAGGAGATAGGGGAGATAAAAGAGGAGAGAGAGGAGAAAGAAAGAGTAAAGAGGAGATATGAGAGAAGAAAGAGGAGACAGGAGAAAAGAAATAAGAAAGGAGGAGAGAAGAGAAGAGAACGAGGGAAGAGCAAAAAAGGGAGAAGATTAAGGAGAGAAAAAAGAGGAATCAAAAACAAATTAGAGCGCAATATTATCATACAAGGCTCTTAGTTGTTGTCATAATATCACATTATGCCATTCATAGCGAACGAGCCACACATTCTCATGCAGGATGTAAATTTCATTAAGTGCTCTCTCTCTCTCTCTCTCTCTCTCTCTCTCTCTCTCTCTCTCTCTCTCTCCCCATATTTTCACACTCGGTTAACTCTGTAAACTTCATATGACTAAATGTCATTAATTTGCACTCGCATTGTTTCGCGTCATATTTGCACACCTCGTTAATCAGTTTTCATTTTCACGTATTCAGACAAGATTTTATTTATTTAGGAAAACCATAATCCCCCAACCATACCATTACAGAGTCTCTGTTGTCTCTACTAAAAGGTTTTCGAGTTTCCAACCCTAAAGAAACGGTACAGCTTCGGAAATAGTTCATCCCCGAAAGAGGAACAGGGCAAGTGTCATTCTGTCGCGCTTTTGGGCTAAGCTGCAGTTTTTCCGTGAGTTTGCAGTGAATGTTTTAAGGGTTACTGCAAGTAATGGACGTCAGTTTTGACATAACATGCTTAGTGAGAGTTGAACAGTTGATGTATGATTATATGCACAGATTATATACATACATTCATGCATACAAAGTCGGTGTATATCTATCTTATGAGGGTCAAAATGACTCCCGTCTAAATAAAAGGAGAGAACTTCTAACTGGGAAGCGTTACCTACCTTTGAGTGTCATCTCTGTAGCTAGCTAAAAATCAGTTATTAAAACTCTAGGCGAATTTAAACTCCCGCTATTACAAGAATATAATCTTTATTTCCCAAAATAGCTAACAAGAAAATGGAATAAAATGAGTTAAAGAACATCCCAAAAATCGTTAAACTACGATTACTCCTCCACGGAATCATATTTAGATAAGTATCCCCCCTTATCTGCTTCTGCCTGACTATTCATTAGTCTTTATCAATAACTGTCAACTAGAGAATCCATTTCTAATGGTGACTTCGAATCCATCTAAAAATGAGAATATAATTATCAAACAATGAAATGTTAAAGCTCGTGAATAAACGAGTGTTGCACCACACTTCCCTTTCTCTAGAAACTGAACTCAGTATCACTACATAAAAGGTATAACTTTTCAAAATCTTTTTTACTTTACCTTCCGACAGATCTCCAAGCGCCGTCCTCTACGGCGAGTTTCCACACACAGTGAATATCAGATAAGGTTCCCCTTATCTACCTCACTAGGGTTTTTTCATTCCATCTATTTCATCTTACAAACGTACGTATGTACACTGACCAACAGACGTCCGGATACACGCCCACTATTGAACACATGATTGCACGCATACTAGTCTATTCGGTGAGTTTCCATTTCCAAAGTACACATTTTATCTAGCTTACATATCATTGACCTGAAATACCTTTCCTTGGGGTTTACCTCATCTCTCTGGAATGCGATCGGTGTGTTTTCGATTTGTGTCTGATATCAGCATCTTGAGGAATATATTGTTTTTCACCTGTCTCTAAATACCAAGCGCTAAGGTTATCAACCCCATTTATTTTAATATATATATCTACTTATGCATCTGTCAAGTACCTTATATGGCTCGGCCGCATACTCGTGTGCACACCTGTCGCACACTACATTAGCTACTGGCATATACTAGTTCAAAATGTCTTTAACTTGCCACATGATTCAGAGCCACTTCTGCTGCTGGGGTCCTCCTACCCCGTCGGCTGCATCTGAATTTGATGGCTCCCGCAATGCACATTGTGACCAACATTATCACTACCATAATGGCAATTACTGAAACTTCGTAGCGTTCAGCAAAGAAAAATTTGTCTCCAGTGTAGGCGGTACTTTTCCCGCATCGTAGTATCCCTGTAGGTGTGTCCTAACATCCTCGTTGATGAACTGTAGATTCTCCATTTTCCAATAAAGGAACTGTAGCCGCTTCCTTGTTGCTGGACTTGAAATATCTTGTGACATTCAACGCAAGTGCTTCTTGCACCCACCTCGTAGAAGTATTGTAGACTCCTGATTTGTCCCAGAATTTTCTTGAGACAATCCAGCGACGATATCTCATCCCTGCATTGGCGACCTGTGACCTCGTCGCCCATGTGAAGACCAACATCTAGCGCAGTAGAACCTAAGTTGTTTTCGTTGTCACCACTTGTGTGAGCTTGGGAATTCTCTAAAGTCATTGTGTGTCCATGCATCGTCATTAATAGGTTCTAACTGATCCCTCAACAAGTCTACATGATCTTAGAAAAATAGAACTCGTATTGGGACCACCTTGACGTGGTGTGGGGGTTCTTGAACCCTAGGAATTTGTTCCCGAGTTCAAACCCAAGAGTCCCAAACATCATATATTTCTAAACATATGGATTAATTTTTGTGGAATTTTCCACCTTTGCTGAAATTTAGTGGACCTGTTAAACAGAAAAGATATCATAACTGGGACTGTGGCAGAACCATCAACTGCCCGATAATGTTCAGACCTGAGTGATATCAGGCGGAGCTATTTTGCAGGGCTGGACCACGGATTCCAGGGGGTCTATATTTGCGGATAGGACTCTTGGCATTCTGTCCGGTTTGCCTATAATGTGATTAGGGTGGGGATGATTGTATTCATGTAATACACTCAGTCCTATCAAGCGGGTTTGGCTTACACTTGGTCCACTCTAATCATGTTATGCCATCCCCTGTGGAGTAGGGTAGAGACGTGGACATTTGGGAGTCGGTTCTCACTAGTGCCATTAGTGGAAGAATAAACTCCATGAAAGGTTGACGATATCTTTTTAAGGTTTTCAGGTTTTTTTCTCTTAAATCTTTATAACATCAAAAAATAAAGATTCAAGTACCCCTGGGCACTTTGATGGTAGTGAATCGGCACAGTTGATGACTGCTGGAACCTCCACTGACAACCTTCCTCAGGAAAAATCAATCAAACCTTCCAGTGTAATTACACTGAAACCCTATGCTCCAGTACTGAGTAAAGGGAAATTTAGCAAAAATATAGTATCTGAAATAGGACCCAGAATATTTGAAAACTCTTATGATAAATATTTGACTTTTAATTTGAAAGATTCTAGTGTTGATATTTTTAATGTATTTAGAGATATTGTCAAGTGTTGTGGCCGAGAGCCTAAGATTTCTTCTGAGGGGCTAGGAAAGCTGACAGTGGAATCTGCCTTGGCAAAAGAAAGTGACAAACTAAAAACATTATCTCACCTTGGTGGAGTTAAAGTAGAGTGTGCAGTACTTGCTTTGTGGAATTACTCCAAGGGAATGATATCTGCACCTCAGCTTATGACACACTCTGAAGAAAAGCTCATAGAAGAATTAAAAGATCAAGGTGTAAGTGTAATAAGAATTGAAGGAATGAAGAAGATTAATGGAGTCCTTGTCCCACTTCCCAATTTAATTATTACATTCAATTCCACCCGATTGCCTAGTAATAGTGAAAGCAGCCTGGTTACGTTTCAAGGTGGTTAAACAATATATCCCAAGACCGAGGAGATGTTTTCATTGTCAAGAATTCAGACATATGTAAGGGTCTTGTAGACTGAAACTACAAGGCAAGCCTGCCGCTTGTGTCAAATGCAGTGAACCAGAGCATGGCATATATAATAAACAAGCCAGATGTATACATTGTGGAGACAATCATCCATCATCTTCACTTACCTGTGATGTATACATCATGGAAAAATAAATTCAAACATTAAGGGTAACCAAACGTATCACTTTTAGAGAGGCAAATGAGTGTTGAATCAGTATGTTAGACCAGGAATATCTTTTTCCAGTGTTGCTCCCAACCGAAGAAGAAATTTCAATGTTACCAAGGATAATGTAAATAAAAAGCCAGTGACGATCTGTACTCGTGCCTCTTTGGAGGCAGCGCCAGTGATTGCTGGGGCTCATGCCTCTTCAGAGGCTGCGCCAGTGATTTCTGGAGCTCCTGTCTCTTCGGAGGCAGTGGCACATGATTCTGGCACTCCCGCCTCTTCAGATGCAGTGCTAGTGATTTCTGGCACTCTTGCTTCTGTGGAAGCAGAGCCAGTGATTTCTGGTACTCCTGCCTCTCTGGAGACTGTGCGGGGTGTACCTGGCACTCTCGCCTCTCTGGAGGCTGTACCAGCTAATGGTACTTCTGATGCTTTGGAGGATGCACCAATGTCCAATCCTCACACTCCTCCTCAGGCAGCACCAGCTTTGGCTGGTGTTCCTGAGACTGATAACCTTCTGAAAAGGAAGGCAGCCATAAATAATCGGTCTCCTTCCAGAAAAAAAGGAGCAAGTCAGTAAACTGAAAGTTCTTAAAAGAGGCTCCAATCTAACAGCCTCTAAAGGAATGCAGAATTCATTAGTTTTCTCTAGTGGAACTGTCAGGGATTAAGAGCTAAATGAGAAGAGTTGAGGCTGCTCATATCAGAAGTGTCTCCTGTCTGTACAGCTCTGCAGGAGACCATGATTGGTTATAATATTTGCCCCAGTATTCATTTTTTTTTAATATAAAAACGTAGGTTACAGAGTTTTGACTAGAAAACAAAATTCCATTCAGTGATTCAAACGATTTAACATTGTTCATTTTCAGATAATATAATGATTTAACATCGTCTAATTCCAATTAATAAATTTTAATAGTTTATTTTCAATGAAGTTATTTAAATGATTTAGCGCAAGTGATTTGCAAAAAATCTGTTTAAGGATTTAACATAGTTTCTATATATTGAATTAAATCATTTAATTGAACAAGGTCTATTTCCAGTTAGGTGTAATGATTTAACATACCTTATTTGCAATTATTTTATTCAAATGCTTCATCAGAGTTCATTTGTAATCAGTAGATCATACAATATAGAATAGTTCATTCGCAACGACGTGCATAAAAAAGCAAAAAAAAAAATGGACAAGCATTTTTTAATACATGTTTTTTTCCGAAAGGGAAGGAGGGTGATTATAAGGTGTTCCGGGAAACCTCATTATGATGACCGTTGCAAAGGCAGGAGGTCGAAAAACATCAGAATATATTTAACCTCACCTTTGGAAAACGAAAATGAAATATTAAGAGAGAGAGAGAGAGAGAGAGAGAGAGAGAGAGAGAGAGAGAGAGAAATAATGGTAACTTAGAAGACTATGTAGGCTCTGAATTACAAGGAAATCCGTTAGCCTTGCAGATACTTCAGCTAATACCATTTCTCTCTCTCTCTCTCTCTCTCTCTCTCTCTCTCTCTCTCTCTCTCTCTCTCTCTCTCTCTCGTTTGTTGTTCTCTATATTTAAATACATTCTTCACTTTCGATTAAATTTATTAGTTTCGTCATTCCCTTATTCTGACTCTCATGTTACGTATTTAAGACTATCTATCTATCTAGCTATAGATATATCTCTATATAATATATACATATATCTATATATAATATATATAGATATATATGTGTGTGTATGCTTGTGTGTATGTGTATTTATACAGAGAGAAAGAGACAAAAAGATATTTACATAGAAACGGTTCCAGATTTGTTGACCAAACATTAGTAAAAAGCATCACAGTTCCGGTGGAGTCGAGCAGAACTGTTATTGTTTAGATCTCTCCAAAACTACAGAACTGAAAATCTTAATTCGTATTTTTTTCTTTTTCTTTTTTTTTCATTCAAATGGCTCAGAGGAATTCAAATCAATCAAAATCCTTCGCTAGCAGCATACATAAAGAAATACCTTTCAGCTATCAAAGATAATTTGAAAGAGCCTTAGCCACTATTTTCTTCATCTCTGTTGTTTAACAGAGGTGGGCTATGAATGCGACAACTATTTCTCTGTTTGATAATCTTGTATGTCATTGAACACCAATATAACTACCTGCTAAGTTCACACATTCACGTATCAAGGGCTCGTATGTTCACGTATGTGAAACATGACCATACGCGAGGTGAAATAGCCAAGCCCAACTGGATATGTGACAAGGGCTGATGTGCACAAAGCAAGCGTATTACAGCGCACCGCAAATGTATGCACTGAGTAAGCATGACTTGACGCTTACTGGAAGTGTCCCGACGAGCAGCTACACAGCTAAAAGTAGTGTGTGGCAGAGCATGTAACACCGACGTACGTATATAATATGTATAACGTTGTGCATTACTGACTTACATCAACCTCACGTTGTCCCCATGCCCTGCGGGGGTTAAACCCAAGCTATAAAAGGGCCAAGCAGCACGTGTTGATAGTCACTACATAACACTGCAGCATCAATGCGTAGTCTACTCCCATCCTGCTGCATCAACATGGAGGACATTGCTGATATTCGTGAACTTATAGCTATAGCAAGTATGGATAGAAGAGAAATATTGCTGTTCATTGTGGAGTTGTGCACACCATGTTATTGCTGGAGATTCCAACAGTGGCTGCAAACCACACACTGAAGAAAAAGAGGCGGCAAAGGAGGCTGTGGTCGTGGCTGCACCTAAAAAAAAGAATGGAGTAAGGTCACTAAGACAACCTGATGGAGGAGTTGTCAACTGCAGCCCCAGACCTGTACAAGAATTTTACCCGGACATGGGCCTCTTTGATGAAATTGTTGAACAAAAGTGACATTCTGGAGAAAACCCATTGAGCCAGGCCTGCGTGTTGCTATCACCCTGTGTTTCTGTGCCACGGGTAATTCATACAAGAGTCTGCAATACTCGTTCCAGGTAGCCCAGAACACCATTAGCTACATTGTACCAGAGACCTGCAGAGCCATTGCTGCTCCCTATGTAGATGAGGAACTGCAGGTGCCACAAACACCTGAAGCTTGGCAGGCTCCATAACCCTTCCTGAGGTGGTATGCATTACTTCAACTACAAGAAGTTTTACTCTTTGGTATTACTTGCAATTGCTGATGCCTCATACAGGCTCCTATAAGTCGACGTGGGTGCCACTGGGTCAGAGTCAGACAGTGGTATATTTCCCCAGACCCGACTAGGTGGAATGTTGTTGAAACAGGAAGCAAACCTTCCCCAACCTGAGGTCCTGCCAGGTCAACCTAATGGATCTCCTGTGGACTATTTCCTAGATGGTGATGATGCCTTCCTTCTGCGGATTTATCTTATGAAGCCTTACCCCCAAAGAGGCCTATCCAAGGAGGAACAGATATGCAAATACAGGTTAAGCAGGGCATGCAGGATGGTGGAGAACACTTTTGGGATTCTGGCCAACAGATTCTGAGTATTCCACACGGCAATATACCTGAAGCCTGACCGTGAGAGACATTAGTGTTGGCTGCATGTGCTCTGCTTCTGCACAATATTATAATAAGAAAAAATGCACGCAGACAGGAAGGAGATCAGGAGCACCTCGTCACACATACTGTCATACCTGGTAGCTGGAGGAGTGACCCATCTTTAGGAGAAGCCCTTCCAACCGTGACCGGCAACACTGCAACCAGGAATGCAAAAGAACAATGGAACATGCTGAAAGAATAGTTTTCATTGGCTGAAGGCTCATTGCATAGGCAGGAGAACACGATTTAGTTACTTTCCTGTTTAACTCACTGTATTTACTTAAATATTTGTTCATGTATTTATATCGGATTACTATATTTACTTAATATTTGTATACTTTTATGTGTTGTAGTTATTTTGCCCTTTATAATAGTTACTTAACCTTGATTCTTTTCTAATATGATAATTCTATATTTTTAAAATTACCTTCTCTTCGATATTTGTTACATTGTATTCTACTTGCTTATTTTTTTTGTCTGTTGTGCTTTTGTTTCTTTCCCCATATGTTACATATAGTATTTTGGACTTATTTATAATTCAGTAATGTATATTTAGATAGACTTTTCGGGTTCATTTTTCTTAGTTTATTTGTGCACTTATATTTGTTGTAGTTAATTTAATAAAGAAAGTTTTCAATTCTATGATATATTATTCTTATCAATACTTAGTAATTGGTTGGAGTAGAGAGCCACACATGATATTGCAAATGTATATTTATTTAATCTAAAACACAAACATACATATAAATATAAGAAATATATACACCCACACATACAATAATACATGACAGAAGCATACAATAAATAAAAGAACTATACACATCCACACATACACGAAAAATCCAATTAGAAGTAGCGCATGGCCTAAAGGTTATTCAGGAAGGTTGTATCTAAAGAAAGGTTGCTGAGGTCCTTCGGGGTGAAGGTCACTACGAACCCCGCAAACTGCACCTGCAGCATCACCAGCTCGGGCTGGGCTACAGGCACCACAAGTGTCGGGCTGTCCCGTGGCTCTTCTGCCAAAGTATGCAGTGCCAGGTTCCACGACGGCCTCATGACGCCCTCTTTAGAGACATTGATGATGCGGTGAATAGCGGAGAGGACTTTATGGAGGGTCTGTGCCTTGTTGATGGCCATGTCCAAGAGCTCAGAAACCTGGGTTTTCTTTGTCTTGACGCCGGCTCATCAAGCGAAGGCACCTGGTCATCAAAAGAGTCCCTGCATAACCAGCCGTACATTTTTGGAACCACTTGCTCTGCAATACAATCTTGAAGGAATATAATTTGATTTTTCAGTCTACAGGCGGTGATGCATCTTCTTTTGTATAGTCTGTACTCCTGAAGAACCCGAGTTCCCAAAGCTTGCCGGATGTAGTCTCCTATAATGTTAGCCATTATAGGAGACTACATCCGACAAGCTTTGGGAACTCAGGTTCTTCAGGAGTACAGACTATACGAAAGAAGATGCATCACCGCCTGTAGACTGAAAAATCAAATTATATTCCTTCTAGATTGTATTGCAAAGCAAGTGGTTCCGAAATTGTATGACTGGTTATGCAGGGGCTCTTTTGAAGGAGATCCGTTTCCCAGATGCAAAAGAGACTTTTTGGACGACCAAGTGAAGCAAGCAAAGTTCAAATGCGAGGAAATTCTTTTGGAGATTAGACACAGGAAAAATAACCTATGGCAAGAAATCTACAAAAAGAGAACAGATATCAATTTTGACTGGATTGTTAATTTTGCAGGTGAGGTTACTTTGCAAAAGTCGTTGTCACATAAAGCTCAGCTAGATAGGAAGCTTAGAAATCTATGTAGACACTATTTGGAATCTTGCTTTTGATCAGGATTATATAAAAATACTTGCGGACTGTGAGCTAGATGAGGATAGTAAAATACTTCTTAGCCTAGGACTAAATTTTTCTCTGGGCACTGAGGATATTGATTTCCTTAGAGGAAATAGTAGCATCAATTAATTTAACTACAAGCATTCAGGAGGAAACTTAGATTTTGTTAAAGGCATGTTGCTTCATAGTTTTGAGGAGAAGGTAGATCATTTACCACGACGTTTCAACTTGGCATTAGATAGATTGAAGTAGAAATCAAGTATTAAAATTTTAAAAGCAGACAAAGGAGGCTGTGTAGTGGTTATGAATAAGAATGATTACCTGATCAAGGCACACAGGCTTTTAAACGATAGTACTACACGTACCTAAAAGTAACAAAACGCCTTTGCATCAGCGATTTGCAGTCTGGATTTAACAAGAGAGTAAAGGCCGTAGTTAGCAGTGGAGTGGCAAAAGTTATTTTTAGTTATTTTTACGGAACTCCCAAGATTCATAAGGATGGGTGTCCTTTAAGGCCCATTGTCGCTAGCTGCAACAATCCTCAGTCGGATCTGTCGTCATGGTTAACGGAGGTTTTGGGGAAATTAATAGGGACAATTTCGAAACCTCACATTAAGCACAGTATGGATTTTATGGATCAAATTAAGGAAAAGAATTGCATAGGTTCTATGTACAGCCTAGATATAGTTTCTTTATTCATGAACGTACCACTGAATTTCGTGCTCGACAACTTGAAGAAATTACTCTCAGATAATATTTTCAAGCCAGCTATGCACATAGATAAATTTTGTGATTTAATTAACATTTGCGTTGAATCTACAATTTTTGAGTTTAATGGTTCGTTCTATCAACAAAAATCCATGGTCTCGATGGATTCACCTCTCTCCCCTATATTGGCAAACTTATGCATGGAATTTTTCGAAAAGGTTCACATTGACACACTACCGGAAGACATTAAGCCCGAAATTTGGGTTAGGTATGTAGATGATGTTTTTATTGTTTATAGACACGGCGAGGAAGCCTTTCATAGGCTTTTAGAGTTGCTTAATGGTTTTTTATCCTCTATTAAATTTACAGTGGAAAAGGAAATGGAAAATAGGCTACCCTTTCTGGACATGGTACTTCATAAAGACACAGAAATTAGTGACTTTAAATTCATCGTGTATAGGAAGAACACCCACACAAACAGTTCATTGACGCAGAAATAAATTTCTTGGTAGACAGTTTTACAAAACTGTGTTACCCATAGTTTTTTATACTACAGTCTCTATCTAAAAAAAACTAGATCGATGTTTTACGCCCCACGTGATATTACTGAAAAGGTAGATTTTAAAGCATCTCACGCTCTTCCATATAATAAAGAGCTTAATAAATTTTTTAGGCAGCTTATAGGAAAAAAAAGGCTTCAACATAGTTTTTCAGTACAATAGTACAATCAAGAAGAAACTCATTAAAAATAACCCGGGAAATAGAGAGAATGTAGGAGTATATGTAATACCTTGCAGTGACTGCAATGCATGCTACGTGGGAGAAAGCGGGCGTTCCATTGCTGCTTGCAGAAGGGGAAGTTCATACAGTGGAATTGCGCAACATACATGGGAGAAAAACAACACATTAAATTTTAAAGGCATAAAGGTTGATTTTTGCATGTAACGACTGGACTTTGAGACGGGTAGTAAAAGGGGCGTTAATTTCCTTATACGAGACCTTTACAGGAAATACTGCCATTCCAGATAATACAGCTATTTGTGAAGAGATATGTAGAAAAGGGCAAATTTCAAACTTTAGTAATATATGTGCCAATGATGATGCTGCTTCCTCTCCTGTTTACTCCACACAGGTCATTTCTCCAACAAACTACCCAACCAACATACAACAAGCAGTTGGCAATAGAAACATTCCGCCACGAAGATCAAGACGAATTCTGGAAAGGACGAGGGCTCAACCGCCTAATAGTTAACTAGCTTGTTGCGTAATTTTTATTGTTTTTTCAAATGTTATAAAAAAAAAAGTATATTTGTGCTCCTACTTGTCAGTTCCGTGAGGTGATGTATCGCAATTTAGTAAACAAGACCACAGCTGATGGTCGAAAGCTTTAATCCCGTACAAGAAATATATATTTCATACTACAAAAGGATTTTACTTCATTGTGGATTGTATCCCCATTTACTTAGAGAGTACGACATAGTACCTAGCTTCTGCATATATATATATATATATATATATATATATATATATAAATATATATATATTATATATATATATATATATATATATATATATATATATATATATATATATATATAAATCACAAAAGTAATCACGTAATTTTCTTTCTTGACTAAATCCACTGAGAAAGTTAAAAATGAAAAGACAGAGGGCCAAGTACTTCCGTATATAAAACAAATCCTCGGGGCACAAAGATGTGTTAAATACACGAAAGTACTTGGCACTCTGTCATTTCATTTTGAACTTTTCCAGTGGCTTCAGATAATTATACATATGTATATATATATATATATATATATATATATATATATATATATATATATATGTGTGTGTGTGTGTGTGTGTATTATATATATATATATATATACCCTAACAAAACTGCAAGACTGATTGTAGAGAATGCCTTTATAACATCCGATAACAATGTGATGTCAGGTAACAATGGGAATGGATTTGAAGACAGCATATCAAAGGAGATCATATACTCCACATCACAGAGGAAACACACAAACACAAGACTATAGGAAATATGAACACCTGGAACAACGTGCCGTGGGCAAAGAAGGTCAAGGTCACGAGGGCGGAGACAAACAGGAGAAAGCAGAGTAATTAAAAGATCAAGAAGCCACTTCAGTCATATGAATAACAGCTTTCCTCCCTCCACAGCCATTTCTTGGAAACTTGATAATGAGGACTGTGTTCTTGGAAGCGTGTAACTTGTGAATAAATAACTACACTAGTTACCATCCAGTAATTGCACTGTTGCACAGAACAGTTGTGTATGTGATAAGTTTATATATATATGTATATATATATACATATATATATATATATATATATATATATATATGCTTAAAAATCACAGTAGTTGCACGTGACTTCATTATAAGCGAATACCACGGGTAAATGATAGGCAGAAATCTATACTGACCGCTTTCCCCTTTATCGAGGCATTGTCGAGGCACAAATGAAATAGAGTTAGAAAGAAGGTTACAAGGTAAAGACAAAGATCAAGAATACCAGATGGTTAATTGTCAAAATGGTAAAAATCAAATAAATAATCCAGGAAAAACCAAAATCACCCGGTCACAAACTAAAACCGTAGATTTAACCATAAGAGAAACGAAAGCTTAGCCATACGAAGTCCAAAAACATGTCTGGTTTATCCTGGATTATCTCTTTGATTTTTACCCTTTTGACAATTAACCATCTGGTATTCTTGATGTTTGTGTTTACCTTGTAACATTTTTTCCAAATCTATTTCATTTATGCCTAGACAATGCCTCGATAAAGGCGAATGCGCTCGGTACTGATTTCTTCCTATCATTTTCCTGTGGCATTCGCTTATATATATATATATATATATATATATATATATATATATATATATATATATATATATATATATATATATGTATACATATATATATATATTATATATATATTATACGATATATATATATATGTGTGTGTATGTGCGTCTGTGTCTGTGTGCGTTTGCGATTGTATGTATAAAATCTAGTGATCACTTTTCCAGGTGAATATGATAGCTGCAAATCTCATTATATTTCTCGATTTCTTCACATTTTTATGATATGATTGTCGCTGCAAAGCCTTGATAAATGTTGCTAGTGATCTAGTATATATATATATATATATTCTATATATATAATATATCATTATATATATATATTATGATATATAATATATATAAATATTATATATATATATATGATAATATATTATATATATATTACATCTACATAATACTATCCTGACATAAGTGAAGGTACGAAAAGTGGGATTCTCATACATCAGGCGTCCCGACATCCTCATCGAATATTAGAAATTCCAAAATGTTATTCCTCGTTTTGGCGGTATCACATATTTCGCCCGGAGCCTTTCAAGGAAGAAGACGGAGGGAACAATCCCATTAATCCCGGGAGAAAAGGAGAAGGCTTCGTCAGGAGGTGAACGTTAACAATGCCTTTGTATCTTTCCTTTCTCCCAAAAATATTCCAGACAAGATGTTTTCCCATCTGCCGGATTTGGTAAAATTACGGATAGATTAGAGCGTGTTTGTGACACCCGGGTTATTTTTTTCTTTACTAAGAAATGGGTTCACAAAATACCTATCACCCGGAGCAAAGGGGCTTTGTCAGCTCTGCCACTCCTGTGCTTTCACTTCCACAAATATCCACTCATCTCCAGCCTCCCTTCTCATAGATCTCATCCAAGAGGGAGCCCAGCTGGCGCTACCAAGTGCTCTCCCTGGGGAGATGCGAAGGACATGTCCAAGCCATCTCCATCTCCCTCTTGTGATCTCAATTAAATTTAATGGCATTTCCATCATTTCCTTTACGGTACCATTTCTCACTTATCTTCGTATGGCCTTTGTCTCAAATCGACAAAATGTTTTCGATATAGTTTCATTGTCATAATAAGATTATATCCGTAAGTGGAGTGTTTGATATGTATATAATTATATATATATATATTATATATATATATATATATATATACATATATATATATATAATATATATGTATATATATATATATATATATATATATATATATATATATATATATTATATATATTATATATATATATAGTATATATATATATATATATACTGATGGAGTGGCATTGTCGCTTCTAGAAAGTCGGACTTTAATAAAAAGAGTATGGCCAGCAGAAATTCAGCATTTTTTCGTTAAAAACTTTATTTTCATCGAACGCCTACGTTCGGGATACAAATCCCATCTTTCAGGGCTAAAAACAAGGAAAAAATAAAATTCTTTATACATTAATTCAGACTAAAATGGGGCACAAAAAAAAAAAGTAAAAATTATGCTATTTTAAAAATAATATATATAGATAACTTTTAATATATCAGTGAAATTCGAATTTTATATAAAAGTAAGACGGTAATGTTTTCAATGTTTTTCTCTGTTTTTAGTAATAACGTAATTTTCTTAGTTGTTCACGTGTGGTTTGTGTTTTTAAGTGTTTGTTTGTTTATTTATTTTGAAGTGTTATTGTACTTAGTAGCTTGCTTTTTACTGTCGATCTCTTATTCAATTAGTTACCGTCTTACTTTTATATAAATTCGAATTTCACTGAATATATTGTTAATTAATCTATATATATATATAAATATTTTTTAAATAGCAATTTATTTACTGTGCCCATTTTAGTCTGATTTAATGTATAGAATTTTAATTTTTTCCTTGTTTTTAGCCCTGAAGATGGGATTTGTATCCCGAAACGTAGGCGTTCGATGAAAAATAAAGTTTTAACGAAAAAATGCTGAAGTTTCTGCTGGCCATACTCTATATATATTATTATTATATATCATTATTATTAATATATATTATTATATACATATTTAATATTATTATGTATGGCATATATATATTATATATATTATATAATATATTATATATAATATATATATACAAATTTTACGCAATTCTGTTTTAAACAAAGTCTGTAATGGTAGAGGACACTGACAGACATTTCTGCGAAACCATCAATAACTTTTCGTCCTGGTTACAAAGCTCGGAAGCTGAATGTCCTTTTTCAGAGCATTTTGTTTGACTCTGGACTGCCTCCATTGATCTCTGTTATTTCTCACCCCACAGAAAAGTACAGCAGTCTTTTTTATCTCTCTGAGTGAATATGCTCTTTCTACTTTACTTTGAATTGATGTGTACATACATACGCAGGTGTATATATACATACATATATATATATATATATATATATAGATATATATATATATATATATATAATATATATATATATGCGTGTCTTTGTGTGTAATTCCGAGGTGACCATAGGACATATATATAGATAATAGATATATATATATATAAATATACAGATCTATATTATATATATAGATATATAAGATATTATAAAATATAGAATTATGATAGCATTTCTTTAGAAGAATGGTTTCTTAAATCGCCAATCTTTAAAATCAATTCTTAGGAACCATCTGTATTGTTGCGGTTTTCCCGGCTAAAGATATATATATATATTATATATTATATATATATATATATATATATGTATATATATACATATATATACATATATGTATGTATATATATACATACATATATATATATATATATAATATATATATATATATAATTCATATATATATATATATTATATTTATATATACATGTATATGAGTGGTGTGTATGCCAGTGTGTGCAACATACTATTTTTCAGATTCCAAGAGCGTGAAGGTGAAATGGAGGTAAAAGAGGAAAACTGAGCAAATATTGTTTCAAAAGAGTAGTGGAGACGTGAAGAGGAAGAAATTTTCCTAATATCCAGGCTTTATGGGTCTGTTTACAATACTGGTGAACGGTTACAGTGCGTGGGGATGCATGGGTGCTGTTGATGTGCTATATATATATATATATATATAGATATATATAATATATATTATATATATATTAATATATTATATATATATATATATTTGCGTTTGTTTGGCTGTCATATAATATAGATATATATATATATATATATACGATATAAGATAATAATATTATATACTATAATATATATATTTGTTTGGGTTTGTATATATATATATAGAATCATAGATATATATTATATATATAATAGTAATATATATATATACAATATAATATATATTGTGGTGTTGACATATATATATATATATCTATTATATAAATTATCTATATATATATTTACATTTTAAGCCTGGCCTCAAAGGGGCTCAAATACGTAAAACGAAAAGAGTTGAGGGAAAAATGCAGAATAAATTACTTGAACTTACCTAAAAGGGATTTACAGGGTTAATTTACTCTAGAGGAATAGGTCGCCAGAAAACTCAGCTAATTACTTTACATCTATTTATTTACAAGAGGCTGCTTAACAGCCTGGGAAAGTAAATGCAACTTATCCACACGTGGACTAATATTATCTCTCACAAGGGGATAGCTGGCTAAAAATGAGGTTCCCGTAAAAGCTGGCTTTCAAAATCTTGCGGTAAAGCATCACTTGCGGGAGCCAAGACTTGGACACGTGACTCAGGGAATCTGGAAAAGATCCCAGATTAGACAAAATAAAAAAAAAGGACTTCTTGCACAAGTTACGATTATTCAGTTTCTCTAACACTGGGGAAAAGGAACTCTAGTGTTTAACTGAGGTATGCAATGAAGACTTAGTCTTTAACAAGTCACAAGGGGAACCACATGGCCCGATGAGGACAAAGGGCTTTTGATGTAAGAGGGATACAAGTGAGAATTGAAAATGAAATTAGCAAGAGTCGTGTTGGAGAAAAAGGAGCTGGTTTGGAGTTTACACTTTCTAGACATACCTTAATTACTTGAGGCTTGGACATGTGTCGTGCTCTGAAGATAGTCCCACCAGCGTTTGGACAGAGGGCTGACGTCCCGTCAGAGGAGGAGAGTAGAGGCGCGTCCGCCTTGCCTTAGGAGTCGCTTGTGTCTGACATAGATGCTGGGTCTCTTTGAATCACGGGGATTCCATACACCGCCTCGGGCACTGCCTGAAAGTGGTAAACAACAGCCAGCAAATTGGGAAGGAAAAATAGGTCTTATGTAGAGGTCCTAAAATCCATCTCGAGGCCTAGCTACTCTCGTGACTTGCCTATCTTACCCTAAGCTTTCGTCAGACCGGAAATTCCTTTCCACCCTTCCTACCTCGTGTTCTCTCCCAAAATCAGTTGCTTTAGGAGAAGACATGGCTGCTCATTCATACATACAATTACTTAAATACTGCTGGGAAGACGAGGCGGTCAATAAATGTAACAATATATATATTCTCGGTGTTTTGAAATTAGAGCCCCCACTCCACAGAACACATGGAAAGTTATGAAGTTTTCTGTCATACCCTATCTCCAAGTACATTATCTTAAGTTTCTATTAAGCTATTTTTTCAGACTGAGTGACAGAGTTAGATACAGCCATGACTAATGACTCGGAGGAAATCAGATGAATTGACCGAATCCTGGCTATAACCTTCAGAGAGGCCAGGGATGCTGGTGCATCCTTCATTTCGTGTTCCTGGATGGCTAAATACATTAAAAGATATTAATCCTTTGTTAAAAGAAATGGGAACAAGAAACCATATGACTGTCATCGTGAAAAGAGTGAGAATCTTTGAAGGTCTGAAGTCCTTTCTCAGGAGTCAAAAGACATCATAGCTGAGGCAGTGGGAGACCAAAAAAGTCTTTACATAAATTGGCGCTTGAACTAGAAATAAAAAGGGGAAAGAAGAGAAGTTATTTTGCTGTATATCATGAGTTGAAAAAATCTGGTATCAAGCCATTTCATGTTACCAGCAAGCCCAACATCACTCAGCAACAGAGAGAAGACAGTGCATGGTTTTGTGGTTCATTTCTTAAAGATTGGGATGAAGCTGACTTTCTCCATGTTGCCGCATCAGATGAATTCTTCATTTACACAGTCAGGAAGCCATATTATAAAAATGACATCATTTGGGCAGCAAAGTTGGATGATATCAGTGATGACTTGCTCTATTGCCAAGTTGTGAAATTTCCTGAATGTTTGGGAATTTTTCTCTGTTTCATAGCCAAACGGCTAATGTGGATCATCACAGAAAAAGGGCGGTCATGGAATGGCGAATACTTCAGAGAAACTGTGCTTACTGGTGGAGTATTTGCTTTCCTCAAAGATCCTGAAAATGTGTTATCTGTTGAAGAAGTCACATTTTTGCATGATAAGGCACCATGTTTACACATATCCAAAGGATGACAATTCCCGTAGGGGGGCTAGTGCCATCAGTGTGCCTCACGAGGTGCACGTAGCATTACTAAAGGTTCTTTGCTGCGTCTTTGCTGGTAGTATCTGAAAGGATCATGTTGAAACGTGCACAGTGGACTATGATGGTATACCAAGCATCTACGACCTGCAAAGAGAGGTGACCGAAGTACTCAAGGAAATGGAGTTTGAGTCTCAGCTTTTTTGCAAATTGCTGAAATCATACCCCTCAAGAATGCAGGCTGTGGTACAGGCAGATGGAGGCCACACAAAATATTAAATACTCAGAGAGAAACTTAAATAAATACCTATTCTGAATTACTTTTGTTTTTTGTCCATATCAATTTCAGTTTATGCTGCAGAGGCGGAGGGGCTCTAATTTCGAAAAACCCTGTATTTATATATATGTATATATATATAGATATAGTATTTATATATATAATATATATATATATATATATATATATATATCAGCAATAGAAGAGTTCCGTGGAAATCGGAGACGAATAATAAATATTAAAACCAGGGCTTGAATGAAGAGCATCTTTATTTGCGACTAGTTTCGGAGATTTACTTTCCTCCGTCATCGGCAATCTATAATGAAATATTATTTACAAGAAAATCAATGACGTAATATAAGTTACATTAAAACAAAGCAAAATAAGATAAAATTACATAATTACTCTAAGTTACATTAAAATTAACGAAGCAAAATAAAATATAAAATTACACAATTACAAGACATAATAACCTAAACTCGCAGCAAAATCTTAAAATATAGAGAAATACATTGTTTGTTGTCAAAGAGAGCAGAAAAAATCTAAAAATCTAAAACACAGCAATTCAACAGACCTTTCATTATTACAAAGGGGGGTTTTATTTCTCTTATGGTATATAGAGACTCAACCACATCCGAGCTCCATGCGTTGGTTCTGCAAGTAAGGACTGAAAAGGAATCTACATTGATAGGGATGGTCATATTCTTCAGAGTGTTGACGAATGGCACTAAATGGTGGTTTGCTTAATGGCCTATTTGTCCTAACAGATCTTCCGAGAATGTTCGAAGATGCGAACCCTGAACTGTCGTTTAGATTTTTCCAATGTACATTGCACTACAGCAATGACACTTATACTTATACACAATAGCTGACTGCAGTTCAGTTGGTATCACATCCTTGAACCTGAAGAATTTTGTAATGTAGATTTAGGCTTAAATATTACTCGAATGTTTACTTGTGGGTAGAATTCATGCAAAAGTTTGGTTACTCTTTTTTTTAACATTAAAGGACCTATTTCCAAGAAACGTGATGGGAAAATACATAACTGCTCTGTTGACAGTGACAGTTGTAGGTGGAAGTAATAATTTTTGAAGCTCCTTTCCTATATACGTATCAGTAAAACTTTTGCTAAAACGTTCAAAAATAAGCACTGCTTGATGAAATTAAACTCTAGGTTCATATTAACATAATTTGAACATATATTAAAAGCGATGTTAAGGTCGTAATCAAATTTCTCTTGAACTGAACAGGAATAAATGAGGACATTTGGTGGTCAACCCCGTGAAAGTCGGTTTCCTGTAAACAGATGTGATAAATCCGTTTTTCACTGTGGCTGATTAGTATATCAAGAAAGGCCAGCATTCCTTCTGCCTCGGTTTCTGAAGTGAATTCGATATTGGCTGTGCTTTGAGTTCAAATATTCTAAAAACAGTGAAATGTGGTTACTAGATCTAAAGATTAAGAATGTGTCATCGACATATCGCCTGTACATCATAGGTTTGAAATCTTCGGGACATTCATTCAACCATTCCTCTTCATAATGAGCTAGGAAAGCATTGGCTAGTGTTGGTCCTAATGGGTTACCCATTGCTACGCCGTCTACCTGTTTATATACCTCCTTGTTAAACAATAAAAAAGCAATCACTTACAGCTAGTGATAACAACTGATGAACTGTTGTTTAGAAAACTTTTCAATTTTATCGGCATTCTTTAAAACAAATCGTTAACACATATGTCAATTGTTTCCTTTAAGGGTATGTTAGTAAACAAAGATTTAATGTCAAAACTGGCCATTACACATTGCTCATAATTCACTTCACAAATTTCTTTTACAAAAGTAAACGAGTCCTTTACACTGTACTGGTTGGAGGTGATCGGTGTTAGAATGGGTACCAGAAATTTTGCTAACTTGTAATTAAATGTACCAATAGCAGACATTATTGGTCTTAAAGGACAATCTTCTTTATGGACCTTAGGTAAACCGTATAAAATACCTGGTTTTGAGCCTGATGTGAAAAGTCTGGAATACAGAGAATCATCAACAACACCTTCAGCTTTCAATTTTCTTAAAAACCTGTTTATCTTCTCTTCCTTGTTTAGAATAGTTAAAGAATATTATCTTTAACAGATTGGAATTTGGTATGATCACCCAATACATTAAGCATTTTAGAAATATAATCATCCTTGTTCATTCTGATACGTATATAGGAAAGGAGCTTCAAAAATTATTACTTCCAAAACCTACAACTGTCACTGTCAACAGAGCAGTTATGTATTTTTCCCATCACGTTTCTTGGAATAGGTCCTTTAATGTTAAAAAAAGAGTAACCAAACTTTTGCATGAATTCTACCCCACAAGTAAACATTCGAGTAATATTTAAGCCTAAATCTACATTACAAAAAATTCTTCAGGTTCAAGGATGTGATACCAACTGAACTGCAGTCAGCTATTGTGTATAAGGTATAAGTGTCATTGCTGTAGTTGCAATGTACATTGGAAAATCTAAACGACAGTTCAGGGTTCGCATCTTCGAACATCTCGGAAGATCTGTTAGGACAAATAGGCCATTAAGCAAACCACCATTTAGTGCCATTCGTCAACACTCTGAAGAATATGACCATCCTATCAATGTAGATTCCTTTTCAGTCCTTACTTGCAGAACCAACGCAATGGAGCTCGGAGTGGTTGAGTCTCTATATACCATAAGAGATAAACCCTCCCCCTTTGTAATAATGAAAGGTCTGTTGAATTGCTGTGTTTTTTAGATTTTTAGATTTTTTCTGCTCTCTTTGACAACAAACAATGTATTTCTCTATATTTTAAGATTTTGCTGCGAGTTTAGGTTATTATGTCTTGTAATTGTGTAATTTATATTTTATTTTGCTTCGTTTAATTTTAATGTAATGAACTTAGAGTAATTATGTAATTTTATCTTATTTTGCTTTGTTTTAATGTAACTTATATTACGTCATTGATTTTAATTGTAAATAATATTTCATTATAGATTGCCCGATGACGGAGGAAAGTAAATCTCCGAAACTAGTCGCAAATAAAGATGCTCTTCATTCAAGCCCTGGTTTTTAATAATATTTTATATATATATATATATATATATATATATATATATATAATATATATATATATATATATATAGACCTACGTATATAAGTAAAAGATAAATTAATAGAATACTTCAGTTACAGTGAAGGAACCCGGTCACACTCACCCTCTGGAAATAATTCTTCTTCGCAAGATCAACAATAGCACATGTGTCACAATTAGCTGGCACGACATAAAAGAAATACCGAGAAGCAAGGAAATGTTGATTTCTTCAAGGGCAATAACAATCAGATTTTCAGTCACAGAAATGCCAAGAAGTCAAACAGGCGAGGATGTTGGTGGTGAGGGGGGGGGGGGGGTGATGCGAGTCCGGACTCTAAGGATGTTAAGTCCTGTCCTGAAACTCAGACCAAGGTACCATTTCCCTCTATATTGATACAAGGGCCAAGTTTAAAGGAGACTGGTAGTTGACATGACGTGTGAGTCGAAATGCAACGTTCAATAACCGTAGATTTTAACCATACAAAGAGGAAATAAATCATTTATGTTTTATATATATATATATATATATATATATATATATATATATATGATATATATATCTATATATATATATATATATATATATAATATATAGTCATAAATGATTTCCTCTTTGTATTGGTTAAAATCTACGGTTATTGAACGTTGCATTTCGATCACACTCATGTCAACTACCAGTCTCCTTTAAACTTGGCCCTTGCATCGATATACAGGGAAATTATACATATATATATATATATATATATATATATATATATATATATATATATACCACTTCCAGTGCCGTCTGCTTAAATCATACTACTATGC
Organism: Macrobrachium nipponense; assembly: GCF_015104395.2. NCBI lineage: Eukaryota > Metazoa > Arthropoda > Malacostraca > Decapoda > Palaemonidae > Macrobrachium > Macrobrachium nipponense. The sequence continues at coordinate 137,688,142 of NC_087202.1, read as the reverse complement.
AATTCATGGACCTCGAGTCATCGTTTTTCTCAAATATCTTTCAAACTAATTATTTGATCGAAATGGTACTTTACCACAGTGAACAAGACACCTCGCCCAAATTTTTGGTACTATAGTTCATTGTCAAATTATCTTAGTTTAGGCGTTTACTCCTGACTTTTAAAGGCAAAGTCATATGAGTCATCAGGAGTCATTTACAGATTCGAACGTTGCTATCCCCCATCTCCTCCCTCTCCCTCCCTCCCTCCCTCCCTCCCCTCCCCTCCCTTTCTCTCACTCTTTCTTTATCACTGTTTTTTTCATTTCATCCCCCTCCCTCTAAATACCTCTATGTAATTTACAATATGAAATAAAATCATGTTTTCCATGACATTTTTCAATGCCAGCAGATAATTGGAGAGCTCATAATGAATAGGATGGGGAGGTTTGACATGATGATGATAATAATGATTAATTTTTTCCAATGTATTATGTTTATAGTATCCTTGTTGTGTCAGGTAATGTCGTAATGCTAAAGGGTTGTCTGTCGGCTGCAGCACTCGCACTATAAGTACTCACTGCGTAATGGATGAAGACAGATTTTTCAACTTTATGGCAGCCTTGTTACGTTGTCCGCATTGTTGCAGAAATGCATTTGCAATACGACTGCAACCCATATAAAAAATGGAGAAAGCTAGCAATAGATTAAGGATCAATCTCAATAAGTAAGTGAGACGGTCCAGAGCCTTCGAGGATAACATCCACAAACCTGTAAATCCCGTAATTATCAGCGCCTCATACACAAGCATGTGGGCGTTAATTGCTTGATGGTAACCTTTACCAGAGAGGACTTTTTCTGCTGTGCCATCTTTCAGTACATTGCTGAAGACAAACAGTTCTTTCAAACCTGAACCATACATAAGCTTTCCAATTGCTACTAGATAGTTTGTTAAGAAATGTAAGCCCCAAGCCGAAGAATCGGGTTTTCGTATTCATCTGATGCATTTTTTGTGGAGTGTGTAAATAAACTCATAAATAGATTCATCTTGGGTAACAACAGTATGTCTCCTCCCCAACTTTTTGCTGGTTTTCATGCATATTTTCACTGCTTCTGCTACAACTGCTGGTTGAGTTGGTGAATTGGGTATGAAGGGGCAGTGCCCAATTGCTGTAACTGGAATGTGTTTATGATTCAGCATAGCATGAAACACTTTCCATCCAGGCAATCAACTTCTACCTCAAGAACTTCACTAGGACAAAGTGGAATAACTTTGAGCAGAGATTAATACTTGGGGTATCTGATTGTGAGCCCTGCAAGAATTCCAGTTTCATGTTTATGGCCTTTTCTGGGAAGAGCTCACACTTCAACTTCTTTACAGAATGGACTGTGTTTATTGACATTATAAAAGTGTCATAATACTCTGTGTGGTACATAAGCATGCTGTCATCTGCATACTAGAGCCATCAAGTGTACATTCAGAGAAATCTAATTATCGGTCGCAAAGTGAGTGAACTTACCTGAAACTATATTTGCAGGAATAAATATATATTTTCCTCATTTGTTTGTTCTTCAACTTCAGCCTCTACAGTTGCTAAGACGCTTTGGAGCTCTCTGTAACTAATACATAATCCTAACCGACTAAGCATAGTTAGGATATCTTTGCTCCTAGTTTTATGATACACATATACAGCTAAACCAACATGCTTGGGTGTATGCAAACCAGTTACGGCAGACACAATGTCTTGTGAGATGTTTAAAACACTTTCATGAATATCTTGAGGATTAACAAGAAGTTCATTTTTACCTACATTATCTGGAATTGCATCAGAAAGCAGAAGTGTACTGTGTTTTCATATCCCTTACATCTGATTTAATATTTAGTTATGAGAGAAAACAGTATTATTTAAAGGCATACTATACTATTTATCATGCTTTGTGTAAGTTGGTGCTACAAGAATATTTTTGAGGTTGGGCCAAGTTTTATGCAAATATCAAACTTGATCGATAGTTTAGATTAACTAGGTGGTTTTTTATATATAATTTCTAGTAAATTTAGCAAATTTGGGTAAATTTTTTTTGATCTTAGCTATGATATTTTTATGAATTCAGCTTGATTATTTAACCAAGATGTAGAATTTTTCGGTAAATTTCCCAAAGTCATCATTTATTTCATTTAA